>NC_083602.1:7971332-8305749 GCF_029168945.1 Cannabis sativa
CAAGCTCCAAGAAGAGCTCGACATTGATGTATAGTTTTCACATTTATATCTTTTTATGAAGATCTTATTAAACTGCTCCTTTGTCAATCAGAGGAATGATATGTTTGAGTACTTTGGAGAGCAATTATCTGGCTTTGCCTTCACTGTGAATGGGTGGGTTCAGTCTTATGGATCTCGCTGTGTCAAGCCACCTATCATCTATGGTGATGTCAGTCGCCCCAAGGCCATGACAGTCTTCTGGTCCTCATTAGCTCAGAGTTTGACTAGCGCCCAATGAAAGGAATGCTCACTGGTCCTGTAACGATTTTGAATTGGTCTTTCGTTAGAAATGATCAACCAAGGTAAGATACAAGTATAAATTAATTTTCTGGATATTTATCTTTTCTTTTTACTTTTTCCCTTATTAATGTCTTTTTGCTTTCAGGTCTGAGACCTGCTATCAAATTGCTTTGGCGATTAAGGATGAAGTTGAGGATCTTGAAAAGGCTGGAATTACTGTTATCCAGATTGATGAGGCTGCTTTAAGAGAAGGTTTGCCTCTTAGGAAGTCCGAGCAGGCTTTCTATCTTGATTGGGCCGTTCACTCCTTCAGAATCACCAACTGTGGTGTCCAAGATACTACTCAGGTTCAGTCATACTGATCTATTTTACATGAAGTTCTGTGATTTGTATCCTAAGATAAAAGTTACTTCTAGGTTTACCTACTTTTGAAAATATAGGGAGATTTTGAGAAAATTCAATCAATGTTTCAAATGTGAAGAGTCGCGTCTGGTTGTCTAAATTATTTTGTTGAACAGATTCACACCCACATGTGCTACTCAAATTTCAATGGCATCATCCACTCGATAATCAACATGGATGCTGATGTGATTACCATCGAGAACTCAAGATCTGATGAGAAGCTTCTGTCTGTGTTTCGAGAGGGAGTGAAGTATGGCGCTGGCATTGGCCCTGGTGTGTATGACATCCACTCACCAAGGATCCCATCTGCAGAAGAAATCGCTGACCGGATCAATAAGATGCTTGCTGTCTTGGAGACTAACATTCTGTGGGTCAACCCTGATTGCGGACTCAAGACTCGCAAATATACTGAAGTGAAGCCTGCCCTTAGCAACATGGTTGCTGCTGCCAAGCTTCTCCGCTCCCAGCTGGCCAGTGCTAAGTGAGCTCGTTTTCTGCCATTGTCTCGGTAATGATAAGTATCTGTTTTTCTACTCATGCTCGAATAATCCATCAACCATTTTAAATTTGGTTGATGTTTTTCTCTTGCAGTAAATCTAGAAGTTTTTGAAATGCTCAATGGAGAGTCTTGATGTTGCATTTTATCATATATCCTCTTGTATCTGTTTTTTCCTTACATGTTTCTACATGGAAGAATTGATTGGAAAGAAGTGAAGAATAAAAAGAATATTAATACTCAATTCAAAGTTTTCAAACTATGAATTCATCATCCAACATATTGAAAAATGAAAACTAAATTAATTAAACACTAGTACAAAAAACTAACAAGTTCTCCCAACAACAAAGAAGAACCTCATTTTGTAAGAATCTTAAAATTGATCAACACAAGACCGTGGACGAGTCGAATTGTTGGTATTTATATTGAATCTTTGAAACAATTTCATTACGAACAATTTGGCTCTTCATACTACTTGTTGTGATTAGAACAGAACAATCACACTAAACCAAAATACTTATTTAGCCTATTTTAATCAAAGATTATCAAAGTCTCTCAAAACTAAAAAATTGTTATTCAATAAGCACACGAGTGACATATGGACAAGTGACGAGAAACTATAAGAATAATAGTGTTTTTTTAGCTGGTTGCTATTGATCCAACTCCAAGTTTTCTTATAAATCTATCTTATGATCTATTATATTGTAATTTGTCTAGACTAGATTATCAATTTCAGTATATATATATTCTAAATTATTTAATTTTGATTTTTATATACAGAAAAATCTATAAGCTATATAAAAGTTGGCAATACTAAATTACAAAAATGTCTTTAATTTTTTTTAATTACCATAAAATCTTTTTATCATTTAATCATAAAAGCACTCACATTCATTTCTTCAAATAATTAGTCAAGGGATTTCAAAAAGAAAAAATACTAATAATAATTATTCAAATATAATTTTTGTATATTAAATAAAAATGATTTTGTGAACATATATTAGATTGGCCAATTTATTGTAGAATTATTATAAAATAGGATATCTTTATATATTAAAAGTGTCTATCTAACGGCATTTCTTGGTTTAACAGAATATACAAAGAATATTCTGTTAAATTTAACGATGTTAATAGGTTTATCTCCCGTTAATAAATAAACTCAATAATTAAACCCAAAAAATTAAATAATCTTTTTTTAAATTAAAAAAAATCATCTTAGCCACATATCTCTCTAACAAACCGTATATCCCATTTTCTCGCTTTGGTTTACGATCAACCAAATGCAGCTATGGCTTTGCACTCCGGTATAGGTTTTTCCAAGATCCTCGTCATAGCCGGAACAGGTATTATTAATTTCATATCATATTTCACACTTGCTTCCCCATTCAAAAAGACCTATCTTTCAATCTTGCTAATTTCTTCTCTCTAGGGTACACTACCACTGTTTTGTTCAATAACCATAAATTATCGGACTTGCTCGGAGAGAAGCTTTTCTCAGAAGCTAGAGAGAGAAACAAAATCAGCAGAGTAAAGAGAGAGAGAGCTTCGATCGACAATGGTGTATTGGGTTTGTATTTCCTTTCTCATTTGCATTCTCTTTGTTTCATCGTTGAATGGATACATCTCTTATGACGGAGTTTCTCAGGAAGTCCGGCGGTGCCGCCGTTATCGACGGCGGACTCGCCACAGAGCTCGAACGCCATGGCGCGGACCTCAACGATCCTCTATGGAGCGCCAAATGCCTTCTCACTTCCCCTCACCTTATTCGTGGGGTACTCTTTCTACCTTTTTATTTTCCTTTACTTTGCTTGACTCTGTGTTTGGGTGTCTGATTTTTCTTTCTTTCTTTCTTCATGTATGAAGAATGGAGGTACTTATTAACAGAGTTATGTTTATTCATGAATTTGGACCCGAAAATTAAGAAATAATGAATTTTGATAACTGGGTTATTGTTGAATTTTTTCCTATTAGGAAATCATCTATTGGGATTTTGAATGTACCAAAAGTGATTTTAATCGTTTCACATGACATTTATTAGGGAGATTCTTTGTCTTCTGGCTTGTTAGTAAATGAACTTATGAACAATGGCTAAAGATTCTGCAGTGAACTTATTAATTCAGTTTAAAATTATATATGGACCACTGTGGTGGTTTTTTCTTTTGTCTTGGCTTTTCGCAGCCTTTAAAACTTGCCATTAGCAGCCTTGAATTTTTTTTCTTTTTAATTGAAGTTTCATTAGAAGAAAACCAGCAGTCAATCATTACATTGTGATTCTTACCCAGCTTCATTTTCTCTGCTCCATTCTATTTCTAATGTTAGTTTCACGTTTAGATTTCAATTTTCTTATTAGTATATATGTTTCAGTCTAGCTCTTCAATTCTCTACCATATTTAACAGATTCGTTCTTATCTGATGATGTAATACAAATACAGGTTCATGGATTTGCTGAAGATCTTATGGGGAAAAAAGTTGCTACAATATTTGGAAAGTGGGATGAAAGCATGTATTATGTTAATGGTGACAGGGGCAACAATATGTATTATGTCTTTCTATTTTATATATCCTACGGATTCCAGGCTTAGACCAGACCAACGACATTTGGAGAATGGAGAATATGAGAAGGCAAATGCTGAGAAACAACGTTTAGAGAAAAAGCAAAGAATGGTATGTATGGGGCATTTTTGCAAAATGGCATTGTAAATAGCCTTTCTCACATACTTGACATTTTCTCTATAAGGAAAATGTCTATATTCACGTTTTTTTTTTTTTCATTCTTCTTATCTCTAATGGTATGATCTGGTGTATGGGAAATGCAGTCAAGGAAATTACAAGAAAGTGGATGGAAACCAAAATAGTTCGAAAGAGGAAGTGAAGATGGACCTTTCTGCTACATGGGTCGGTAGTCCTTACTATGTCGTCCCAGAAGTGTTACGGAAGCATTATGGTCCAGAATGTGATGTTTGGAGCGCTGGGGTAATCATTTATATTTTACATAGTGGAGTGCCCCCATTTTGGGATGGTAAGGATCTTATGTTTCATATCTTGTTGTTTTACAAATTCATTAATCATCCATATTTGTGGACTTATATCGATTGTACCTGCTTTTTAATGGATCAATCAGAATTGGAGCAAGGAATATTTGAGCAGGTTTTAAGGGGAGAACTCGATTTTATCTCTGAACCATGGCCTAGCATATCTGAAAGTGCAAAGGATCTTGTTCGAAGAATGCTTGTAAGGGACCCTAAGAAGCGGCTTACGGCCCATGAAGTTCTTAGTAAGTTAATGGTCTTGATTGATTATTATGTCAGGTGACTTAATTTGTTTAGCATCCATAGTCATACATTTTATTTTTCTATTGTATAGATGCATCTTTTTAGTCTAAATAAGCAATATCATTTGACACTGGCATGATCTGGAGCTTTTTTTTTTTATCATAAAGTAAAAGAAATATGCAATATGAATTGTTTTATGATCTAGAGTTCTGACCCTCCTTTTTAAAAATTCTAATGGTATAAACTAGAATGTGGTGATTTGAGCATTAGTAGTAGCTTTTCCCATTTAAAATATGACGACTTATAGTTTTTTTTTTCATTCCAAATAATATGTTCTTCTAACTTAAAACTAGGCTTCACATATTTGTTTTAATGCTTCTATTATGTCGTAGGCCACCCTTGGGTTCAAGTTGGTGGTGTTGCTCCTGACAAACCTCTTGATTCCGCTGTTTTATAGCGCTTGAAACAATTCTCTACTATGAACAAGCTGAAGAAAATAGCCATTAGGGTGAGTATTTATCAGTCAACTAAACTATATAATTATAGCAGTTTAAGATGTGTACATAAGGTTAATCATTCATTAAATTACTATTGGTTAGCTTTTTTATTTCCATTTATATTTATTGCAAAGCACAAGCATGTATTGCAATTAAGGTACGATTATTATACTACGATCCATGTCCATAGAGAAAAAATGTACATTTTGATTATGTTTAGGGTATTCTATTCTTTAGTGCATGACTTGCAATTGTTGTCCATAGATGTCGATAATAGTGGACAGATCACTCTTGAGGAACTAAAGAATGGTTTGGAAAAGGTAGATGCAAATCTCAAGGATTCCGAAATAAGTGGACTAATGCAAGCGGTAAGTAATGATTCTGATTTAGGGAACTGTAATAAGGCTTGTAAAAATTGTATAATCAATCTTGTTTGCTATTTATTGAAACCTATTCCGGTTGTTTTGTTAAAAATAAAATTATTTCCTGAATCGTTCTTTCCGATCGGAGAATTTGAAATGAGAATGAGAATGCGAATGAATGCAGTTGACAGAAAGAGGAAAAAAATAAAAAGAAAAAACTGACCTTAAAGTGGGAATATAAACAAGGATTCATCTTCTTTCCTCTAACTACTACAAGTTGATGAAGTTAGATTATAGTCTAATATATCCTTTGTAACAACTTCAAAGATTGTTAGATTATAGTCTAACATAATTATCCATGTAATAACATTCTATATAAGTGTCTGATGTATGAGTGTTATTAGCTAGCTTATCATGTAATGTAATTCTCTTGTTCCCCCACCCCCACTTTTTTTTTTCTTTATTTTCTTCCCAATATATATTTGGCTCAGAAAGCGTAGATTTTAGTTTCACATTTATTTGTGCATTCTCTCTCTTTCTATTGGAATAAAAGAATATATGTATTTATATAATTATTATTGTTTTTCTTAATTGAACAAATATAAATTATTATTATTGTAATTCTTGTAATTTTTTAAATAAATAATTAAATTTTAAATAAAATTAATATTTACGTGCTTCGGCACGTAACTTCTACCTAGTATATATATATATATGTTATAAATATTATTAATTATGTGATGTCCAAATCTTTTATTTATTACTATTAATGTAATCAACATTCCCTTTTTCCTTCAAAAAAAAAAAAAACATTCCCTTTTTTTTAGTTTTCTTTTTTCTTAGTTTCTTAATATTTGACTCTTGTATGTGTATAAATAGGAGATCACCTAATGGAATAAAACACTCAGAAAATTCTCATCTCTTCTCTATTTTCTTTCTCTAAATTATAATATTACATAATACTAATATTTCATAATACGTTATCAGCACGAGACCAAGGTATGACAATGTTTTTGTTATGTGATCTCGAATTGCTTCAAAGTCATGATACACTACATATATATATTTATATATATATACTCATATGACTGAAACACATTCGAGTTAGCCATTTTTTTAATGAATTAATATTTATACAATATATGTTTATGCTTATATATATCTATATAGATGCTTATATATATTATATATGTGTGTTGATTTGTTTATCATATTATATTGTTTAATCTTATTATCTTATTCTATATTGTACTATATTTTGTTGTATTTTTTTTCCAAAATTTATGTATATGTCTAATAATTTACACTTTATATTAATATAGTTTTCTCCATGGCAAACCTTGCAAAACTTGATTTTGTGGCACTTGATATTTCTGGAAAAACTATTTGTCATGGATTCTTGATGCTGAAATCCATTTAGATGCTATGGGTCTTGGAGACACCATCAAAGATCAAAATACTGAAACAAAACAAAATAAGGCCAAGGCTATGATTTTCCTTCGCCATCATCTCCATGAGGGGTTAAAATCTGAATATCTAACTGTAAAAGATCCTCTTGTGCTTTGACAAAATTTGAAAGAAAGATATGGCCATCAAAAAACTGTCATATTGCCAAAGGCTAAGAATGATTTGTTGCACCTGAGGTTGCAAGATTTTAAATCAGTAAGTGATTATAACTCTGCAATGTTTAATATCACTTCTAAATTAATGTTGTGTGGAGAAAAAGTTACTGACTATGAAATGTTAGAAAAAACATATACTACTTTTCATGCCTCTAATGTGCTCCTGCAGCAGCAATATAGAGAGCAAAATTTTAAAAAATATTCAGAATTGATTTCATGTCTTCTAGTAGCTGAGCAGAATAATTAACTTTTGATGAAAAATCATGAATCTCGCCCAACTGGGTCCACTCCATTCCTTGAAGTGAATGCTACAATTGTTGACAATCATAATTATAGTTGTAGTCGTGATCATAATCGAAGTAATAGACGTGGTCGTGACCATAATCAAAGTCGTGGTCGTGGTCGCGATCGCGGTCGAAGCAATGTTTGGCATCGTAATGGTCAAAATAAAAATTCATATACTCCAATGAAAAGCACAACTACTGAGAACAAGGGAAAATGTCCTCAAAATAATAATCATAGAAATTCTGAAAATTTATGTTCCAGATGTGGAATAAAAGGACACTGGGCACGTGCCTGTCGTACGGCAAAACACCTTGTTGATCTTTATCAAGCATCCGTGAAAGGAAAGGAGAAAATAGAAGCAAATTTTGCCTATCAAGATGATGGTTTTCTCAAAGAGCCTTTGGATATTACACACTTAGATGTTGCAAATTTTTTTAATGAAGATCTCATTAATAACAACATGAATATCGATAATGGAGATGTGAATGTCCACAATTAGTCACTTTTCTTTGTTATGTTTTTTTTTTATTATTATCATTTATTTACTTTAAGGTGTTTATTTTATTTGGCATGTAATGAACTTTTATTATTTAAGCATTTATATTTTGAACTTATTATGTTTTTTTTTTGTTAATGAAGTAATGGACATTTGTCATTCTATACATGATTCTACAAATAATGGTGATGATATGTGTTTGGTGGATAGCGCAACCACTCATACAATACTTAGAAGTGATAAATATTTTTCAAATTTATCAAGAATGAAGGCAAATGTTAATACAATATCAGGCACTGCAAATTTAATTGAAGGCTCCGGAAGAGCCATTATATTGATGCCTAGATGAACAAAAATTATTATAGATGATACCTTATTATCCACCAAATCAAAAAGGAATCTGTTGAGTTTCAAAGATATACGTCGTAATGGATATCATATTAAGACAATAGATGAAAATAATTTTGAATATCTTTGCATTACATCTATTGTTTCAAGAAAAAAATGCATATTAGAAAACTTACCTGGTTTGTCTTCAGGTTTGTACGTTACACGTATAAGTACAATAGAAACTCATGTTATTGTGAACGAGAAGTTAACAAACCAGAAAAATTTATTTGTTATTTGGCATGACCGGTTAGGCCATCCCGGTTCAATTATGATGCGTAGAATAATAGAGAACTCACATGGTCATCCATTGAAGAACCAAAAGATTCTTTTATCCAATGAGTTCTCATGTGCTGCTTGTTCTCAAGGAAAGTTAATCATTAAGCCCTCACCGGTAAAGGTTGGAATTGAATCCCCTAGATTTCTTGAATGAATTCAGGGCGACATATGTGGGCCTATTTGCCCACCATGTGGACCATTCAGATATTTTATGGTATTGATAGATGCATCAACTAGATGGTCACATGTTTGCTTATTATCTACTCGTAATGTAGCATTTGCAAGATTGCTTGCTCAAATAATCCGATTACGAGCACAATTCCCAGACTATGCAATCAAGACAATCCGTCTTGATAATCCTGGTGAATTTACATCACAGGCTCTTAATGATTATTGTATGTCAATAGGGATAAATGTTGAACATCCTGTTGCTCATGTACATACACAAAATGATCTAGCAGAATCATTTATTAAGCACCTCCAATTAATCGCAAGACCATTACTTATGAGAACAAAACTCCCAATTATAGCTTGGGGACATGCTATTTTACATGCTGCGGCACTTGTACGCATTAGGCCAACATCATATCACAAATTCTCCCCACTACAATTGGCTTTCGGTCAGGAGCCAAATATTTCCCATCTAAGAATCTTTGGTTGTACAGTATATGTTCTGATTGCTCCACCACAACGAACAAAGATGGGTCCTCAAAGGAGGCTGGGAATATATGTTGGGTATGAATCTCCATCTATCATTAAATATCTCGAACCCACAACTGGAGATGTATTTACAACACGTTTTGATGATTGTCATTTTGATGAGACAAGTTTCCCAGCTTTAGGGGGAGGGGAAAAGAAACAGCTGGAAAAAGAAATTATATGGAATGCACAATCATTATCTCAATTTGATCCTCGTACAAATTAATGTGAACTTGAAGTTCAAAGAATAATTCATTTACAAAATATTACAAATCAATTACCAAATGCATTCACTGACCCAAAGAAAATTACAAAATCACATATTCCAGCTTAAAATGTTCCAATTCGAATTGAAGTCCCAGAAGGAGAATTAATTAATGATTCTAAAGCACGTTTGAAACGTGGTAGACCAGTCGGTTCCAAAGATAAAAATCCTTGAAAAAGAAAGGGAGCAAATAATCAAGATGGCCCTAATGAAGAGGCTGAAAATTTCGAGGAAGATGTTGACATAAACAAATCTCTTGAAGAGATTCAGGTACCTGAAAATATTAGCAATAATGAGATCTCAATAAATTATGTCAATACAGGAAAAGAATGGAACCGACTCGAAGTAATTGTCGACAATATTTTTGCTTATAATGTAGCGCTAGAAATTATAAATGAAAACGAGGATCTTGAACCTAAATCTATCAAAGAATGTCAAAATAGAAAAGATTGGCCAAAATGGAAAGAAGCAATTCAAGCAAAATTGAATTCACTTGCTAAACGCAAAGTATTTGGACCTATAGTCCAAACACCTGAAGGTGTGAAACCCGTTGGATACAAATGGGTATGTTTACGTAAAAGAAATGAGAAAAATGAAGTTGTGAGATACAAAGCAAGACTGGTAGCTCAAGGTTTTTCTCAAAGGCCAGGTATTGATTATGAGGAGACTATTCTCCTGTGGTGGATGCAATAACATTAAGATATTTGGTTAGCACTTTGTGAGTGAAAAACTCGATATGCGATTAATGGATGCGATCACATGACTTATTTATATGGATCATTAGATAGTGATATTTACATGAAGATCCCTGAAGGATTTAAGATGCCTGATGCATATAATTCAAGCAATCGAGAAATGTGCTCAATTAAATTACAAAGATCATTGTATGGATTAAAACAATCAGGACGCATGTGGTACAACTGACTTAGTGAATATTTATTAAAAGAAGGATATAAAAATAATCCTCTTTGCCCATGTGTTTTTATAAAAAGTTCAAGTCCTGAGTTTGCTATTATTGCTGTATATGTTGATGATTTGAATATTATTGGAACTCTTGAAAAACTTTCAGAAGCTGTGGAATATCTAAAGAAAGAGTTCGAAATGAAAGATTTAGGAAAAATAAAATTTTGTCTTGGTCTACAAATTGAGCATTTAAAATGTGGAATTTTCATTCATCTGTCAACATATACTGAAAAGATTTTGAGACGGTTTTATATGGATAAATCACACCCATTGAGTAGCCCAATGATAGTTAGGTCACTTGATGTAGAAAAAGATCATTTTCGACCTAGAGAAGAACATGAAGAGCTCCTTGGTCCAGAAGTACCATATCTTAGTGCAATAGGAGCATTGATGTATCTTGCTAATTGTACAAGACCTGATATAGCTTACTGTCAATTTATTAGCAAGATTTAGTTCTGCTCCAACATATAGACATTGGAAAGGGATTAAGCACATACTTCGCTATCTCCGAGTACTATTGATAAAGGATTATTCTATTCTAATAATTGTGGGTCACAACTTATTAATTATGTGGATGTCTAAATTTTTTATTTATTACCATTAACGTAATCAACAATCCCTTTTTCTTAGTTTCCCTTTTTCTTAGTTTCTTAATATTTGACTCTTGTATGTATATAAATAGGAGATCACCTATTGGAATAAAACACTCAGAAAATTCTCATCTCTTCTCTATTTTCTTTCTCTAAATTATAATATTACATAATACTAATATTTCATAATAATATATATATTTTTTATAGATTAAATACTATTTTAGTGTGATTAAATCTTAAAAAAAAAATTGTGTGTATTTGTCTTACATTGCTCATATGTGAGTGATTTGTGAGATTTATATTATACCAAGTAGTAACTAAGCTATAACCTTACAATAGAATTTTAGTAATTAGATAAATACTATTTTGGTGTCATTAAATCTATAAAAAAAATGATAAATAAGTTTTTTATATTTTTTTCTTTTGTGAATTATGACTTGGATAGAATAATTTTGCTTTTCAACTGTGAGTTACTTACTATACCATTTATTTTTCTTTGACGAATTAAATATTTAATGTTACTTATCAAGTTAAAGATCCTAAAATGGTTTACAATATTTTGATAAATTTTGAATAATTGATTATTACAAATTAAAATTTAGATGTTATACTATGGAAATATTATATACATGAGTGTAATTTACTATTTAAATTTAAATGATTGTATTTCTTAAGATAACCACAAAATTCTTTTATATATTTATATTTAGGGGTTTATATATATGATGCAAAAATAGGTGTGTGATGCATCTTCGTTATGTTTATATATGTATAATCTTTTTTTTTAAAAAAAAAAATAACAATGTACATTGCAATTATTTAAAATATCTCGCAAATTTTTAATAAAATTTTAATAATTTTTTTTTTTTTTTAAATTTAGTTCAACAATTTGTTTCACTCTTGTATTAAAATTAATACGAGTACAAAAAAAATATTTAAACTATATTTTTCAATACAATAAATTATTTAAAATATACAGAATATATTAAATAACTAAAGTGTAGTACAATAAAACAAAATGAAATTATTTTACGTACTGAAAATACGATAGGAACATAAATTGTGTAACCAATTATTTTGGTGTATTGAGAGCTTCTCTTTATATATTATGTGAGTAGGGATAGTTTTGCCTTACAGATTAATGATTTTTGATAATAATTATTAAATTAAATTATATGAGATCCAGTAATCATATTAATAGTGGTATAATACATTACAATATCGTTAAGTATTATCAATACTTTTAACATTTCTTATATTAATATAGTCATAAATATTTCACGTGCACGTGTACGTGTGACTTTTCACTAGGAATAATTAAAAAGTACAAAATATAATAACAAATATTATATAATAAGTTCTCAATCGATTTATAGATTCAACATTGGATAGTGAGTTTCTTTACAAATTTTTTAATATTTTTAGATCTATTTTATATAACTAAATATTTCAAAAAATTATGTATAAATTACGTAGTTATAACTCATTGTTTAATTTTTATTATGTGTTAAATAAATTTATTAGAAATAACAATAGTGACAAAGTATACAATGATAATAACGATTTTAAATAATCATGACATAAAAAGAGAAATGTTTACTTAAATAATTTTTAACAAATAAATCAATCATTTTTGGATCAAGAGCATCCCAATTTCTTGGATCAAATGTGTCGAAGTAAATTTTTAAATGAGTTTGTTTGCTCAGCATTATTATTATCCTCTAAAATTTTATTTTCGAGTGAATTATTCAAATGGTCATCATCACAATTTTTATAATCAAAATTTTGATTTTCTAGATTATCATTTTCAATAGGCACATCATCTTTATTTTCCACATTATCATTTTCAATAGGCATGTCACTTCTATTTTCTACATTATCATTTTCACTATGATTCTCAATAATAGGCAACATATTTTCAGAAATTTCAGTATCAACAACATTATGATTATGATTTTCAAAAGAAACTTGTGGTTCTTTTATAATGAATTTATCAAGAGCTCCTCTTTGAGATTGCGTTAACTCCTCAATTTTTTTTTCTTTTTCTTACGCTTTTCATACCCAGACTCATATTTTTTAATTTTATGAGACAAAGTAATAGCAACAACTAATATAATATTTCAAAGAACAATCAAGATAATAATAATTATTAATTTAAAAGTTCAAAAAGGGATGAAAAAACATGATATTTGCTGCTAATTCCGTCTTCAAAGTTTAAAACTTCAAATTGTGAAAATTTGCCGTCACCAATTGGCCAATGCTCATTTAAAATTGATTTTCTGATTTATGTAATGATATTTTTAGAATAAAGTTATTGTACTAATAAATAATAATTAACTAAATAACAATTAATCTCAATTAAAAAAAATTTACAAAAATATGATTGATTGACAGTATTAAACAATGGTGAATTACAACATATACATTATGTAAATATGTAAATAGGTATAATACATATTACATACTTTTTTTTTTCTCTATTAGTTTCAGCATTAAATACGTAAATAAGTATATTTAGTTTTTTTAAAAAATAAAAGGTAAAAAGACAAAGAAAAAAAACTAGCTAACTACTAATATTAACTACAACTTGTTAATCATAAAAAGTGAGATCAAATATAACAAATATACAGATTTGAAATTAAAAATAATAAACAATATAGATACAATGAACAAAGAATAAATATCAAATACATACCTTCTATTAACCGTTGATAAATTTGCCTCAAAAAATTCCAATGAATGATATTATTCTTCAATTCTTTTTTTTTTATATATATATAAAAAAAAACTAAAAATATAGATGATAATAAAATATATCTAATATCTTTCTTCTCAATTCTCATAAACAATTTTGATTTTTGATGTGGATGAAAAAGCTTAAAATGGGATATATATATATATATATATAGTAGGTGAATACAAAAGTTTTAAAAAATTAATTAAATGGTATTAATAAATTTGGTACCGTTAGTTTATTAAAAACTAGGAAATTTGGTACTTAATTGACTAATAGTCTAATACTTGGTTTATAAAAAAAAATTAAAAAGGTTAAAAATTAATGAGCTTTTGTTGGGAAGGAGAAGAATGAGAGAGATAAGACCAACGTCTCTCAATTAATGATCCCTATTAAATGGGCTTTTGCAATGACCAAGGGAGGGAGCTTATCAAAAAAAAAAATAATAATAACAAAATTGGGCCCTTTTCTTGCGTGGGCCTCCGTGCGATAGGGTCCGCTGCACACCATTAGGGTTGGGCCTGATTGTCAAATATATTGGGTCATATGGTATTTTCTCCTTCTCTTCATCGATCGAGATATCCTCCTTTTCACCCAAGAAAGATTAATTGAATTATCAAAAATTTAGAGCAAGAAATGCAATGAAGTGCATTTAAATATATTTTTTAGGGGTATACAAATTAATATTAGCAATTCAAATAATTTATGGTTGGCTTGTCTAGGATATGGGATCTCACGCTGCATCTTTACTCTTATATTGGATGGTGCATATAAACAATGCATTAGGAATTAGATTTAACTATTAAGATTGCTAAAACATCTAGATGGGTTGCAAAATGACCGTATCATCTTCTACAATATTAAAAGTTGAAATTTGAGGGCGGTAATATAATACTAAAAGTCGCTTATTAGTGGATAACTTTGCTTATATAATTAAATTTATTAACATGCTTCTTGCAGAAAACTATATAAATGAAGAAACTATGATGCTCAAATTTCATTACACCTTTAATAATTTTCTCAACAAGTATTAATTTGTAACTTGTCTGCTCAGATCTCGTCGCCGATGGAAGAACATTCCAAAGCTCTGGCACGATCAAGGAGAGGGAGAATGAGAGAGAGATTTGGGGCTTTGGGGTTCTCGAGCATTGGCAAAACTAAGCAATTGTGTGGCTGCCACGAGGGTTGGGGAGGCTGCCGTGAGGGTTGGGGTGGCTGGTGGCGGGATTGGCATGTGGCTGGAGATGAAGAAGACAAGGAAGAGAAAAAAGAAAAAAAATTATTTTAAAAATTTTAAATAATTTATTTATTTTTATTATAATTTTTTTAAAATTAAAATTATAATTTAGACCAATAATAATTGGACATGTGTCAATTTTGAATAAGTGAACATATCTTTTAAAGTTGGGACTAACGGACTTACAAAAAGTACGACTTTGAGGACTATTGCCGCTATTTTTTGTGGTTGGGGATTAATCTCAATCAAAGTAAATTTTTAAAGGACTTTTGCTGCAAATATCCCTTATAATTTTTATGTAATTTTATATTTTTTATTCATTTAATATTTGTTTATTGTTTTACCCAAAATTAAACTATAATATTAATATTATATAGTGCTTTATGTAATACAAAATTTAGTTGTTTGCAAGAAATTGTGCTTTATTATGAAGAGGAGTGCTACCATCAACCTTCTGTTACAATCTCTAAGTTAATTTCCATGCCCAAAAATACATGTCGGAATATTTTTTTCCAATTTTTTTCACGGGGTATTTGTTATGCTTACAATATCATCCCCGTAAATTTTTGAAATTTTTTGAATAGTTTACGATCTTAGAAAATACGTTTGAAGTTTTTTGAACGCGCGTGGTAAACTGGAATATCAGGAACTCTTTTTTTGCTACTGTAAACTATTCGGAATTTTCAAAAATTTACAGGGATGATATTGTAAATATAACGAATACCACTATGAAAAAAATTTGAAATAAAATATTTCGGCATGTGATTTCGGACGTGAAGATTGACTAAGAAATTGTAATTAGTATTTCTTTATGATGAATCGTTGGTCGTATGCATGCCTAAGCCAACACCTCTACTCCCTAGGGTTGGCCCCAAAATTAAATTATAATATTAATAGGTTAATTATCAATTTTTCTCCCCGAACTTTGACATGTACTAAGTCATGCCCCCCGAACTTTTTTGGCCGTTAAAAATTTCCCCTGAACTATTAAGATTGTTAGATTTAAGGACTTTTGTCTAATTTTAGTAAAAAAATTCTAACATAGATGAAAATTTTAGATAAAAGTCCTTAAATCTAACAATCTCAATAGTTCAGGAGGAATTTTTAACGGCCAAAAAAATTCAAGAAGCATAATTTGGTATATGTCAAAATTCGGGGAAAAAATTACTTATTAGCCATATGAATATTATACGATGCTTTGTGTAATAAAAAGAAAGGCATTTTACATAAGTGTATACATTTTCTTAAATAATTACAAAAAAATGTGCAAAAAAAATTAATTGTCACAATGTACACATTTGAAAACATTTTTACATAAAATCATACAAATTCTTAATTTAATTATATTGGATGGATTTAATGAGAATGATTACCATAATTCAATTTTATCCGTTTTTTAATTATTTGTATGGCTAAATTGTACAACATTTAATGAGTAAGCTTTCAAACCATAATCAATATTAGAATATTACTAATAAATAATAAAATTTGTATTAGGCATGGCATATAATATCATGTATATAATATGTACATTAATAATAAAATTTGTATTAGAATATTACTAATATCACGTATATAATCTGTACATTAATAATTGCATGGTATATTTTTCAAACTCAATACTTATATAATCATGATTTTTTTATTAAAATATGTCATATATGCCCTATATATTATGAGATTAGTACTGCTATTATGTTGTTTAATTTAATATTCATAATATATATATTATGATATTTTGTTTGAAATTTTTTTGGAAATATTTTGTATGTATATATGTTTATTTTATTTTCTATTAATTAAACATACTAATTTAATAAACAAAATAATAATATTCACATAGGTTTATTATATTAGTGTCATGTTTCTTTTTTAGAAAATAAATAAATATATAAAAAAAACTATTTATCTTCTTCTTTCTTTTTTGTTTATTCATTTATTGTATCCTATTTATTTTTTCTAATTAAATAATATTTGGAGTTTATAAAGTTTTGTTTGTTTATTTATTTATTTTTTGATGTAAGAATTGTATTTCAATAGAAAATTCTTCCACTAACTCATTAGAAAATAATAAATATATAAACACAATAAAAAGAAAATATATTTATTTTAGTATAGTATAAATTGGCTATGTTTATTTTTATATTTACAATTATAATAAACATACTAATAATATAAAATACTTTGTATATATATGTTTATTTTGTTTTTATTTATTAAACATACTAATTTAATAAACAAAACAATAATATTCAGATATGTTTATTATATCACTCTGCGTGTCATGTTTATTTTTTAGAATTTTAAGCATTGATTTATATTTATATACATTAATGTTTATAATTTTGATATTGTATTTTATTGAAAAAAAACTTATTAAGTTATATTAATTCATACTAAAATAGATAATAAACATTTATCTTTAATAAAAAAAAATATTTAATTTGTTTATTTTTATAAAACTGTTTATTATTTATTTACTTAATTTGACAAAATTCTTTATTTTGAATTTTAATAAACATGTTTTATTATTAATAATTTTTATTTATTTTTTCTAATTAAATAATATTTAGAGTTTATAAAGTTTTGTTTGTTTATTTATTTATTTTTTGATGTAAGAATTGTATTTCAATAGAAAATTCTTCCACTAACTCATTAGAAAATAATAAATATGTTGACACAATAAAAAGAAAATATATTTATTTTAGTATAGTATAAATTGGCTATGTTTATTTTTATATTTACAATTATAATAAACTTACTAATAATATAAAATACTTTGTATCTATATGTTTATTTTGTTTTTATTTATTAAACATACTAATTTAATAAACAAAATAATTATATTCAGATATGTTTATTATATCACTCTGCGTGTCATGTTTATTTTTTAGAATTCTAAGCATTGATTTATATTTATATACATTAATGTTTATAATTTTGATATTGTATTTTATTGAAAAAAAAACTTATTAAATTATAATAATTCATACTAAAATAGATAATAAATATTTATTCTTTAATAAACATTAAATTATAATATCAATATTATATGGTACTTTGTGTAATAATAAAAAAAATAATTGTTTATATTATTTAGTGATGTAATAAAAAATGTATTATTTAATGATTAAAATGTATGATTTTATGTAATAAATTTTGTAAATGTATAAATTTTTCAAATAATTTTCTTTTACACATTTTTTGTAATAATTTTATTTTTATTGTGAAAAAAAGCCTAAAAAGAAATAGTTGTTTACCAACATTAAACTATAATATTAATATTATATGGTAGTTTGTGTAATAATAAAAAAAATAATTGTTTATATTATTTAGTGATGTAATAAAAAATAGTTGTTTGCAACGCGTGGACCGTTAGCCAGGTGAGATGGTGGTTTATCATGAACCCTCAGAGAGTCACATGCTTGTCAACTCTACTCCCCAGGTTGACGTCCCTACAAGGGTGGTCGGAGTGAGCACCATCCATATGACTAGGGAGTACGGCCCACGCTACATGCAACCCAACTACTTTGCCCCACTTGGTTACAGGCCCACGTGACTGGACCCGGCGATAGGATTGTATAAAGTAATCAATATAAACATATTAAAAAAGTTATGTTTCGTCCATGTGGGAGGGATGGGATTTCTTCTTCCTTAAACCAAATCAAAACTTGTTCTTCTCAGTTAGTGTAAAAATCAATCTCAGATGCTATCCTACTCTCCACTCCTCATCTCACTGCACAACAGACTCAGAGACACAAAAAAACCTCTTTTTCCCTCTCCACCAAGGAACCCACTCACCGGCGGCGCCGCAGTTGCATCGTCCTCTAAGATCATGTATGTATGTCGTTTCAGTATTTTTTTTTCCTTTCTTTCTTTCTTTCTATGTCTATCTCTTCGTGCCTTATGTATGAATTTTTGTTATTGCTCGGTATTAGTTCTCATAGGGCTTGATTATCTTCCTTGACGCTCGCTGGGTTTATCATACAATACAAGTTTGGAATTAATTTGTTTTTTGGCATTTTTGCTCGCAACGTGTTTGATATAATGTCTCTTTCAATATTATGCATTTTTCATTAGTTTTATCGTGCAAAGTTGACAATTTTGTAATTAGTTCTGTTGGTTTAAATCATTTAAACACCTAGTATAAGAGTTTTACAATTTCTCCAATCTTTTATGCCATCAACTTGTCTAAGAATTCGATAACATGAGGGGGGGAAGTTCCTCAATAATATCTTTTGTTTGTTTGTTGGTAGTTCATTATTAAAAGTTATTTTTTATTTGCTCTACAAATTATTTACAGAATTCAGAGATACTTCTACTCTCGCAATTCACAACTGTTGAATATTGATGATATGTGCACTAATTTTTTACACAACATATGGCATGTTTTTCATCCAGCCATAATTATTTGAAGGTAGAATCCACTATGTTAAGAAGGTATGCCATGTCATTGTGAGTAAAATCTTGGTAAATTACTTGTGTGCACATATCATTGCTTTCAATCTCTATATATATGTGTGTATATTTCTGTGTTGAAGCCTTGTGAGAATACAAGATGAATTTCTGGAAACCCATGTCACTTGTTCATAGAAAACATTGTTGCTTGTAAATATGTGTATTGTAATTTTCATTGTTGTTCCTTATCTTAAAGCTTGAGTTCAATGATCAAGTCAGTTTCTTTTAATTTTTCCAGCTGAAACTGAAAGTACTATCAAGATCAATTATGGATTCTTAATTCTAGAAATGTGGAGACATTAGAGAGAAGTTTAAAAGGAGAAAAGGACTGAGTTTTTTTATTTTCCTTTTAGAAATATTAAACTAAAGAATACTCTATATTGCATTTGATTCTAAGATCTAACCAAGCTTGGTAACGTTTTTCAATTTAATAATTTGTATAAGATGCTTAATTTCTTCTCATAATACTTGCCTTGCAGCTAGGATTAGATACTGTACCAGTTCTTGTTGGTCCAGTGTCTTACTTGTTGCTATCAAAACCAGCAAAAGGTGTTGAGAAGTCCTTCTCTCTTCTTTCCCTCATTGGAAATATTCTTTCAGTCTACAAGTAAGAATATTATATTTTTATCAGGCGTTACCTTTTTCAATGTTATCTTGTATTAAATCTTGTCAACCAAAAATGGTCTATGCTATGCAGGGAGGTTGTGGCTGAACTAAAGGCTGCAGGTGCCACTTGGATTCAGTTTGATGAGCCCACCCTTGTGAAGGATCTTGATTCTCACCAATTACAAGCATTTACTCATGCCTACTCAGAACTAGAGTCATCTTTGTCTGGTTTGAATGTTATAATTGAATCATATTTTGCTGATGTTCCTGCCGAGGCATACAAAACACTTACCTCTCTAAAGGGTGTAGCTGGGTATGGCTTTGACCTGGTCTGTGGAACAAAGACCCTTGATTTGATCAAGAGTGGATTTCCTTCTGGAAAATACTTGTTTGCTGGAGTGGTAGATGGGCGCAATATATGGGCCAACGATCTTGCATCCTCCATCAGTACCCTAGAGGCACTTGAGGGTATTGTTGGAAAAGGTATTCTTTCTATAAGTTTTTTGCGTTGGTTTAGAATGTTAGTACTGTTCTAGAGGTTTAAGTATTTTCTGCTATCTTTTACATGCTGTAGACAAGGTTGTTGTCTCTACATCCTGCTCTCTTCTACACACTGCGGTTGATCTTGTGAATGAGACTAAGTTAGATGCGGAGATCAAGTCATGGCTTGCATTTGCTGCTCAAAAAGTAGTTGAAGTAAATGCCCTGGCTAAGGTATTGTCTGGACACAAGGATGAGGTGCTTTTTTTCTCCCTACATATTATATTTGTTATTCAATATTTTTCCAGACAGAAAATTATACTTAATAGGCTTTTTAATTTAGTTGCAAGCTTATTAGTTAAATTATTTGCATAATAACTTGCTACTTTTTTATATCTTTCTGATTCTTGAGGAATTGGGATTTGATTTATTAGTTTTGAGCTTTTTTCCCTCTCTCTTTTGTAATCTATAAATTTTTATAGGGATATTCCTTTCATTATTTTTACGTAATTTTATTATTTAGCTCTAACTAGTAAGACACTGTATGAACAGGACTACATATAAATGTAATTATGAATGTTGCCGCTGTCTTGTTGTGTCAAGTGATGATCAGTCGAGCTTGGATTTTACTTTATGATTTTTTTTTATGTAACTTTTTGTGCTGGCCTACTATATAATTCTACAATACAAGTGAATAAATTCAGTGTCTGGTTTTTTATTTGTCTCCAGGCTTTCTTTGCTGCCAATGCAGCTGCTCAAGCTTCAAGAAAATCTTCAACTAGGGTAACAAATGAGCATGTTAAAAAATCAGTAAGTCTATGTTAAATGTGAATAGATGTCCACTTCAACATCTCATGTTCTATAGTTTTGATGTGATCATCTTTTCCTTACTCTGGACTGCAATTCTTTGCTTTTAAAGGCTGCTGCTTTGAAGGGCTCTGACCACCGTCGAGCAACAAATGTGAGTGTCAGGCTGGATGCCCAGCAGAAAAAGTTGAGCCTTCCTGTTCTTCCAACTACCACAATTGGATCCTTCCCTCAGACCATGGATCTCAGAAGAGTCCGTCGGGAATACAAGGCTAAAAAGTGAGCTCCTGGCTAGCTGAGTATTGCTATAATTGTCCTAAAAAATTTCTAAATGATTTTGTTTGAACTAACTGAACTGTTATTGGTGTATACATTAGAATCTCCGAAGAAAATTATGTCAGTGCGATCAAGGAGGAGATTAACAAAGTTGTCAAGCTCCAAGAAGAGCTCGACATTGATGTATAGTTTTCACATTTATATCTTTTTATGAAGATCTTATTAAACTGCTCCTTTGTCAATCAGAGGAATGATATGTTTGAGTACTTTGGAGAGCAATTATCTGGCTTTGCCTTCACTGTGAATGGGTGGGTTCAGTCTTATGGATCTCGCTGTGTCAAGCCACCTATCATCTATGGTGATGTCAGTCGCCCCAAGGCCATGACAGTCTTCTGGTCCTCATTAGCTCAGAGTTTGACTAGCGCCCAATGAAAGGAATGCTCACTGGTCCTGTAACGATTTTGAATTGGTCTTTCGTTAGAAATGATCAACCAAGGTAAGATACAAGTATAAATTAATTTTCTGGATATTTATCTTTTCTTTTTACTTTTTCCCTTATTAATGTCTTTTTGCTTTCAGGTCTGAGACCTGCTATCAAATTGCTTTGGCGATTAAGGATGAAGTTGAGGATCTTGAAAAGGCTGGAATTACTGTTATCCAGATTGATGAGGCTGCTTTAAGAGAAGGTTTGCCTCTTAGGAAGTCCGAGCAGGCTTTCTATCTTGATTGGGCCGTTCACTCCTTCAGAATCACCAACTGTGGTGTCCAAGATACTACTCAGGTTCAGTCATACTGATCTATTTTACATGAAGTTCTGTGATTTGTATCCTAAGATAAAAGTTACTTCTAGGTTTACCTACTTTTGAAAATATAGGGAGATTTTGAGAAAATTCAATCAATGTTTCAAATGTGAAGAGTCGCGTCTGGTTGTCTAAATTATTTTGTTGAACAGATTCACACCCACATGTGCTACTCAAATTTCAATGGCATCATCCACTCGATAATCAACATGGATGCTGATGTGATTACCATCGAGAACTCAAGATCTGATGAGAAGCTTCTGTCTGTGTTTCGAGAGGGAGTGAAGTATGGCGCTGGCATTGGCCCTGGTGTGTATGACATCCACTCACCAAGGATCCCATCTGCAGAAGAAATCGCTGACCGGATCAATAAGATGCTTGCTGTCTTGGAGACTAACATTCTGTGGGTCAACCCTGATTGCGGACTCAAGACTCGCAAATATACTGAAGTGAAGCCTGCCCTTAGCAACATGGTTGCTGCTGCCAAGCTTCTCCGCTCCCAGCTGGCCAGTGCTAAGTGAGCTCGTTTTCTGCCATTGTCTGGTAATGATAAGTATCTGTTTTTCTACTCATGCTCGAATAATCCATCAACCATTTTAAATTTGGTTGATGTTTTTCTCTTGCAGTAAATCTAGAAGTTTTTGAAATGCTCAATGGAGAGTCTTGATGTTGCATTTTATCATATATCCTCTTGTATCTGTTTTTTCCTTACATGTTTCTACATGGAAGAATTGATTGGAAAGAAGTGAAGAATAAAAAGAATATTAATACTCAATTCAAAGTTTTCAAACTATGAATTCATCATCCAACATATTGAAAAATGAAAACTAAATTAATTAAACACTAGTACAAAAAACTAACAAGTTCTCCCAACAACAAAGAAGAACCTCATTTTGTAAGAATCTTAAAATTGATCAACACAAGACCGTGGACGAGTCGAATTGTTGGTATTTATATTGAATCTTTGAAACAATTTCATTACGAACAATTTGGCTCTTCATACTACTTGTTGTGATTAGAACAGAACAATCACACTAAACCAAAATACTTATTTAGCCTATTTTAATCAAAGATTATCAAAGTCTCTCAAAACTAAAAAATTGTTATTCAATAAGCACACGAGTGACATATGGACAAGTGACGAGAAACTATAAGAATAATAGTGTTTTTTTAGCTGGTTGCTATTGATCCAACTCCAAGTTTTCTTATAAATCTATCTTATGATCTATTATATTGTAATTTGTCTAGACTAGATTATCAATTTCAGTATATATATATTCTAAATTATTTAATTTTGATTTTTATATACAGAAAAATCTATAAGCTATATAAAAGTTGGCAATACTAAATTACAAAAATGTCTTTAATTTTTTTTAATTACCATAAAATCTTTTTATCATTTAATCATAAAAGCACTCACATTCATTTCTTCAAATAATTAGTCAAGGGATTTCAAAAAGAAAAAATACTAATAATAATTATTCAAATATAATTTTTGTATATTAAATAAAAATGATTTTGTGAACATATATTAGATTGGCCAATTTATTGTAGAATTATTATAAAATAGGATATCTTTATATATTAAAAGTGTCTATCTAACGGCATTTCTTGGTTTAACAGAATATACAAAGAATATTCTGTTAAATTTAACGATGTTAATAGGTTTATCTCCCGTTAATAAATAAACTCAATAATTAAACCCAAAAAATTAAATAATCTTTTTTTAAATTAAAAAAAATCATCTTAGCCACATATCTCTCTAACAAACCGTATATCCCATTTTCTCGCTTTGGTTTACGATCAACCAAATGCAGCTATGGCTTTGCACTCCGGTATAGGTTTTTCCAAGATCCTCGTCATAGCCGGAACAGGTATTATTAATTTCATATCATATTTCACACTTGCTTCCCCATTCAAAAAGACCTATCTTTCAATCTTGCTAATTTCTTCTCTCTAGGGTACACTACCACTGTTTTGTTCAATAACCATAAATTATCGGACTTGCTCGGAGAGAAGCTTTTCTCAGAAGCTAGAGAGAGAAACAAAATCAGCAGAGTAAAGAGAGAGAGAGAGCTTCGATCGACAATGGTGTATTGGGTTTGTATTTCCTTTCTCATTTGCATTCTCTTTGTTTCATCGTTGAATGGATACATCTCTTATGACGGAGTTTCTCAGGAAGTCCGGCGGTGCCGCCGTTATCGACGGCGGACTCGCCACAGAGCTCGAACGCCATGGCGCGGACCTCAACGATCCTCTATGGAGCGCCAAATGCCTTCTCACTTCCCCTCACCTTATTCGTGGGGTACTCTTTCTACCTTTTTATTTTCCTTTACTTTGCTTGACTCTGTGTTTGGGTGTCTGATTTTTCTTTCTTTCTTTCTTCATGTATGAAGAATGGAGGTACTTATTAACAGAGTTATGTTTATTCATGAATTTGGACCCGAAAATTAAGAAATAATGAATTTTGATAACTGGGTTATTGTTGAATTTTTTCCTATTAGGAAATCATCTATTGGGATTTTGAATGTACCAAAAGTGATTTTAATCGTTTCACATGACATTTATTAGGGAGATTCTTTGTCTTCTGGCTTGTTAGTAAATGAACTTATGAACAATGGCTAAAGATTCTAGGTGAACTTATTAATTCAGTTTAAAATTATATATGGACCACTGTGGTGGTTTTTTCTTTTGTCTTGGCTTTTCGCAGCCTTTAAAACTTGCCATTAGCAGCCTTGAATTTTTTTTCTTTTTAATTGAAGTTTCATTAGAAGAAAACCAGCAGTCAATCATTACATTGTGATTCTTACCCAGCTTCATTTTCTCTGCTCCATTCTATTTCTAATGTTAGTTTCACGTTTAGATTTCAATTTTCTTATTAGTATATATGTTTTAGTCTAGCTCTTCAATTCTCTACCATATTTAACAGATTCGTTCTTATCTGATGATGTAATACAAATACAGGTTCATGGATTTGCTGAAGATCTTATGGGGAAAAAAGTTGCTACAATATTTGGAAAGTGGGATGAAAGCATGTATTATGTTAATGGTGACAGGGGCAACAATATGTATTATGTCTTTCTATTTTATATATCCTACGGATTCCAGGCTTAGACCAGACCAACGACATTTGGAGAATGGAGAATATGAGAAGGCAAATGCTGAGAAACAACGTTTAGAGAAAAAGCAAAGAATGGTATGTATGGGGCATTTTTGCAAAATGGCATTGTAAATAGCCTTTCTCACATATATTCACGTTTTTTTTTTTTCATTCTTCTTATCTCTAATGGTATGATCTGGTGTATGGGAAATGCAGTCAAGGAAATTACAAGAAAGTGGATGGAAACCAAAATAGTTCGAAAGAGGAAGTGAAGATGGACCTTTCTGCTACATGGGTCGGTAGTCCTTACTATGTCGTCCCAGAAGTGTTACGGAAGCATTATGGTCCAGAATGTGATGTTTGGAGCGCTGGGGTAATCATTTATATTTTACATAGTGGAGTGCCCCCATTTTGGGATGGTAAGGATCTTATGTTTCATATCTTGTTGTTTTACAAATTCATTAATCATCCATAGTTGTGGACTTATATCGATTGTACCTGCTTTTTAATGGATCAATCAGAATTGGAGCAAGGAATATTTGAGCAGGTTTTAAGGGGAGAACTCGATTTTATCTCTGAACCATGGCCTAGCATATCTGAAAGTGCAAAGGATCTTGTTCGAAGAATGCTTGTAAGGGACCCTAAGAAGCGGCTTACGGCCCATGAAGTTCTTAGTAAGTTAATGGTCTTGATTGATTATTATGTCAGGTGACTTAATTTGTTTAGCATCCATAGTCATACATTTTATTTTTCTATTGTATAGATGCATCTTTTTAGTCTAAATAAGCAATATCATTTGACACTGGCATGATCTGGAGCTTTTTTTTTTTATCATAAAGTAAAAGAAATATGCAATATGAATTGTTTTATGATCTAGAGTTCTGACCCTCCTTTTTAAAAATTCTAATGGTATAAACTAGAATGTGGTGATTTGAGCATTAGTAGTAGCTTTTCCCATTTAAAATATGACGACTTACTAATAATATAAAATACTTTGTATCTATATGTTTATTTTGTTTTTATTTATTAAACATACTAATTTAATAAACAAAATAATAATATTCAGATATGTTTATTATATCACTCTGCGTGTCATGTTTATTTTTTAGAATTTTAAGCATTGATTTATATTTATGTACATTAATGTTTATAATTTTGATATTGTATTTTATTGAAAAAAAAATTATTAAGTTATATTAATTCATACTAAAATAGATAATAAACATTTATCTTAAATAAAAAAAAATATTTAATTTGTTTATTTTTATAAAATTGTTTATTATTTATTTACTTAATTTGACAAAATTCTTTATTTTGAATTTTAATAAACATGTTTTATTATTAATAATTTTTAAAACATTAATATAATAAACATAAGGATAAAATATTACAAAATAATATTATAAACATTAATTAATATAATAATCTATTTATGGTAATTAGTTTAATCATTAATGATTTATATTATTTAATGATTAAAATGTATGATTTTATGTAATAAATTTTGAAAATGTATAAATTTTTCAAATAATTTTCTTTTACACATTTTTTGTAATAATTTTAATTTTGTTGTGAAAAAAAGCCTAAAAAGAAATAGTTGTTTACCAACATTAAACTATAATATTAATATTATATGGTAGTTTGTGTAATAATAAAAAAAATAATTGTTTATATTATTTAGTGATGTAATAAAAAATAGTTGTTTGCGCGTGGACAGATTAGCCGGGTGAGATGGTGGTTTATCATGAACCCTCAGAGAGTCACATGCTTGTCAACTCTACTCCCCAGGTTGGCAGCGTGCGGTGCTTTAGACTTCAGCCACTTGAAGCTCCTAACCATCTTGTAGGAATGGGACCACGTCCCTACAAGGGTGGTCGGAGTGAGCACCATCCATATGACTAGGGAGTACGGCCCACGCTACATGCAACCCAACTACTTTGCCCCACTTGGTTACAGGCCCACGTGACTGGACCCGGCGATAGGATTGTATAAAGTAATCAATATAAACATATTAAAAAAGTTATGTTTCGTCCATGTGGGAGGGATGGGATTTCTTCTTCCTTAAACCAAATCAAAACTTGTTCTTCTCAGTTAGTGTAAAAATCAATCTCAGATGCTATCCTACTCTCCACTCCTCATCTCACTGCACAACAGACTCAGAGACACAAAAAAACCTCTTTTTCCCTCTCCACCAAGGAACCCACTCACCGGCGGCGCCGCAGTTGCATCGTCCTCTAAGATCATGTATGTATGTCGTTTCAGTATTTTTTTTTCCTTTCTTTCTTTCTTTCTATGTCTATCTCTTCGTGCCTTATGTATGAATTTTTGTTATTGCTCGGTATTAGTTCTCATAGGGCTTGATTATCTTCCTTGACGCTCGCTGGGTTTATCATACAATACAAGTTTGGAATTAATTTGTTTTTTGGCATTTTTGCTCGCAACGTGTTTGATATAATGTCTCTTTCAAGATTATGCATTTTTCATTAGTTTTATCGTGCAAAGTTGACAATTTTGTAATTAGTTTTGTTGGTTTAAATCATTTAAACACCTAGTAAAATCCATGAAAGGTAACCATATTCTACTTGCATTTGTCTTTGTAGAAAGAGATTAATGGACTTAGTAGCATTTTTTTCTATGATGTGATTGAAAGTTTTTTTAACTCGTTGCTTTCGATTTTTTTAGGATTGAAAACTGTATAATATTTTCTGTGTCGTAACATAGCATAAAGATTTTTTTTAAATTGATTTGGATTTGGGGTGCTATAATTGTACAGGACGTGAGTAATATTCGAGAAGTTTCTGATCATCAGGTGAGGAGCTATGCTTCTTTCTAGTTTTCACTTCGTTTCTTCGAATGCCCAATTTTTCATTTTAAGCTTCTGGGCATTAAAGATTTGTTTTTTCTTATGTTGTTTATTTATGCACTATTGACTGTTTTTCTTGACAATTTTGTGGGTTTAAAGGAGGTGTTTGTGGATCCTTCCCGGGATGAAAGTTTGATCTTTGAGATATTAGAATTGAAGGAAGAAGTTGGTGATGATGGAAGTGCGTCATGGTTTCTTCAAGACCTTGCCTCTGAACAAGAATCTGAAGGCTGCGTGGTAAATTTTTTTTTCCCTATTATTGTTCACACTCATTAATTGTGTATTCATCTATAATTGCTAACTTGATCATATTTTCCTTGTCTTAGATTGTTTATGGTTTTATTTTGAAAGGATTATCCAATTTGTTTCATATAAATAGGTACATGCTAATTTAGTCCTCTTCAGTCCTTATTCTCTAGTTTCAATCTATGTAAGATGGTAATTAAAGGGATATCTGTGGCAAAACCCCCTTAATATTTATAATTGTGACACGTATGAACTTAATTAAAAAAACTGGCGGCAAAAGTACCTTATATTACGATTTTGTTACAGTGGTACTATTATCAGACGTTACCTCTTTCAATGTTATCTTGTATTAAATTTTGTCAACCAAAAATGGTCTATGCTATGCAGAGAGGTTGTGGCTGAACTAAAGGCTGCTGGTGCCACTTGGATTCAGTTTGATGAGCCCACCCTTGTGAAGGATCTTGATTCTCACCAATTACAAGCATTTACTCGTGCCTACTCAGAACTAGAGTCATCTTTGTCTGGTTTGAATGTTATAATTGAATCATATTTTGCTGATGTTCCTGCCGAGGCATACAAAACACTTACCTCTCTAAAGGGTGTAGCTGGGTATGGCTTTGACCTTGTGAATGAGACTAAGTTAGATGCGGAGATCAAGTCATGGCTTGCATTTGCTGCTCAAAAAGTAGTTGAAGTAAATGCCATGGCTAAGGCATTGTCTGGGCACAAGGATGAGGTGCTTTTTTCTCCCTACATATTATATTTTGAATTGGTCTTTCGTTAGAAATGATCAACCAAGGTAAGATAGAGTATAAATTAATATTCTGGATATTTATCTTTTTTTTCTACTTTTTCCCTAATTAATGTCTTTTTGCTTTCAGGTCTGTGACCTGCTATCAAATTGCTTTGGCGATTAAGGATGAAGTTGAGGATCTTGAAAAGGCCGTGGTGTGTATGACATCCACTCACCAAGGATCCCATCTGCAGAAGAAATCGCTGACCGGATCAATAAGATGCTTGCTGTCTTGGAGACTAACATTCTGTAAATGTAGAAGTTTTTGAAATGCTCAATGGAGAGCCTTGATGTTGCATTTTATCATATATCCTCTTGTATCTGTTTTTTCCTTACATGTTTCTACATGGAAGAATTGATTGGAAAGAAGTGAAGAATGAAAAGAATATTAATACTCAATTCAAAGTTTTCAAACTATGAATTCATCATCCAACATATTGAAAAATGAAAACTAAATTAATTAAACACTAGTACAAAAAACTAACAAGTTCTCCCAACAACAAAGAAGAACCTCATTTTGTAAGAATCCTAAAATTGATCAACACAAGACCATGGACGAGTCCAATTGTTGGTATTTATATTGAATCTTTGAAACAATTTCATCACGAACAATTTGGCCCTTCATACTTCTTGTTGTGATTAGAACAGAACAATCACACTAAACCAAAATATTTATTTAACCTATTTTAATCAAAGAATATCAAAGTCTCCCAAAACTAAAAATTGTTATCCAATAAGCACATGAGTGACATATGGACAAGTGACGAGAAACTATAAAGAATAATAGTGTTCTTTTAGCTGGTTGCTATTGATCCAACTCCAAGTTGTCCTACAAATCTATCTTACGATCTATTATATTGTAACTTGTCTAGACTAAATTATCCATTTCAATATATATATTTATATATACATATTCTAAATTATTTAATTTTGATTTTTATATACATAAAAATTTATAAGCTATATAAAAGTTGGCACTACTAAATTACAAAAATGTCTTTAATTTTTTTTTTAATTACCATAAAATCTTTTTATCATTTAATCATAAAAGCACTCAAATTCATTTCTTCAAATAATTATTCAAGTGATTTCAAAAAGAAAAAATACTAATAATAATTATTCAAATATAATTTTTGTATATTAAATAAAAATGATTTTGTGAACTTGTATTAGATTGGCCAATTTATTGTAGAATTATTATAAAGTAGGATAAATATATATATATTTTTTTATAGATTAAATACTATTTTAGTGTGATTAAATCTTAAAAAAAATTGTGTGTATTTGTCTTACATTTCTCATGTGAGTGATTTGTGAGATTTATATTATACCAAGTAGTAACTAAGCTATAACCTTACAATAGAATTTTAGTAATTAGATAAATACGATTTTGGTGTCATTAAATCTATAAAAAAAATGATAAATAAGTTTTTTATATTTTTTTCTAGTGTGAATTATGACTTGGATAGAGTAATTTTAATTTTCAACCGTGAGTTACTTACTATATATAATATTTTAAGTTTCATTCACTTATATACCATTTATTTTTCTTTTGACGAATTAAATATTTAATGTTACTTATCAAGTTAGAGATCCTAAAATGGTTTACAATATTTTGATAAATTTTGAATAATTGATTATTACAAATTAAAGTTTAAATGTTATACCATGAAAATATTATATACATGAGTGTAATTTACTATTTAAATTTAAATGATTGTATTTTTTAAGATAACCACAAAATTCTTTTATATATTTATATTTAGGGGCTTATATATATGATGCAAAAATAGGTGTGCCAATGCATCTTCGTTATGTTTATATATGTATAATCTTTTTTTTAAAAAAAAAAAAATAAAATAACAATGTACATTGCAATTATTTAAAATATCTTGCAAATTTTTAATAAAATGTTAATAATTTATTTTTTTAAAATTTAGTTCAACAATTTGTTTCACTCTTGTATTAAAATTAATACGAGTGCAAAAAAAATATTTAAACTATATTTTTCAATACTATAAATTATTTAAATTATTTTTAAAATATACAGAATATATTAAATAACTAAAGTGTAGTACAATAAAACAAAATGAAATTATTTTACGTACTGAAAATACGATAGGAACATAAATTGTGTAACCAATTATTTTGGTGTATTCAGAGCTTCTCTTTATATACTATGTGAGTAGGGATAGTTTTGCCTTACAGATTAATAATTTTTCATAATAATTATTAAATTAAATTATATGAGATCCAATAATCATATTAATAGTGGTATAATACATTACAATATCGTTAAGTATTATCAATACTTTTAACATTTCTTATATTAATATAGTCATAAATATTTCACGTTCACGTGTGACTTTTCACTAGTAATAATTAAAAAGTACAAAATATAATAACAAATATTATATGATAAGTTCTCAATCGATTTATAGATTCAACATTGGATAGTGAGTTTCTTTACAAATTTTTTAATATTTTTAGATCTATTTTATATAACTGAATATTTCAAAAAATTATGTATAAATTACGTAGTTATAACTCATTGTTTAATTTTTATTATGTGTTAAATAAATTTATTAGAAATAACAGTGGTGACAAAGTATACAATGAAAATAACGATTTTAAATAATCATGACATAAAAAGAGAAATGTTTACTTAATAATTTTTAACAAATAATAATAATAATAATAATAATCTAATAATTTTTCTCTATATCACCTAATTAATCTATAGAATAATTGATTAGGAGTAGTGAAACAATGAAAGTTAAAGTGTGCGGATAAATGAAAAGATAAGAGAAATAGAGAAAAAAAACTACTAATGATATAGAATTCCAATATGTAAGGTCAATGATTAATTTTCATAAAGAAAAATGTAATAAAGCATTAATACTGAATTGATCCCTAATTAAACAAAATACCTTTTCGAAGTCCTGGAGACGAAGATGCATCGTGGGTTGACGTATAGTGCGATTTGTCAACAGGGTTGTCTCAAATATTTTGGAGGCCCTGTTCTAATTTTAAAAAAATAGGACCCTAACAAAAAAAAATTGCAAATAATATTTTTAAATATTATCATATTACGAAAGTATATTTTACATAATTACACACTTAAAAATTCAAAAATTTTTACTAAACTTGTTATTAATTCCAATACAGCTTCAAGCCAATATCAACATTCTATTTAAAAAGGGACATCCTTCGAACGCTTTTTGAAGCAAATTCATCAACCAACTCTTCATATTTTATTGTCTCCAAAATCTCATTTTCAATCGCTATCGATGCTAATCCATTAAGCCTTTCTTGTAACATGGTAGACCGCAAGTAGGACTTCAACAACTTTAACTTTGAAAAACTTCTTTCTGCAGAAGCAACTGTCACAGGAATAGTCAACAAAATCCTATATGCAATAATTGTATTAGGAAAACAATCTACGCCTTTCAAAAACTTTAATATGTCGATAGCTCTCATTTTCTCTCTAGGCAATATTTACCTTAATAGCTTCAACTCCACACATAATTCATTCCCATCAATATCAGATTGTTCATTATGTTTGGATGCATTTTCAAAATGACAACAACAAGACTTTAAATTTGCGTTGTCTAATGATTGTAACTTGTCAGAAGTAAACAAGAAACTAAAATTATTTTCATACTCTTGATATTGTTCAAATCTCTTAGTAAGAGACGCAATGGCTTGATCAACAAGGTAAAGAAAATAATTAATTCTAAAAAATTCCTCTCCAGATAACTCAACAGATGGAATATTTAAATTTTCATCAAATTGTCTTTTTCTTCGAATTGTGCGCCTTTGAGGAAATACTGGATCGATATTCATTTCAATAGCAATTTCCTTACCATTAGCCAAGGCGTTATAAAAACTTGTTTCTCTATATCCCACAAAAAAAGAAATTAACCCTTTCATTTTGTCCATAGCAATATCAATAAGCATATCCTTTGATTGTAAAAGCTTACTAACCAAATTAATTGCAGATAAGATTTCAAACCAAATAATAATTTGTAAAGCCCGCTTAGTTAATTTGGAAATTAGCAGTTGTTTATGATTAATTATGAACATTATTTATAGCTATTTAAATAATTAATTACTGTTATTTATGGAATTCAGAAATGCATGGTTATGTTATTCAGTAGTTTTCATATTTTGCATTTCCGGTGCCCGGTATTTTGGAACTCGGCGTTCGGCTCAGTAGAAATCACAACTTAGCATGTTAGTAGTTTGGGATGGTTTATTAGACATTGGGAATGTCGGGAATGGCCGGGAAGTTAGAATTTCCCAAAAATACCCCCTTTAGTGATTTTTATGTGATTTTAGTATGGAGGGACAAAATGGTCTTTTTGCCCCAATGACTTTTTGTCTTTTAGTGACTTGATTATTTGAAAATAAATGTTATTTATTTGATTATTTGGCTGAAATAGATTATTAGTTAAAGCCTTCTTTTTATTTATTTTCATTTCAGTCAAAATTTACTAAGTTTAAAAAAATAGAAAAAAATTTGGAAAAAAGCTCTCAAGCTCTCTCTCTTTTCGGCTGGGTTTGGGTGTGCTTGAAGCTGGATTTTTGCTTTGATTTTCAAGCTAATTTCATTCATTCTAAGTGTTCTTCAACTTTGGTAAAGTTTCTAACTCTTTTCCTTTTGTTCTTTTTAGAAAATGTGAGAAAAAGATGATGATGCATGCATGAGTTATAGTTGTTGTTGCTGCTGTGAATTTGTCCTTGATTTCAGAGGTGTAAGCTTGTTAGATTAGGGTTATTTAAATTGTTTTGGAAGCATGTTAGTTAGGTTGAGTAAAGCTTTGATTTTTCTATGTAAATTATGTGATTTTTGAAAGAAATAGCTATGTTTGGTTGCTGGAATGTTGTTGATGTTTGTTATTGTTTTCTGAAGTTATTCTATGCTTGATTAAGTAGAATTAAGCTGGTTTGATTGCATGTTAGGTGGTTTTGCTCAAGTTTGAGTTTAGAACTCAAAGCTTGAGCTCCAATGGCATTTTTTGTATCTGTGGTTTCTGGGTTGTTTTAATGCCTTGGAAATGTTATTTGGGATGTATGGAGTAGGTCTGGAAGGTTTGAATCAATTTGGGGTTGAATTGGTTGAGATATGAATTTTTGAAATTCTGTCTGCGAGGAACCGGAATTCCGGTTGTGCATCCGGAATTCCGGATGGGCTTCGAAAATTCCCAGAACCGGAATTCCGGTTGGGCAACCGGTCTGCCGGTTGGGGAAATTTCAGAAACCCTAGATTTTCTCGATTTTATGTTTTAAGGGGTATTGCCATGCTTTTTATCGATAGGGAAACTTTTAGTTCCTAGTTTAAGTCCCCGGGAAGTGATTTAGCGTGTCACTTATAGTGTTGTGATTTTTATGGTTTAGGAGCCTGTAATCCGCCGCTCAGCTAAAGTTCCAGTCAGGTTGACCGGCACACCTGAATTCGGAATCCAGGTAAGATTAGTATAACAGTATGCATATGTAGATTACATGTTTAGCGTGCATGTAGGAAGCCTGTTAGATTACATTAGTTATGTATGTTGGCTTCGAACCATCCAACCCTGTCGGTACAGGCTGGAGTATGACCAGCAGCCGAAGTATGACCGGTTCGACCGATCAGGCTGACATTTGGTTTGTGGTTTCGTACTATTGACCTATCCCGTCGGTACAGGCTGGAGTATGACCAGCAGCCGGAGTATGACCGGTTCGACCGATCAGGAGGATACTTGTCAATAGTACCGTCCCTGTGAACGTTCAAAAACTCAGTACCATGTTGGACATGGCAGTAGTGGCTCAGTACCGTGTTGGACACGGCAGTAGCGGGACTCAGTATCGTGTTGGACACGGCAGTTAGGGTTATGATCAGGGGTATGGGCGTCTGATCATAACCGGGATTATGTATGAGTATTATTATGCTTTTCTTACTGAGTCTGTCGACTCACAGTTTTACGTTTATCTGTAGGTAAAGGCAAGGCTAAAGCTGATGGGCCGTGAGCGAGCTTGTGAAGATTGTACATGTCGGGGCGGTTAGGCCTGGAGCGTACGATCATCGGGACAGCGAGGCTGATTTTTTGTAACTGGTCGTTAGACGACATTTATTTTGTGTATCAGTTAAACAGTTAAATCTTTTTGTAAATGATTTTATAATCGGGATCCCGAGTTTTTTGTAATATTGTTTTATAAGTTTAATTAAAAAGCAAAATTTTAATTAATCACGTTTTTCCATAAACCTCGTTGATTAGCAACGAGCTGCACAGCATGTTTAAAAATCACGTAATACGCCTTTGTTAGTTAGGGTGTTACAATTTGGTATCAGAGCCGCCAGGTTGTCTTCCGAAGATCGTCACGACATGTACAATCATCATCAGCAGTTAGCTCGATTCACGGTTCAGTAAGCCTTTATTGCTTTAGTAGTTTATTTTATTCAGTTATGAAAAAAAAAAGAAAAGCTTGTTAGGAAGCATGTTAGTAGCCTGATAGTAGAATAGGCGCATGTTTCGTTTTTAATTTCCAAATTAAGCGGCATTAGTAAGCTCTCCTTGAATACGACCTGATATGCCAACTCTTGGTTTCGCAGGCGGTTCTAATCAGATGGACGCCAGGCGGACTACCAGGAGTCAGGGCAACTCCGTAGGGTCGAACCAAGGACAGGGAGCTCAGTTTCCCCCACCTGTTAAGGGCCGAGGTAGAGGTCCCCGAGGCAGGGCTCGTGGTCGGGGTGATGAGAACCCGCCACAGGCTGCCCAGGCTCCCCCAGCCGATCAGGGAGCCCAGAATTGGGAGTTACGGTTTGCGGAAATGCAAGCCCGGATCGAAGAGCAAGACCTCGAGATTCAGAGGTTGAGACAGCAGGGTGCTCCTGCAGTTCCAGTGCCCGTAGTTCCAGTGGCACCTGCCCCTGCTGCACAGGCCGAGATAGTGGTGGCGGCCCATAGATTGGAACCTCTGTATGAACGGTTCCGGAAGCAAGCACCTCCGATTTTCCTGGGAGGTCCGGACGTGATGAAAGCCGAGCAGTGGCTGACGGTGATTACCAAGATCCTGAACTTTATGGGTGTCACCGGTAACGACAGAGTGGTGTGCGCCACATTCCAATTCCAGGAGGACGCTCTAGTCTGGTGGGATATGGTGTCTCAGATCCATGACGTCACCACCATGACCTGGGAAAGGTTCCAGGAACTCTTTAACGCAAAGTACTACAACGAGGCGGTCAGAAGCGCCAAGAGGAAAGAGTTCGCTCACCTGACCCAGCGTGAGAATATGAGCGTCACTGAGTATACTACTCAGTTTGATCGGTTGGCGAGGTTAGCCTCGGGAATTGTGCCGACCGACTTCAGCAAGAAGGAGAAGTATCTTGACGGGTTGAATGCCAAGATCAGGCATGACTTGATGATTACCACAGACGACAGCACCACCTATGCTCAGATGGTGGAGAAGGCACTGCGAGCTGAGGGCGCAGTTGGGTGTATGTCGGAGTCAGCTAGTACTCCGGTGAGTGGCGGGGCTCCTACCCCTCCTGCATCAGGCTTTAGCAAAGGGAGTAGTGGTTCGGCAATTGACCAGAGGAAGAGAGCACCCACTGCTTCTGGTGGCTCGAGTCAGAACAAGAGGTTCCGGGGGAACCAGAACAGAGGGAGTCGTCCTGGTGGTACTGAGACCCGATTCTCCTATCCCGAGTGCCCTAGCTGCAAGAGGCACCATCGGGGTGAGTGCAAAGGTCAGGGATGCTTTCACTGTGGCATGCCCGGACACTTCAAGAAGGACTGTCCCCAGCTCCGATCAGAGGCACCGAGAGCTCCAGCGATACCCACTCCAGCCAGGGTATTCGCTATCACTCAGGCTGATGCAGATGCCAGCCCATCAGTTGTCACAGGTCAGCTTTCTATTAGTAACTCACTATATTCAGTGCTGTTTGATTCTGGGGCTACACATTCTTATGTGGCGGCCAGAGTCTTTAGTAAATTGGGTAGACCGTATGATAGATATGAATCAGGGTTTGGAACCACATTACAGCGGAGAATTGGTTATCTCCAATAGGTGGATTAGGTCTATGCCGATCAGGATAGATGATAGAGAGTTAAGTGCTGATCTGATAGAGATGAGTTTAGTCGAATTCGATATTATTTTAGGAATGGATTTCCTATCTAAATATTTGGCGAGCATTGATTGTAAAAGGAAGATGGTGATCTTCCAACCGGAAAGTGAGGAACCATTTGTGTTTGTTGGTTCAGTTCAGGGATCTCGGATCCCGGTGATCTCATGTAGGAAGCCTGTTAGATTACATTAGTTATGTATGTTGGCTTCGAACCATCCAACCCTGTCACGTCGGTACAGGCTGGAGTATGACCAGCAGCTAGAGTATGACCGGTTCGACCGATCAGGCTGACATTTGGTTGGTGGTTCCGTACTATTGACCTATCCCGTCGGTACAGGCTGGAGTATGACCAGCAGCCGGAGTATGACCGGTTCGACCGATCAGGAGGATACTTGTCAATAGTACCGTCCCTGTGAACGTTCAAAAACTCAGTACCATGTTGGACATGGCAGTAGTGGCTCAGTACCGTATTGGACACGGCAGTAGCGGGACTCAGTATCGTGTTGGACACGGCAGTTAGGGTTATGATCAGGGGTATGGGCGTCTGATCATAACCGGGATTATGTATGAGTATTATTATGCTTTTCTTACTGAGTCTGTCGACTCACAGTTTTACGTTTATGTGTAGGTAAAGGCAAGGCTAAAGCTGATGGGCCGTGAGCGAGCTTGTGAAGATTGTACATGTCGGGGCGGTTAGGCCTGGAGCGTACGATCATCGGGACAACGAGGCTGATTTTTTGTAACTGACCGTTAGACGACATTTATTTTGTGTATCAGTTAAACAGTTAAATCTTTTTGTAAATGATTTTATAATCGGGATCCCGAGTCTTTTGTAATATTATTTTATAAGTTTAATTAAAAATCAAAATTTTAATTAATCACGTTTTTCCATAAACCTCGTTGATTAGCAACGAGCTGCACAGCATGTTTAAAAATCATGTAATACGCCTTTGTTAGTTAGGGTGTTACATAATTGCTATTAAAAACTCAAAATCACCAAGTTCATTTATTGCTAAGGATTTTGCTTCACTTCTGATTTTAGAATCAAGTTCATCATTTTCTGATACTTCAAGTAAAGCTTCTCTAAAATCTGACGTTTGAGATCTTATAGCTTTAACACTTTCTACACGACTGTCCCAACGAGTGGATGACAATGATTTTGGAGTCAATCCTTTCACATTATTTTTCAAAATTTGCCATCTCTTAGTAGAATTGGCAAAAATTGTATAAATGCGTTGAATAACTCCAAAAAAAATCTCTAGCTTTACTACACGATTCAGCCATGTCACACAAAATCAAATTAAGACTATGACAACCACAAGGAGTATAAAAGGCTCTTGAATTTATGTCTAAAAATTTCTTTTGTACCCCTTGATGTTTTCCTTTCATATTGGACCCATTATCATAACCTTGCCCTCGCACATCAAATATGTCAAGATCAAGTTTTTTCAGCTCATTTTGTAGCACATCAAAAAGTCCTTGACCAGTTGTATCATTCACATTTAAAAATCCTAAAAAAAGATTCTTCAATGCTAACAGAATGTCGAGAAACATCCACATATCTCAATATCAAGGACATTTGCTCTTGATGGCTAACATCAGGAGTACAATCAAGTATCACAGAAAAATATTTTGCTTGTTTAACTTTTTTAATGATTTCAACTTTAATTGCTTAAGCAAGCAAAATTATTAACTCGTTTGGGATGTTATGTCCAAGATAATGAATGTGAATATCATCATTTGTAATGTGTTTAACATGTTCTTGGATAATAGGATCAAACTCTGCCAACAAATTAAGCCAAGAAAATTGTCATTACTATTTTGATATAATTTCTCATTAGATCCACGAAAGGCCAAATTATGTTTGGCAAGAAATTTAACTATTAAAATAATTCTTTGTAAAATATTTTTCCAGTGATCTTTTTCTTTTTCAATTAGTCGTTGAGTCGATTTATCAATGGTTTGATTCTTTTGGACTCTTAGACGGAATTTGTACCAAGTGGTCATATTTTTAACATGTGCTGTGCTTATCTCATGCTCTCTAAGTCTTTCACTAATATGCACCCAATCACTAAAGCCTTCATTTATTAATTGTCCTCTAACAATTCTTGTTTTAAAAACTTTGCAACACAAACAAAATACTCTATCTAACTCTTTTGAATAAACAAGCCAATCTCTATCACACTTCTCCCCATTTGATAAAACTCTAGTATACAAATTAGCAGTGAATCGTCTAGAAAATTTACCTTTAGGACCAGCCATAATAGAACAATCTCTTTTTGGACCCTTCATCACTAATAAATCAATCATTTTTAGATCAAGAGCATCCCAATTTCTTGGATCAAATATGTCAAGTAAATTTTTAAATGAATTTGTTTGCTCAGCATTATTATTATCCTCTAAAATTTTATTTTCGAGTGAATTATTCAAATGGTCATCATCACAATTTTCATAATCAAAATTTTGATTTTCCATATTATCATTTTCAATAGGCACATAACCTTTATTTTCCACATTATCATTTTCAATAGGCATGTTGTAAAGCCCGCTTAGTTAATTTGGAAATTATCAGTTGTTTATGATTAATTATGAAATTATTTATAGCTATTTAAATAATTTATTATACTGTTATTTACGTTATTCAGTAGCTTGCATATTTTGTAATTCCGGTGCCCGGTATTTTGGAACTCGGCGTTTGGCTCAGTAGAAATCACAACTTAGTATGTTAGTAGTTTGGGGACGGGTTTTAGACATTGGGAATGTCGGGAATGGCCGGGAATTTAGAATTTCCCAAAAATACCCCTTTAGTTTGATTTATGTGATTTTAGTGTGGAGGGGCAAAATGGTCTTTTTGCCCCAATGACTTTTTGTCTTTTAGTGACTTTTTATTTGAAAATTAAATGTTTATTTTAATTGTTATTTGGCTGAAGTAAATGAGATAAATGGCTTTGTTTTATTCTCAAACTTTTACAAAAAATTACTAAGTAAAGGAAAAATAGAATTTTCAAAGAAACTCTCTCTTTCTTTCCCTTCCATTTTCGGCCAAGCATTGAGCAGCAAGGAGTGGGTTTTCTCCTTTGATTTTGGCTTGTTAATTCATCTTCTCTTAAGGTCCTTTGCAAGCTAGGTTAGCTCACCTTCTTCCTCCTCTAATTTCTTGAGATTTTGATGAAAAAGTTGAGTAAAATGCATGATTATTTGAGTATGTTGTTGCTGTGTTTAATTGTTGTTTACAGAAGCTTAATTATGTTTAATTTGAATGGATTATCTAGGTTGTAATGCATGCTAGTTGTGTTGTTCAAGGTTTGGAATTTTTAAGCTTAAATATGTGATTTTGGTGAAAATATTGTGAATCTGTTGCTGGGTTGTTGTGTATGATTTTACTTGATTTCAGAAGCTATTTTAAGCATGTTTAAGTAGAATTAAGCTGCTTGGTATGCATGTTGTTTAGATTTGCTCAAGTTTGAGTTTAGAACTCAAAGCTTGAGCTCCAATGGTGATTTTTGTTTCTGTGATTTCTGGGTTAGTTTGTTGCCTTAGATTTGTTCTTTGGGGTATTTAGAGCAGGTCTGGAAGGTTTGGAATCATTTGGGTTTGATTTGGTTGAGTTAGGAATTTTTGAAAAATTCCTGCGAGGAACCGGAATTCCGGTTGTGCAACCGGAATTCCGGATGAGGGTCCAGTAATTCCCAGAACCGGAATTCCGGTTGGGCAACCGGTCTACCGGTTGGGGAATTTTTCAGAACCCGTGTTTTCCTCGTTTTTATGTTTTTAGGGGTATTGCCATGCTTTTTATCGATAGGGAAACTTTTAGTTCCTAGTTTAAGTCCCCGGGAAGTGATTTAGCGTGTCACTTATAGCGTTGTGATTTTTATGGTTTAGGAGCCGATGTCCGCCGCTCGGCTTCGGTTCCGGTCGGGTTGGCCAAGCACACCTGAATTCGGAATCCAGGTAAGATTAGTATAACAGTATGCATATGTAGATTACATGTTTAGCGTGCATGTAGGAAGCCTGCTAGATTACATTAGTTATGTATATAGGCTTCGAACCATCCAACCCTGTCACGTCGGTACAGGCTGGAGTATGACCGACGGCAATGAGTATGACCGGTTCGACCGATCAGGCTGACATTTGGTTGGTGGTTCCGTGCTATTGACCTATCCCGTCGGTACAGGCTGAAGTATGACCAGCAGCCGGAGTATGACCGGTTCGACCGATCAGGAGGATACTTGTCAATACTACCGTCCCTATGAACGTTCAAAACTCAGTACCATGTTGGACATGGCAGTAGTGGCTCAGTACCATGTTGGACATGGCAGTAGCGGGACTCAGTATCGTGTTGGACACGGCAGTTAGAATTATGTATGAGTATTATTATGCTTTTCTTACTGAGTCTGTCGACTCACAGTTTACGGTTATGTGTAGGTAAAGGCAAGGCTATAGCTGATGGACCGTGAGCGAGCTTATGAGTTTGTACATGTCGGGGCGGTTAGGCCTGGAGCGTACGATCCTCGGGACAGCAAGGCTGATTTTTGTAACTGGTCGTTAGACGACCTTTATTTTATGTAACAGTTAAACAGTTAAAACTTTTTGTAAATGATTTTATAATCGGGATCCCGAGTCTTTTGTAATGTTGTTTTATAAGTTTAATTAAAAAAGCAAAATTTTAATTAATCACGTTTTTCCATAAACCTCGTTGATTAGCAACGAGCTGCACAGTATGTTTGAAAATCACGTAATACGCCTAAGTTAGTTAGAGTGTTACACATGTCACTTCTATTTTCTACATCATCATTTTCACTATGATTCTCAATAATAGGCAATATATTTTCAGAAATTTCAGTATCAACAACATTATGATTATGATTTTCAAAAGAAACTTGTGGTTCTTTTATAATGAATTTATCAAGAGCTCCTCTTTGAGATTGCGTTAACTCCTCAATTTTTTTCTTTTTCTTACGCTTTTCATACCCAGACTCATATTTTTTAATTTTATGAGACATAGTAAAAAAAAATAATAGCAACAACTAATATAATATTTCAAAGAACAATCAAGATAATAATAATTATTAATTTAAAAGTTCAAAAAGGGACGGAAAAACCTGATATTTGCTGCTAATTCCGTCTTCAAAGTTTAAAACTTCAAATTGTGAAAATTTCCGGCACCAATTGCCCAATGCTCATTTAAAATTAATTTTCTGATTTATGCAGTGATAGTTTTAGAATAAAGTTATTGTACTAATAAATAATAATTACAAAAATATGATTGATTGACTGTATTAAACAAGGGTGAATTACAACATATACATTATGTAAATATGTAAATAGGTATAATACATATTACATATTTTTTTTTCTCCATTAGATTCAGCATTAAATATGTAAATAAGTATATTTAGTTTTTTTAAAAAATAAAAGGTAAAAAGACAAAGAAAAAAAACTAGCTAACTACTAATACTAACTACACTGTTAATCATAAAAAGTGAGATCAAATATAACAAATATATACAGATTTGAAATTAAAAATAATAAACAATATAGATACAATGAACAAAGAATAAATATCAAATACATACCTTCTATTAACCGTTGATAAATTTGCCTGAAAAAATTCCAATGAATGATATTATTCTTCAATTCTTTTATTTTTTTTATATATATATAAAAAAAACGAAAAATATAGATGATAACAAAATATATCTAATATCTTTCTTCTCAATTCTCATAAACAATTTTAATTTTTGATGTGGATGAAAAAGCTTAAAATGGGATATATGTATATATATATATAGTAGGTGAATAAAAAAAGTTTTAAAAAAAATAAATTAAATGGTATTAATAAATTTGGTACCGTTAGTTTAGTAAAAACTAGGAAATTTGGTACTTAATTGACTAATAGTCTAATACTTGGTTTATAAAAAAAAAAAAAAATTGAAAAGGTTAAAAATTAATGAGCTTTTGTTGGGAAGGAGAAGAATGAGAGAGATAAGACCAACATCTCTCAATTAATGATCCCTATTAAATGGGCTTTTGCAATGACCAAGGCAGCATATCAAAAAAAAAAAAAAATTAACAAAATTGGGCCCTTTTCTTGCGTGGACCTTGTGCAGTAGGTCTGCCTGCACACCATTAGGGTCGGGCCTGTTTGTCAAATATATTGGGTCATATGGTATTTTCTCGTTCTCTTCCCCGATCGAGATATCCTCATTTTCGCCCAAGAAAGATTGATTGAATTATCAAAAATTTAGAGCAAGAAATGCAATGAAGTGCACTTAAATATATTTTTTAGGAGTATACAAATTAATATTAGCAATTCAAATAATTTATGGTTGGCTTGTCTAGGATATGGGATCTCACGCTGCATCTTTACTCTTATATTGGATGGTGCATATATACAATGCATTAGGAATTAGATTTAACTATTAAGATTGCTGAAACATCTAGATGGGTTGCAAAGTGGCCGTATCATCTTCTACAATATTAAAAGTTAAAATTTGAGGGCAGTAATATAATACTAAAAGCTGCTATTAGTGGATAACTTTGCTTATATAATTAAATTTATTAACATGCTTCTTGCAAAAAACTATATAAATGAAGAAACTATGATGCTCAAATTTCATTACACCTTAAATAATTTTCTCAACAAGTAGTAATTTGTAACTTGTCTGCTCAGATCTCGTCGACGATGGAAGAACATTCCAAAGCTCTGGCACGATCAAGGAGAGGGAGAATGAGAGAGAGGTTTGGGGCTTTGGGGTTCTCGAGCATTGGCAAAACAGAGCAATTGTGTCGCTGCCATGAGGGTTGGGGTGGCTGCCGTGAGGGTTGGGGTGGCTGGTGGCGGGGATTGGCATGTGGCTTGAGATGAAGAAGACAAAGAAGAAAAAAAAGAAAAAAAATTATTTTAAAATTTTTAAATAATTTATTTATTTTTACTATTATTTTTTTAAAATTAAAATTATAATTTAGACCAATAATAATTGGACATGTGTCAATTTTGAATAAGTGAACATATCTGTTAAAGTTTGGACTAACGGACTTACAAAAAGTACGACTTTGAGGACTATTGCCAATATTTTTTGTGATTGGGGATTAATCTCCATCAAAGTAAATTTTTAAAGGACTTTTGCTGCAAATATCCCTTATAATTTTATGTAATTTTATATTTTTTTTATTCATTTAATATTTGTTTATTGTTTTACCCAAAATTAAACTATAATATTAATATTATATAGTGCTTTATGTAATACAAAATTTAGTTGTTTGCAAGAAATTGAGCTTTATTATTAAGAGGAGTGCTAACATCAACCTTCTGTTACAACCTCTTAGTTAATTTCTACGCCCAAAAATACATGTCGGAACATTTTTTTTCCATTTTTTTTCACGGGGGTATTTGTTATGCTTACAATATCATCCCTGTAAATTTTTAAAAAATTTCGAATAGTTTACAGTGCCGAAAGTACGTTTGAAGTTTTTTTACCGCGCGTGGTAAACTGGAATATCATGAACTCTTTTTTTTGCTACTGTAAACTATTCGGAATTTTTAAAAATTTACAGGGATGATATTGTAAATATAACAAATACCGCTATGAAAAAAATTTGAAATAAAATATTTCGGCATGTGATTTCGGACGTGAAGATTGACTAAGAAATTGTAATTAGTATTTCTTTATTATGAATCTTTTGGTCGTATGCATGCCTAAGCCAACACCTCTACTCCCTAGGGTTGGCCCCAAAATTAAACTATAATATTAATAGGTTAATTATCAATTTTTCTCCCCGAACTTTGACATGTACTAAGTCATGCCCCCTAAACTTTTTTGGCCGTTAAAAATTTCCCCTGAACTATTAAGATTGTTAGATTTAAGGACTTTTGTCTAATTTTAGTAAAAAAATTCTAACATAGATGAAAGTTTTAGATAAAAGTCCTTAAATCTAACAATCTCAATAGTTCAGGAGGAATTTTTAACGGCCAAAAAATTCAAGAAGCATAATTTGGTATATGTCAAAATTCGGGGGGGGAAATTACTTATTAGCCGTATGAATATTATACGGTGCTTTGTGTAATAAAAAGAAGGGCATTTTACATAAATGTATACATTTTCTTAAATAATTACAAAACATGTGCAAAAAAAATTAATTGTTACAATGTACACATTTGAAAACATTTTTACATAAAATCATACAAATTCTTAATTTAATTATATTGGATGGATTTAATGAGAATGATTCCCATAATTAAATTTTGTCCGTTTTATAATTATTTGGATGGCTAAATTGTACAACATTTAATGAGTAAGCTTTCAAACCATAATCAATATTATAATATTACTAATAAATAATAAAATTTGTATTAGGCATGGTATATAATATCATGTATATAATATGTACATTAATAATAAAATTTGTATTAGAATATTACTAATATCACGTATATAATCTGTACATTAATAATTGCATGGTATATTTTTCAAAATCAATACTTATATAATCATGATTTTTATAGTAAAATATGTCATATATGCCCTATATATTATCAGATTGGTAATGCTATTATGTTGTTTAATTTAATATTTATAATATATATATTATGATATTTTGTTTGAAAAATCTTTGGAAATATTTTGTATGTATATATATTTATTTTATTTTCTATTAATTAAACATACTAATTTAATAAACAAAATAATATTCACATAGGTTTATTATATTAGTGTCATGTTTCTTTTTTAGAAAATAAATAATATATATAAAAAAAAACTGTGTATCTTCTTCTTTCTTTTTTGTTTATTGTGTCCTATTTATTTTTTCTAATTAAATAATATTTGGAGTTTATAAAGTTATGTTTGTTTGTTTATTTATTTTTTGATGTTAGAATTGTATTTCAATAGAAAATTCTCCCACTAACTCATTAGAAAATAATAAATATATAGACACAATAAAAAGAAAATATATTTATTTTAGTATAGTATAAATTGGCTATGTTTATTTTTATATTTACAATTATAATAAACATACTAATAATATAAAATACTTTATATATATATGTTTATTTTGTTTTTATTTATTAAACATACTAATTTAATAAATAAAATAATAATATTCAGATATGTTTATTATATCACTCTGCGTGTCGTGTTTATTTTTTAGAATTTTAAGCATTGATTTATATTTATATACATTAATTTTTATAATTTTGATATTGTATTTTATTGAAAAAAAACTTATTAAATTATAATAATTCATACTAAAATAGATAATAAACATTTATTCTTTAATAAAAAAAATATTTAATTTTTTTATTTTTATAAAACTGATTATTATTTATTTACTTAATTTTACAGAATTCTTTATTTTGAATTTTAATAAACTTGTTTCATTATTAATAATTTTTATTTATTTTTTCTAATTAAATAATATCTGGAGTTTATAAAGTTATGTTTGTTTATTTATTTATTTTTTGATGTAAGAATTGTATTTCAATAGAAAATTCTTCCACTAACTCATTAGAAAATAATAAATATATAGACACAATAAAAAGAAAATATATTTATTTTAGTATAGTATAAATTGGCTATGTTTATTTTTATATTTACAATTATAATAAACATACTAATAATATAAAATACTTTGTATCTATATGTTTATTTTGTTTTTATTTATTAAACATACTAATTTAATAAACAAAATAATTATATTCAGATATGTTTATTATATCACTCTGCGTGTCATGTTTATTTTTTAGAATTCTAAGCATTGATTTATATTTATATACATTAAGGTTTATAATTTTGATATTGTATTTTATTGAAAAAAAATTATTAAGTTATATTAATTCATACTAAAATAGATAATAAATATTTATCTTTAATAAAAAAAATATTTAATTTGTTTATTTTTATAAAATTGTTTATTATTTATTTACTTAATTTGACAAAATTCTTTATTTTGAATTTTAATAAACATGTTTTATTATTAATAATTTTTAAAACATTAATATAATAAACATAAGGATAAAATATTACAAAATAATATTATAAACATTAATTAAAAAAAATAATTGTTTATATTATTTAGTGATGTAATAAAAAATGTATTATTTAATGATTAAAATGTATGATTTTATGTAATAAATTTTGTAAATGTATAAATTTTTCAAATAATTTTCTTTTACACATTTTTTGTAATAATTTTATTTTTATTGTGAAAAAAAGCCTAAAAAGAAATAGTTGTTTACCAACATTAAACTATAATATTAATATTATATGGTAGTTTGTGTAATAATAAAAAAAATAATTGTTTATATTATTTAGTGATGTAATAAAAAATAGTTGTTTGCGACGCGTGAATGGTTAGCGGGTGAGATGGTGCTTTATCATGAACCCTCAGAGGGTGACATGCTTGTCAACTCTACTCCCCAGGTTGGGGGCTGGTGCTTTAGACTTCAGCCACTTGAAGCTCCTAACCATCTTGTAGGAATGGGACCACGTCCCTACAAGGGTGGTCGGAGTGAGCACCATCCATATGACTAGGGAGTACGGCCCACGCTACATGCAACCCAACTACTTTGCCCCACTTGGTTACAGGCCCACGTGACTGGACCCGGCGATAGGATTGTATAAAGTAATCAATATAAACATATTAAAAAAGTTATGTTTCGTCCATGTGGGAGGGATGGGATTTCTTCTTCCTTAAACCAAATCAAAACTTGTTCTTCTCAGTTAGTGTAAAAATCAATCTCAGATGCTATCCTACTCTCCACTCCTCATCTCACTGCACAACAGACTCAGAGACACAAAAAAACCTCTTTTTCCCTCTCCACCAAGGAACCCACTCACCGGCGGCGCCGCAGTTGCATCGTCCTCTAAGATCATGTATGTATGTCGTTTCAGTATTTTTTTTTCCTTTCTTTCTTTCTTTCTATGTCTATCTCTTCGTGCCTTATGTATGAATTTTTGTTATTGCTCGGTATTAGTTCTCATAGGGCTTGATTATCTTCCTTGACGCTCGCTGGGTTTATCATACAATACAAGTTTGGAATTAATTTGTTTTTTGGCATTTTTGCTCGCAACGTGTTTGATATAATGTCTCTTTCAATATTATGCATTTTTCATTAGTTTTATCGTGCAAAGTTGACAATTTTGTAATTAGTTCTGTTGGTTTAAATCATTTAAACACCTAGTATAAGAGTTTTACAATTTCTCCAATCTTTTATGCCATCAACTTGTCTAAGAATTCGATAACATGAGGGGGGGAAGTTCCTCAATAATATCTTTTGTTTGTTTGTTGGTAGTTCATTATTAAAAGTTATTTTTTATTTGCTCTACAAATTATTTACAGAATTCAGAGATACTTCTACTCTCGCAATTCACAACTGTTGAATATTGATGATATGTGCACTAATTTTTTACACAACATATGGCATGTTTTTCATCCAGCCATAATTATTTGAAGGTAGAATCCACTATGTTAAGAAGGTATGCCATGTCATTGTGAGTAAAATCTTGGTAAATTACTTGTGTGCACATATCATTGCTTTCAATCTCTATATATATGTGTGTATATTTCTGTGTTGAAGCCTTGTGAGAATACAAGATGAATTTCTGGAAACCCATGTCACTTGTTCATAGAAAACATTGTTGCTTGTAAATATGTGTATTGTAATTTTCATTGTTGTTCCTTATCTTAAAGCTTGAGTTCAATGATCAAGTCAGTTTCTTTTAATTTTTCCAGCTGAAACTGAAAGTACTATCAAGATCAATTATGGATTCTTAATTCTAGAAATGTGGAGACATTAGAGAGAAGTTTAAAAGGAGAAAAGGACTGAGTTTTTTTTATTTTCCTTTTAGAAATATTAAACTAAAGAATACTCTATATTGCATTTGATTCTAAGATCTAACCAAGCTTGGTAACGTTTTTCAATTTAATAATTTGTATAAGATGCTTAATTTCTTCTCATAATACTTGCCTTGCAGCTAGGATTAGATACTGTACCAGTTCTTGTTGGTCCAGTGTCTTACTTGTTGCTATCAAAACCAGCAAAAGGTGTTGAGAAGTCCTTCTCTCTTCTTTCCCTCATTGGAAATATTCTTTCAGTCTACAAGTAAGAATATTATATTTTTATCAGGCGTTACCTTTTTCAATGTTATCTTGTATTAAATCTTGTCAACCAAAAATGGTCTATGCTATGCAGGGAGGTTGTGGCTGAACTAAAGGCTGCAGGTGCCACTTGGATTCAGTTTGATGAGCCCACCCTTGTGAAGGATCTTGATTCTCACCAATTACAAGCATTTACTCATGCCTACTCAGAACTAGAGTCATCTTTGTCTGGTTTGAATGTTATAATTGAATCATATTTTGCTGATGTTCCTGCCGAGGCATACAAAACACTTACCTCTCTAAAGGGTGTAGCTGGGTATGGCTTTGACCTGGTCTGTGGAACAAAGACCCTTGATTTGATCAAGAGTGGATTTCCTTCTGGAAAATACTTGTTTGCTGGAGTGGTAGATGGGCGCAATATATGGGCCAACGATCTTGCATCTTCCATCAGTACCCTAGAGGCACTTGAGGGTATTGTTGGAAAAGGTATTCTTTCTATAAGTTCTTTGCGTTGGTTTAGAATGTTACTACTGTTCTAGAGGTTTAAGTATTTTCTGCTATCTTTCACATGCTGTAGACAAGGTTGTTGTCTCTACATCCTGCTCTCTTCTACACACTGCGGTTGATCTTGTGAATGAGACTAAGTTAGATGCGGAGATCAAGTCATGGCTTGCATTTGCTGCTCAAAAAGTAGTTGAAGTAAATGCCCTGGCTAAGGCATTGTCTGGACACAAGGATGAGGTGCTTTTTTCTCCCTACATATTATATTTGTTATTCAATATTTTTCCAGACAGAAAATTATACTTAATAGGCTTTTTAATTTAGTTGCAAGCTTATTAGTTAAATTATTTGCATAATAACTTGCTACTTTTTTATATCTTTCTGATTCTTGAGGAATTGGGATTTGATTTATTAGTTTTGAGCTTTTTTCCCTCTCTCTTTTGTAATCTATAAATTTTTATAGGGATATTCCTTTCATTATTTTTACGTAATTTTATTATTTAGCTCTAACTAGGAAGACACTGTATGAACAGGACTACATATAAATGTAATGATGAATGTTGCCGCTGCCTTGTTGTGTCATGTGATGATCAGTCAAGCTTGGATTTTACTTTATGATTTTTTTTATGTAACTTTTTGTGCTGGCCTATTTTGAATGCTCACTGGTCCTGTAACTATTTTGAATTGGTCTTTCGTTAGAAATGATCAACCAAGGTAAGATACAAGTATAAATTAATATTCTGGATATTTATCTTTTTTTTCTACTTTTTCCCTAATTAATGTCTTTTTGCTTTCAGGTCTGTGACCTGCTATCAAATTGCTTTGGCGATTAAGGATGAAGTTGAGGATCTTGAAAAGGCCGTGGTGTGTATGACATCCACTCACCAAGGATCCCATCTGCAGAAGAAATCGCTGACCGGATCAATAAGATGCTTGCTGTCTTGGAGACTAACATTCTGTAAATGTAGAAGTTTTTGAAATGCTCAATGGAGAGCCTTGATGTTGCATTTTATCATATATCCTCTTGTATCTGTTTTTTCCTTACATGTTTCTACATGGAAGAATTGATTGGAAAGAAGTGAAGAATGAAAAGAATATTAATACTCAATTCAAAGTTTTCAAACTATGAATTCATCATCCAACATATTGAAAAATGAAAACTAAATTAATTAAACACTAGTACAAAAAACTAACAAGTTCTCCCAACAACAAAGAAGAACCTCATTTTGTAAGAATCCTAAAATTGATCAACACAAGATCATGGACGAGTCCAATTTTTGGTATTTATATTGAATCTTTGAAACAATTTCATTACGAACAATTTGGCTCTTCATACTACTTGTGATTAAAACAGAATAATTACACTAAACCAAAATATTTATTTAACCTATTTTAATCAAAGAATATCAAAGTCTCTCAAAACTAAAAATTGTTATCCAATAAGCACACGAGTGACATATGGACAAGTGACGAGAAACTATAAAGAATAATAGTGTTTTTTTAGCTGGTTGATATTGATCCAACTCCAAGTTGTCCTACAAATCTATCTTATGATCTGTTATATTGTAACTTGTCTAGATTAAATTATTCATTTCAATATATATATATATTCTAAATTATTTAATTTTGATTTTCATATACAGAAAAATCTATAAGCTATATAAAAGTTAGCAATACTACATTACAAAAATGTCTTTAATTTTTTTTTAATTACCATAAAATCTTTTTATCATTTAATCATAAAAGCACTCAAATTCATTTCTTCAAATAATTATTCAAGTGATTTCAAAAAGAAAAAAATACTAATAATAATTATTCAAATATATTTTTTGTATATTAAATAAAAATAATTTTGTGAACATGTATTAGATTGGCCAATTTATTGTAGAATTATTATAAAGTAGGATAAATATATATATTTTCTATAGATTAAATACTATTTTAGTGTGATTAAATCTTAAAAAAAATTGTGTGTATTTGTCTTACATTGCTCATATGTGAGTGATTTGTGAGATTTATATTATACCAAGTAGTAACTAAGCTATAACCTTACAATAGAATTTTAGTAATTAGATAAATACGATTTTGGTGTCATTAAATCTATAAAAAAAATGATAAATAAGTTTTTTATATTTTTTTCTTGTGTGAATTATAACTTGGATAGAGTAATTTTGATTTTCAACTGTGAGTTACTTACTATATATAATATTTTAAGTTTCATTCACTTATATACCATTTATTTTTCTTTGACGAATTAAATATTTAATGTTACTTATCAAGTTAGAGATCCTAAAATGGTTTACAATATTTTGATAAATTTTGAATAATTGATTATTACAAATTAAAGTTTAAATGTTATACCATGAAAATATTATATACATGAGTGTAATTTACTATTTAAATTTAAATGATTGTATTTTTTAAGATAACCACAAAATTCTTTTTATATTTAGGGGCTTATATATATGATGCAAAAATAGGTGTGCCGATGCATCTTCCTTATGTTTATATATACTAGATGAGACTTACGTGTCGAGCCACGTAAATTTTAGTTTTATATAAGTTTTAGTAGTTTTTGTTTAAAAATTCAGTAACTAAGCAACGACAACAACAATGGTAATAGATCTATTTAAGTTTTTCATATTTGTAAAGATTATAAATCTAAACTTTTAATTTTCTTGATTTGAGATTTTGAATTGTTCTGATTTATTTGTTTATGAATTTATTGAAATATCAAGCAAATGATCATTGAACAAAGTCACAGAACCATTGCAAATTATCTATTATCTTCTCTTGAATGTTAGATGGTAGTTCTATGGAATGAAAAAGACAATAGTGAAGTGGCGAAACAGAACATGTTATTGATCAAAAGAGTGTCATAAAGAACATTGAATTCCACAACACCTACATTCCTTCAAATGTTGATTGAATTGAATAGTACAGAGTTGGTAAGTGTAGATAACATAGTAATAATACTGAAAACTTAGATAATGGTTATCCCAGCGAGGCTCTAAAAGTGGGTGGTGGCAAAAGTGAATAATACATATAATTATGTCTTGAAAGTTGAAACAAACATCTTCCTACCTTCTTAGAAAACCAATTAAAGACACAGAATTGAAAATTTAATGAATTGGCAGATAAATGGATGAATGAATGGAGTAAATGAAAAATCTTACGTTGTAAAGATCAATGACAGATTCATCAGGGTTTGGTGAGAATGCACTGTTCACATACACAAACTGAGAAACCAAACAAACAAAAGCTTCCTTAGTAGTTTTCAATGTATACAAATATATTTATGGTATATCATAAATCTATGTATGTATGTATGAGTAGCTACCATGGTGTCTCGATGAAGTTGTCGTCTTAAAAAGTCGATAACTTTGGCGAATTTGTCAGTTCCAGGTATCTGCATCAACCAACCAACCAAAATAATCCAACAACAGTTAAAAATTATAGCAATTGGCAGAAAAAGAAAACCCCAAATGCAAAATTGAATCTTTTCCATGAAAAAGCTTGCCTTGAACTTTGCTTGCTTCAGAATGGGAGCATCACCAGTGGCTCTCAGATGAACAACCACTGCTCCAAAATCCAATGTATCAATAAAAAAATTAATAAATAAAGACCCAATATTTCTTTCTTTAAAACCCTAAATTGGGTAATTGTTTCTAGTTTCAGTTCGAGATAAGGAAAAAGAAAATTGAAGGAAAGGAAAGGATCACCCTTTCGAACAGCAGTGGGAGAATCCATAGTAGTAGCCATTGATGCCTTCCTTTACTTACTTCTCTCTGTTATGATTTGAAAAGTGAAACAATTAAGAATCCGAAGAAGAACACGTTCAATTCAAAAAAATATCAAAATTTGGAGATATACGATTTTTTTAATTTAAAAAAAAGATTGTTTAATTTTTTGGATTAATTATTGGGTTTATTTATTAACGGAAGATTAAACCTATCGTTAAATTTAACAGAATATTCTTTTATTTTTAAAGTATATTCTGTTAAACCAAGAAATGCCGTTAGATAGACACTTTTAATATATAAAGATAAAGATATAATCTTTTTTTTAAAAAAAATAACAATGTACATTGCAGTTATTTAAAATATCTTGCAAATTTTTAATAAAATTTTAATAATTTATATTTTTAAAATTTAGTTCAACAATTTGTTTCACTCTTGTATTAAAATTTATACGAGTGCAAAAAAAAATATTTAAACTATATTTTTCAATACTATAAATTATTTAAATTATTTTAAAATATACAGAATATATTAAATAACTAAAGTGTAGTACAATAAAACAAAATGAAATTATTTTACGTACTGAAAATACGATAGGAACATAAATTGTGTAACCAATTATTTTGGTGTATTCAGAGCTTCTCTTTATATACTATGTGAGTAGGGATAGTTTTGCCTTACAGATTAATGATTTTTCATAATAATTATTAAATTAAATTATATGAGATCCAATAATCATATTAATAGTGGTATAATACATTACAATATCGTTAAGTATTATCAATACTTTTAACATCTCTTATATTAATATAGTCATAAATATTTCACGTGCACGTGTGACTTTTCACTAGTAATAATTAAAAAGTACAAAATATAATAACAAATATTATATGATAAGTTCTCAATCGATTTATAGATTCAACATTGGATAGTGAGTTTCTTTACAAAAATTTTAATATTTTTAGATCTATTTTATATAACTGAATATTTCAAAAAATTATGTATAAATTACGTAGTTATAACTCATTGTTTAATTTTTATTATGTGTTAAATAAATTTATTAGAAATAACAGTAGTGACAAAGTATACAATGATAATAACGATTTTAAATAATCATGACATAAAAAGAAAAATGTTTACTTAAATAATTTTTAACAAATAATAATAATAATAATAATCTAATAATTTTTCTCTATATCACCTAATTAATCTATAGAATAATTGATTAGGAGTAGGGAAACAACGAAAGTTAAAGTGTGCGGATAAATGAAAAGATAAGAGAAATAGAGAAAAAAAACTACTAATGATATAGAATTTCAATATGTAAGGTCTATGATTAATTTTCATAAAGAAAAATGTAATAAGGCATTAATACTGAATTGATTCCTAATTAAACAAAATACCTTTTCGAAATCCTGGAGACGAAGATGCATCGTGGGTTGACGTATAGTGCGATTTGTCAACAGGGTCGTCTCAAATATTTTGGAGGCCCTGTTCTAATTTTAAAAAAATAGGACCCTAACAAAAAAAAAATTGCAAATAATATTTTTAAATATTATCATATTACGAAAGTATATTTTACATAATTACACACTTAAAAATTCAAAAATTTTTACTAAACTTGTTATTAATTCCAATACAGCTTCAAGCCAATATCAACATTCTATTTAAAAAGGGACATCCTTCAAACGCTTTTTGAAGCAAATTCATCAACCAACTCTTCATATTTTATTGTGTCATGTGATGATTAGTCGAGCTTGGATTTTACTTTATGATTTTTTTTTTATGTAACTTTTTGTGCTGGCCTACTATATAATTCTACAATACAAGTGAATAAATTCAGTGTCTGATTTTTTATTTGTCTCCAGGCTTTCTTTGCTGCCAATGCAACAGCTCAAGCTTCAAGAAAATCTTCAACTAGGGTAACAAATGAGCATGTTCAAAAATCAGTAAGTCTATGTTAAATGTGAATAGATGTCCACTTCAACATCTCGTGTTCTATAGTTTTGATGTGATCATCTTTTCCTTACTCTGGACTGCAATTCTTTGCTTTTAAAGGTTGCTGCTTTGAAGGGCTCTGACCACCGTCGAGCAACAAATGTGAGTGTCAGGCTGGATGCCCAGCAGAAAAAGTTGAGCCTTCCTGTTCTTCCAAGTACCACAATTGGATCCTTCCCTCAGACCATGGATCTGAGAAGAGTCCGTCGCGAATGTAAGGCTAAAATGTAAGGCTAATTGAACTTTTATTGGTGTATACATTAGAATCTCCGAAGAAAATTATGTCAGTGCGATCAAGGAGGAGATTAACAAAGTTGTCAAGCTCCAAGAAGAGCTTGACATTGATGTATTGGTCCATGGGGAGCCAGAGGTGATAATTAACCAAATAAAACACTCATTTCTGTATAGTTTTCACATTTATATCTTTTTAAGGATGAAGTTGAGGATCTTGAAAAGGCCCTAGTGTGTATGACATCCACTCACCAAGGATCCCATCTGCAGAAGAAATCGCTGACCGGATCAATAAGATGCTTGCTGTCTTGGAGACTAACATTCTGTAAATGTAGAAGTTTTTGAAATGCTCAATGGAGAGCCTTGATGTTGCATTTTATCATATATCCTCTTGTATCTGTTTTTTCCTTACATGTTTCTACATGGAAGAATTGATTGGAAAGAAGTGAAGAATGAAAAGAATATTAATACTCAATTCAAAGTTTTCAAACTATGAATTCATCATCCAACATATTGAAAAATGAAAACTAAATTAATTAAACACTAGTACAAAAAACTAACAAGTTCTCCCAACAACAAAAAAGAACTTCATTTTGTAAGAATCCTAAAATTGATCAACACAAGACCATGGACGAGTAGAATTGTTGGTATTTATATTGAATCTTTGAAACAATTTCATTACGAACAATTTAGCTCTTCATACTACTTGTTGTGATTAGAACAGAACAATCACACTAAACCAAAATATTTATTTAGCCTATTTTAATCAAAGAATATCAAAGTCTCTCAAAACTAAAAATTGTTATCTAATAAGTACATGAGTGACATATGGACAAGTGACGAGAAACTATAAAGAATAATAGTGTTTTTTTAGCTGGTTGCTATTGATCAATTCCAAGTTGTCCTACAAATCTATCTCATGATCTATTATATTGTAACTTGTCTAGACTAAATTATCCATTTCAATATATATATACTAGCAAAAAGCTACGTGCGAGGCACGTATACTAAATTTTATATTAGTTTTTTTCTATGTTATTTAAAAGTGATACAATTAAAAATTAAAGAAAAATATTATTAGTTATTTGGTGAGATTATTATTATGTGTATCTAAATATTATAATTTATAATTTTGTCAATTAAAAGTGAATACCGAATGTAATATATTAGTGTTTAAGAAAGCTTGATGATTTAAATATATTTTTAAGTTAATCCAACAATAAACTAAAAATTGATGTTCCAATACTTAAAGAAACATTACTTAAATGGGTGTAAGATAAAAAGAAAATTAAAAATCAATCTCTAAATTGTTGATAATTGAAGATAGCATTTGTCTAAAAATTGTAGATAAGAAAACTAATGATACTCATTGGTGGACTTCAATCTTCATTTGCTTCAATAGACCCAATAGTATAATTTTTGTATTTTGCACTTTTCATTGTGGGTGGTTGCTCTTGTAGCATATTGGACAATCTATTGACCAAAGAAAAAAAGAACACAGATTTTGGTGAAACAGAAAAACAAATATGAGAAAGTGTTAGATGGGATTTGATTTAAAGATAAAGATGAGATGACCACTCATTGTTATGTGTGAAGCAGCTTAATTAGTACTTGGGAAGATTAGAAGCTCAAAATATTAGGGGTATTACTTATTGAATAAAGTAATTAATAAATGAAAAAATACTTAAATTATTAAGTATCATACCCTTACTTTGATTCAACCTTGGTATCCTTCTTATACACCATATTCAATATCAAATGACAATACCCATTAGTAGAGATTCATAAAATCAAAGCCGCACGCCATGTAAAGCAAATGCTACAGCATATGCATACCTTATTTAAAGAAATATAATATTTATATTAGAAAAAATAAAGATATGTTGGCAGTCACAGCAAAACTAAAATCAAGTACTACTCACATTTCAAGCACCCATCCAAAAGCCTTATCAGTCTCCGGGTCATCTTTCATTCTCAAGGAAACTTTCACCCACGTGGGAGCAATTTCCTCCAGAATGGACTGAAGCAGAATAATCGGTTAAATACTATATTGTAAAACTTTTGTTGATGTGAATAAAATTGAAAACAGCACAACTGCAATTCATATGTTGATGTTGTATTAATTGAGAATCCAAATTTCTTCAACAACAAGCACAAAAAACGCAATGTCTGTATCAGAAATTTGAGTATAACACATCATTGAGTTAGGAACTACCATGTAAATAGAATATTGTACCTTTTTAATGATTACAGGAGAATTTCCAATAGGATCAACATTGTTCACTGGACCATTCTCCCAAGTCCGGCCCTGAAATTTAGTGGGTCATAGGAAAAAAATATATTTTTGGGCCCTCATTTAGAAAAAAATGTGGTATTTTTTAAAATTAATAAAAAAAAATGTGTAATTTTAAAAGGGGATAAAAATTTTTTGGCCCCTAAAAACTAGATAAATTAAACACTAGTACAAAAACCTAACAAGTTCTCCTAACAACAAAGAAGAACATCATTTGTAAGAATCCTAGAATTGACCAACACAAGACCATGGACGACCCGAATTGTTTCTTTGTTATTCACATGATATGAAGATTGGCAGACTATTTTGCACATATTAGAGAGAGGATGAAGGTGGTTTTGCCAAAAAAAAAAAGGTTTTGGTATTTATATTGAATCTTTGAGACAAATTCATTAAGAGCAATTTGGCTTCTCATACTACTTTTTGTGATTAGAACAGAATAACCACACTACACCAAAATATTTATTTAGCTTAATCAAAGAATATCAAAGTCTCTCCAAACTAAAAAGTGCTATCCAATAAGCATATGAGTGACGTATAACCACGTAATTTAGAGTATCTCTAATGGTATACAATATTTATTAACGGTCAAAATATACACATTATTTTAAAATATTTTTTCTTTATTTTTCTATCATTCACATAAGATTTGTCACATTTTTTTAAAAAATACTTCAATAGTTGACAACTCTAAAATTATCCACCATGATTCCACATCACATTAAATTAATGACTTTTTAGGTAAAAAATAATTTTTTTAAAAAAAGAAAAAAAATATTATATAGAGCAACAATTCACATAAACTTAGGGGTTGTTCGGTAGTAATTTTAAAATTGGATTTTTTTTTTATTTAAAAAAGTAAAAACAAAACTAAAATGTGTGTTGGGTAGGTTGATTTTGTTTTTTTGTTTTTTGTTTTTAAAATTAAAAAAAAAAATTAAATAAATTTTAAAAGCAAATTTTTGTTGGTGGCGTTTGATAACACTTTTGCTTTTTAATTTTAAAAACAAAAAAAATAAAAGTAAATTTTTTGTTTTTAAAATTTTGTTTTTGAAAAACAAAAATGCGTTCTACAACCACTTTTGTTTTCAAATTTTAAAAACAGAAAATAAAAGTGTGTTCTGCAATCACTTTTGTTTTCTGTTTTTAAAAACAAAAAACAAAAGTGTGTTCTGTAACTATTTTTATTTTTTAATTTTAAAAACAAAAAACATAAATTTTGATTTTTTTTTCTTTTTTTAATTAAAAAAAAATTATGAATATCATTTATTTTTATTTTTAAATAAATATATAAGTATAAAAAAATTAAATAAAAAATACTCATTAGCATTATGGAACCAACACATCAGCAAGATTCAACATATTCAAACCAACTTGGATAAGTTGGTTATGACAGTTAGGATAGTGTGCTAAACTGTTTTAGCTGTATTTTCTTGCTTTACTGTATCATCTTGATTTCTGTTAATAGCTTCTTGTTGTAAGGTCTCTGACCATTATTCAGTATAAATAAAAGGTCCAAAGCTCAACATTATTCAGTTGAGCAATTCCATCTTTCCATCGATCATTTTCTCTCCAACACTCCATTACTGCTCTCTCTCTTTCTCTTCTCTGTTTCTGGTCAAATTCTCTGTTGAACAGTCTCTCAAGGCCACAGTCAAACCAGCCATATACAATTTCACTACAAGTAGCAATCCTGTCCATGACAAGTCCAAGACAACTTCAGTATGGCACTGTCGTTTAGGACATCCTTCAAGCAAAATTCTAGCAAAAGTTCTATCCCAAATTTCCCCAAATACCAAATGTAACAATGTTCCTTTTTGTGATGCTTGCCAAGTAAGGAAGTTACATCATTTTTCTTTTACACAAACTGAAAATAAAACCTCTATGCCTTTTGAATTAATTCTTTCTGATGTATGGGGGCCCTCATTTTATCCTTCCAAGGATGGATACAAATATTATCTCAGCTTTGTTGATGACTATACTCGGTTTGTATGGCTCTTTCCTATGAAAAACAAATCTGAAGCCGCATCTTTATTTGTCAATTTCAATGCTTATGTTGAAAGAATGTTTCAACAAAAAAAAAAGTGTGCAAATCGATCTAGGAAAAGAATATGAACCTTTGTATAAATGTTCACCACCCTAGGCATTGTAAGACGAAACTCATGCCCACACACACATCAACAACAAGGTCGAGTTGAACGTAAACATTGACATGTTGTGGATATTGGTCTTACCCTTCTTGCCCAAGCTGAAATGTCATTAACCTTTTGGTGGGAGGCATTCACATCAGCTGCCTATTTAATTAATAGGCTTCCTGTCCCCAACCTCAACTACCAAGTCCCATATGAGATGTTATTCCACCATGCCCCAGATTACAATCTTTTAAAGGTTTTTGGCTGCACATGCTTTCCCTTACTAAGGCCTTATGAAAATCACAAAGTATCCTTCCGCTCTTCCGAATGTCTTTTTCTTGGGTATTGTCACTCCTCAAAGGGATATAGATGTCTCCACTCTAGTGGTCGCATCTATGTTAAACGAAGTGTAACATTCAATGAAACCGAGTTTCCATACAAAAGTCTATTTTCCCCATCCACACCTACAACTCACACTCAAACTACTCTCCTAGACCCCAATGATTTTCGTGTCCCACACACTCATCACAACACTATTCTTACACCTACACAGCCCCAGTCAACCAACCATTCGAGTAACACCTCCTCCCCAACCACATCTGAGTCCACTGCCCCCCATGAACATGCATCAAACCAGTCCTCACACCAGCAGACAAGTTATGCAACTTCATCCGAAGCTCCCCCAGTAACACATAACATACATCCCATGTCCACCAGGTCCAAGATGGGCATCTTCAAACCCAAGATTTACCTCACCACTTCAACAACAGGATCCGAACCAACTAACATAAAGGAAGCCTTAGCCAACCCCATATGGAACTCTGCTATGAACCAAGAAATGACAGCCTTGGTCAAAAACAGAACTTGGATCTTGGTTCCTAAACCAGAAGACACGCCAATAGTGAGTTGTAAATGGATTCATTGAATCAAGTACATGTCAGATGGCTCGGTTGAAAGACACAAGTCTCGTTTAGTCGCAAAAGGTTTTCAACAAACTCCTGGAATTGATTATTTTGAGACATATAGTCCGGTTGTTAAACCATGCACAATACGGATCATGTTCACCTTGGCAGCTACCAACAAGTGGGACATTCAACAAATCGATATTAATAATGCATTCTTGCATGGTGATCTTCAAGAAACAGTTTACATGGCACAACCTCCCGGGTTTATCGATCCTCAACATCCCACACATGTGTGTAAACTCAACAAGGCTATATACGGGCTCAAACAAGCTCCTCGAGCTTGGTTTGACACACTCAAAACCACCTTACTGCAATGGGGCTTTTAGAATTCAAAATCAGACACAAGCTTGTTTTTTATACAACAACACACATCTCTGCTGCTCTTATTAGTCTATGTAGACGATATTTTAACAGGTGATAACCTTACACACATTCATGCCATCATCATTGCCTTACAAAATCAGTTTGCCCTCAAGCAATTTGGCTCTGTAAACTATTTTCTGGGATTCGAAGTCATCAGGGACAATGACACCATTTTTCTCACTCAACAAAAGTACACACGAGACTTATTAATTAGAACCAAGATGCTTGATGCCAAGCCACAGTCGATAACGATGTGCACAAGCTCCAAATTGTCTATTCACTCAGGCACTCCTCTGCCAAATCCCACTGAGTACAGGAGCATCATCGGGGCTCGAAAATATCTATGCAACACACAGCCTGATATCTCATTTGCAGTAAACCGTTTGAGTCAATACATTCAAACACCTACTACAGAACACTGGGGGGGCCTGCAAACGTGTTCTTAGGTACCTCGCAGGCACCATTCACCTCGGTCTAGTCTTCACTCCTGCCCCTACTCTTAGCATTACAGGTTACACTGATTCAGACTGGGCAGGGTGCCCGGATGACCGCAAATCAACCTCTGGCTATGGCATCTTCCTTGGCAACAATCTCATCAGTTGGTGTTCGAAAAAGCAACAAGTAGTGGCAAGAAGCAGCACTGAATCAGAATATAGGGCTCTAGCTTTAGCTACCTCTGAAATAATGTGGATACAGTCCCTTATGAATGAAATATCAGTCCCAATTTCAAATTGTCCTATACTTTGGTGCGACAACTTAGGAGCTGGGTCTCTAGCTTCCAATCCTGTATTTCACGCTCGCACTAAACATATCGAGATCGACCTTCACTTCGTCAGAGATCGTGTCCTTGCTCAACAACTCAAAATCAGATATGTGGACTCCCTCAACCAAACTGCAGACATATTTACAAAGCCCCTGTCTGTGTCACCATTCCTATTTCTAAGAAACAAGTTGACACTTGGTGTCCACCCGTGTCACTCGAGGGGGGATATTGAACCAACACATCAGCAAGATTCAACAGATTCTAACCAACTTGGATAAGTTGGTTATGATAGTTAGGATAGTGTGCTAAACGGTTTTAACTGTATTTTCTTGCTTTACTGTATCATCTTGATTTCTGTTAATAGCTTCTTGCTGTAAGGTCTCTGACCATTATTCAGTGTAAATAAAAGGTCCAAAGCTCAACATTATTCAGTTGAGCAATTCCATCTTTCCATCGATCATTTTCTCTCCAACACTCCATTACTGCTCTCTCTCTCTTTCTCTTCTCTGTTTCTGGTCAAATTCTCTGGTTTACATGTCTTTACAAGCATCTTAAAAAAATTCAAGTAATTTGAAATTACGAAATTCATTATCTATAACACAAAACTGACAAAGTCATAATAAAATATAAACTAATAATTGTCCAATCTTGAAAAAAAATATTTAAAAAGTCATTATCTAAACTCAACACTATCATTCAAAGTTTTGTGGTTGCTTTGTATAGTAGTATCTTGTACTTCAAGAATGTCTTCATCTCCATCAAAATATACATCTTTTTCTGCATTCATCCTTATACGCTTCCACGATTGCTTTGTAAAGGTTGTAGTATTCCTATTTCCCTTCAAAACTTTTTCTTCCATAAGTTCAATAAAAATTGCTTCATATTTTTCAGGCCAAACAGAAGCTTCGCTATTATCAATAATAACCACTTCATTATCTATTCCTGCCATCTATTCAATCTACAAGTAATTAGAAAACTAATCATAAAACTTATATAAAAAAACAATAAAATTAATTTAAAAAGTTACAAACTAATGCAAACTAATGAAGCACAATCAAGTGTTGGCAACAAGTGTTGGATATCAATATATAAAGCTTACTAACACATTCAAGCAGAAACTAATCCAATCCAATCCCATTCCAATAAAGTAACAATAGAATTAAAAGAAAAAAAAAATTAAAATCATTGTCTTGTCTCTAACAAAATAAAAATATGCACAATGATTTTCTCAATATAAGAATCATTTGTTAATAAATATATCAAATACAGTGTGAATGATTTCATAGAGAACATAATTGATGTTGCTCTAGTCCAAATGCATTATCTTTATGCAGCATTAATAGAGACCTTAAGGCTATACCGTGTAGTCCCTATAGTAAGCTCTTTAACAAATATTATTTACTGTTTTAGATAAGATTATCTTGTAATTGGATAAAATACATAGAAAGAAAACAAAACTAATTAATATCAACTAAATTTTACTTCAAGACATGAATATTAGTTTTTAAGAATCATTTTACTAATTGTGATATACACGACATCCTTTATGGTCCTCAAGAATTGGGTGCAGATATAGATGATACTCTTCTTGATGGCTTTAAAGTAAAAAAAAAAAAGAGATGGAGTTTACTACATTTCCTATGCTATGGGAAGAATGAGAAACTAATAGTAACGTGAACTCACTGAGACTCTCACCAAAACCATGAAAAGCTAATGATAATCTATATACCTTGTGAATAAGCTATTTATTGATTCATCAGTAGAAGGATTATAGCTTTATATATGTACTCACATATTATACAAATAAAAGTTATTAATATTTTTTTATCATAATCTAATCAAAACAATAATCGGTTTGATCAAAAATGTTCTCCTTGTTTTGACACACAAGACATGATGGTGTTGAGCCTATAATCAAATCACATTGTATATATAAAATTCTATTACAATAGTCAAGAAGGAACACATACATATGGACCACCCACTAGCTGCCATAGTCATTATTTTCCTGACGCAGTGAGGAACAAATGAAGGGCTAGATTCATTTTAGGAGTGTATCTAATGGCTAAAATCAATCAATAGAATTTCATAATAAGTTTTTGTAAAACCAACAATACCTGGGGATACTCCCCCTGAGTATATATCTCTCCCACTGAGTATCATATACCCCATATTAGAGAAGGGAAATTTCATTTTTAATGCTTAAAAAAATACCTTCTAACAAAATTTAGACTCATAATTAATTTATACAATTTAATGCTATTGTTTTCAATTTCTACCCAAAATACCCTCCCTCTCATTTTCCTTCTCTCTTTGTCTCTTTCTCTTCCTCACTCTCTTTCCCTCAAACTCAGGCACCGAGACCACCAACCACCACCACTGAGCCTCTTCTCCTCCACCACCGAACCTCCTCATCTACCCAAAACTTAATCCAATAACCCCCAAATCTCACCTACCCAAATCTTTCTCTCTTCCTCCTCCTCGGCTTCTCTCAACCACCATCGCCATTCGCCACCACCCACTTAACCCTCCCCCAACTAGAAGCTCATTGAATTCGTATTTGTTTGAGACATTAGATGGTGGTGGAGGGTATGATTTTCTGGCCAAAATGGAATTATCGATGGGTTATCGATACTTTATCGATAGTTTATCGATGGTTTTGTCTGCGCACTGCTTTTTTTGTGTGCAAACAAAAATCATCGATAACCTATCGATAACCTATCGACAACTTATCGATAAATGTCATCGATATACTATCGATAACCTATCGATAAATGTCATCGATAAACTATCGATAACATATCGATAACCTATCGATAAATGTAATAAAAAAAACCCAATAAAAAAAATAAACACGAAGATGAAGACGGAGACAGAGGTTCGAGGCCTCTGGGTTTTTCGATGCTTGAGTGCTATGGAGGTCCGACCGGTCTTGGGCCTCTGAGTTTCGTCTGGGTTTTTGGATAGATGAGGAGGTTCGGTGGTGGAGGAAAGGAGATTCGGTAGTGGTGGTTGGGTGGTCTTGGTGCCTGGGTCTGGTTGGTCTCGGTGGTGCGAAGAAGAAGAAGAGAGAGTGAGTAAGAGAAAGAGACAGAGAGAGAAGGAAAATGAAAGGGAGGGTATTTTGGGTAAAAATTGAAAATAATAACATTTAATTATATAAATTAATTAGGAGTCTAAATTTTGTTAGAGGGTATTTTTTTAAGCATTAAAAATGAAATTTCCCTTAAAGAATGTATCAGGTTTCTAATATTATGCTACAATATAAATTCATGGGAACAAAATAGAAAACTTGAGACAATATATGTAGTAACACAAACACTTAAATCTTTTACACATTGCGAAATTGTAAAAGAAAACAAGGTAATAAAATGGACTAATGAAAGCTCGAAAGCCATTCCACTAACAACTAAATGCTAGAAATCCAAATAACATAACCTAAATAAGTATAGCAACAACCACTTTTCTCAGCCCAAAAAACCCAAACCCAAAATCCCATTGAACCTAGAGAAATAACATCAAACCCAAAAAATAGCAATCCAAAATCAGGCTCGGCATTGAGATATCAAATGCCAAACTAATTTGAAAGAATTAATCCAAAAACCTAATAAAAGCTAAGAACAAATTATCTCAAACAAAAACCCTAAAATCAAAATAAAATACAAGAGAAAAGATAAAATCATACCTGTAATAGCCAAAAAAATCTTTCTCTCTAGGAAATTACTTTCATTGTCATGCTCTTCTCATTTTTTCATTTCAAATCTGAGAATGAAGGAATAACAAAAAAATCTGAGAAATAAGGAGATAGAGAGAGAGGCGAGAAATATGGAGAGTGGAACAGAGAGCTATATAAATATACAGAGAGAGATAGAGAGAGAGATAAAGTGAGGAAGAGATTTACCTGTAATGGTGAAGATGAAGCCATGAAAACTCCTCTGAAGGTGGTGATTAATGAGAGAGAAGCACAAGTGATAAAAGTATTTTTAAAATTTTTTAAGATTATCCAAAATCTGTTTTTAAACTCCATTCTCTGGTTTTTAATTTTAAAAACAAAAAATAAAAAAGAGTTATCAAACACAATTTTTATTTGTATTTTTAAATTTTTAATTTTAAAAACAGAAAACCATTTTTAAAATGGTTACCGAACACAGCCGTTGATTTTAAAAATTTTAAAAACTTTTTCTCAGTTGGCTTATCTCTCTTGCTTATTTTCTCAGAAGCTCAAGTTGTCTTCCATGGCTTCACAGGTAATATCTCTTCCTCTCCCTCTCTCTATATCGTTCTCTTTCTCCCTCTCTCTCTCTCTCTCTCTCTCTATATAAATATATATATATATATCGTTCTCTATCTCCCTCTCTGTACATCGTTCTCTCTCTCCCTCTCTCTCAGATTTTCTTTTTCTCTTTATTTCATTGCTAGATTTGAAAATGTAAAAGGAGAATATCATATGATGAGAGTAGCTTGAGGAAGAATTTTTGTTGTTACAGGTATGATTCTCTTGTATTTTCTTTTTATTTTAGGTTTGCAAAGTTTGGGGAAATTTCTGTTTAATTTTCTCATATAATCTTTGAAATGGGTTTTGGGTTTAATCTCTGATATTAGATTTTGGGTTTAATCTCTGAAATGGGATCTACTTTCTTATTTACAATATCATCTCCTATAAATCTCACCAATTAGAAGCTTCAAGCTCCCACACTCTCTCAACAGAATTCATGCCTGTAACACTCTCCTACCATTTTCCACTTTTCCAGTCTTATTTCCCAAAGCACAATCTCCTTTTCTTACTCTCATCCCACCTCTCTGCCCTCAGCTGAAGCTGATACAACTTTCTCCTCCTCCTTCTGTATAGTTTTAGTCTTAATTTTGTAAATAACTTATCTCTGAACTATAATTTGGTTTACCATAGAAGAGCCCGATGTTAACGTGTTGTCAATTTCATATAATTGTTGCTCGTTTTGATGATTTTTGCGTGTTCTTTGCGGTTTAAAGTAGTAAACCAATTTAGCATATCATGTTAAATTTGTTTTTAGTGGAACCCATTTCACTGATTTTAAGATGAAGACTTCTCTTACTGTTCAAACTGAATTCAGTGTATCTAATGTATGTATATTGTTTGATGTAAATTTTTAGGAAAATTTCATTTTGTAGATTCTGTATGTAATTATATTGTTTGATGAAATGTCTAATTCAGTTTAGAATTTGTGTATGTATGTATAATATTTGATGAAATGTCTGATTCAGTTTGGAGATTGTGTATGTATGTATAATGTTTGATGAAATGTCTGATTGAATTTATCATAAATAATTCACAAATTATGTTAAGAATTTCTCTTATTATTATGGTTCATAAAAGAAATTCAGTTCTGGATAGTTCATTGGCCATATTTTTTTATCAGTCCTGCACACATTTGTTTATTTTATTCTGTTGTGTGTGTATGTGTTTGTAGAAAACAAGCAAAATTTTCTTAAAACTTGATTTTCTTTAGTGCAGATGAGAGAAACTGAAATTCTAGCTGTTCTGAGATTATTTATATTTGTTTGATGTTTATCATGTACACAGTGCTCTTATCAAGTTTTTTTTTTTTTTCTGAAAACTTATTTGGTGGGAGAGACTCACCAGAAGAAAGGCTCTCTGCTGTGAATAAAATGCCAGCAGAGCTTTCTGCATCAGCTCTGATGTTATTTATTGGGGGAGTATGCAAAACTATTTTCAAAACATTCACAACTGAATTTTCAAAACATTTTTTTTATCATAAGAAGATTCTGTCAGTTTTATGGACTTGTGGAGTTGAATATGAAAATAGGGCATTTAGTGTAAATTGCAAAATTCAACCCAAACTATTCGAATGATTTGACCCCATGGCCTCAACCTTCAACTTTTTCTTTCCATTTCTCCACAACAACCCCTTTTTTTTTTCTTTAATAGAAAACATTCTCTAAGAATTGTCGTTATGTTAATGTATTGTTGAATACCACATGATTTTTTACATTTGTTCACGGTATGTTTGAACACTAACGAGATTTTTGACATTTGTTCACTGTATTATTGATTGTAGGGTGATTATGATTCATTAGTTTGTAACTTTTTAAATTAATTTTATCATTATTTTTTATATAAATTTTAGGATTAGTTTTGTAATTACATGTAGATTGATAACACGAACAGATAGTGATGCGGTTATTATTGATAATAGCGAAGCTAAAAACATGAAGAAATTTTTATTATTTTTATTGAACTTATTTATGTTTTTTGTTTTTAAAATTGAAAAATAAAAATGGTTACAGAACACACTTTTGTTTTATGTTTTTAAAATTATAAAACAAAGGTGGTTACAGAACACACTTTTTGTTTTCTGTTTTTAAAATTTAAAAACAAAAGTAGTTATAGAATACATTTTTGTTTTTTAAAAACCAAATTTTATAAACAAAAAATCTACTTTCATTTTTCTGTTTTTAAAATTAGAAAACAAAAGTGTTACCAAACACTACCTTAGTAAATTGGATTACATTACATATGTAGCAAGACCACTCCAATGGGCAATCCCGTTGTAAATGTGTAGGATTTTTATTCCTAATATATCACCTACACACAGCAAAGACTAGTCAAAAGTAATGGTCAAATCTGACCTTTAAAACCAGTCAAAGCCCTCTTTTGACACCCTGTGATATAACCCCTACGACAACCCCTAAACCCCATATGAACTGTGCACTGTAGTCTCTGTGTTGTTTGAGTGTAACTGAGGGTCTTAGCTCGAACCCATTAAGGGTTTTACCAACCTGTGTCAATCCCCAATAAGCTTAAGCAAAGCTTAAACTTATTGAGGGACACAACCTTAGTGCCCATGTCTGCTGGATTCACTTCAGTAGGCACTTTGTCTATCCCGATCTGTCCTTGTGAAACTTTATCCCTGATAAAGTGATATTTTATCTCAATGTGTTTTGTCCTATCATGAAAAACTGGGTTTTTGCATAAATATATGCTGCTCTGACTATCGGAGTAGATTATAGGCTCCTTTTTCATTAACTTCAGCTCCTCCATAAGCCCTTTTAACCATAGAGCCTCTTTAATAGCTTCTGTAGTAGCTATATATTCAGATCTCGCAGTGGACAACGCCACTACGCATTTGTAATTGTACTTTCCAACTAGTACAATTTCCCCGTTAAGAAAAAAGTAGGCCGAAGTAGATCTTCTAGTGTCTCTGTCCCCCGCATAATCTGCATCTGTGAACCCTTCGATATTCTGATGTGTTTGGTGACCCTGATAGACCAATCCCAACTTAGATGTACCTTTTAAGTATCTCATAAGCCATTTCATGGCTTTCCAATGCTCCTTTCCAGGACTAGACATGAACTTGCTTAGCACACTGATTGCATAAGCAAGGTCAGGTCTAGTACTAACCATCAAGTACATTATGGACCCCACTGCATTAGAGTAGGGAACATTCGCCATCTCTTCTTGTTCTAACTTGGTCTTAGGGCACATAGATTTAGACATAAGGTATTGGTTGGTAATCGGTTGTGAAACAACCTTTGAATCTTTCATAGAAAACTTTTCTATGATCTTGTTGATATAGTCTTCCTGATGTAGCATGAGTTTCCCTTTGCCTCTATCCCTTTGAATGTTGATCCCCAAAATCTTAGTAGCCACACCTATGTCCTTCATTTCAAATTCCGACTTGAGCAAATCCTTGACCTTGTTGACATTTGACCTCTCCTTGCTAATTATTAGCATATCATCCACATAAAGTAGCAAATAAGTGACTTTAGTAATTTCCGAACCTTTAAAATACAAACAGTGGTCATGGTAGCTTCTATTGAACCCTTGTTTGGTCATAAAGGTGTCAAACCGTTTGTTCCATTGTCTCGGGGATTGCTTCAATCCATAAAGAGACTTGTCAAGCTTGCAAACATGGTCTTCCTTGCCTTTAACCACAAACCCCTTTGGCTGCTCCATATAGATGTCTTCTTCTAGGTCCCCATGTAGAAAAGCCGTGGTCACATCCATTTGGTCAATCTCCATGTCAAACTGAGTAGCTAGTGCGAGCATCAACCTTATAGTCTTATATTTCACCACCGGTGAGAATATTTCTGTGAAGTCTATCCCTTCTTTCTGTGTGAACCCCTTTGCCACCAATCTCGCTTTGAACTCCACGGCTCATCCTCGGTTCTCCCTTCCTTGACTTTGAAAAGCCATTTGCAAGATACCACACTCTTGCCATCGTCTAAGCACAACTCTCCAAGTCTTATTCTTTATGAGAGAGTACATTTCCTCCTTCATTTGCTTTCAACCAAGCCTTGTAGTTTCGGTCTTTGAGTGCTTCTTCATAAGATTGTGGCTCATAGATCTCGCTTTAAGCTTGCACATATAGCATAGGCAATACTCTCATCCCACACATTGTAATCACAGTACTTCCGGTTCGGCTTAGGGACTCTTTTATTTCTATCTCTTGTAAGCTGATATTTTGTGAGGTCTTCCTGATTCCTGTCTTCTTCATCTTGAACTTCATGTTCCACCTGAACTTGTTCCAACTGATTTGGTGTTTCTTGAGGTTCCATTTGAATTGGTTCCACCTGATTTGGATTCGGCTCCACTTCAGTTGGGCCGGTTTGAGAGACTCCAACAGATGTACTGCGGGGTTAGTTTCTGTGAAACCTGCATCAAGCTCATTAGTATTTTTACAAGGAAAATCATTTTCTTGAAAAATCACATCTCTACTAAGGAGAGTTTTGAAACCTCCTTTCCCTTTTACCCACAATCTATAGCCCTTTACACCTCCTGGGTAACCGTAAACACGCATTTTAGAGCCCTTGGCTCTAACTTGCCTACACTTCGATGTGCATAAGCCGCACATCCAAAAACTTTCAAATTAGACAAGTCGTGTGGTTTACCAGTCCACCTTTCTTCGGGGTTTTACCTTCATCACCTTAGAGGACTTCGTTGATTAGGTATGTTGCGATTAACCGGCTTCTCCTCAAAATCCATTTGCGAGCCGCATTGAAAAGCATGCACCTTGCTTTGTTCAATATGGTTCTATTCATCCTTTCGAAAGAACACCATTTTGTTGAGGAGTTTTCCTCACGGTCCTATGCCTTTGGATTCCATTGTCTTGACAATAACACTCGTAAACTCATCATTACAAAATTCTAGGCCATTATCTCGTTCTTAGGGTTTTCAATTCTCCATAGTTAGTTAGGTTTTCAACAAGTAATTTCCAATGTACAAATTTTTGAAACGCCTCATTTTTATGCTTTAACGTATAAACCCAAACCTTCCTAGAATAATCATCAACAATAGACAAGAAATAGGCACTACCCCCAAAAGTTAGGGTTTTCTCGGGACCCCACAAATCCGAATGAACATAATCTAATATACCTTGTGATTGTGTGTGCTAGTTTGAAATTTAAGTCTCATGATGCTTTCCTAGTACACAAAATTCACAAAAATCTACCTTGGTTACCTTGTCCTTACCAAGTAGCTTTTGTTCACTCATAAGTTGTAGCCTCTCTTTCACTAATGTGTCCCAACCTCCTATGCCATAGGATAGCCTTAGTGTCTTCCGTCACATGCTCCTTGGTGTTGTGGCAGCAAGCTACTGGGCTTCCTTGCAAGTAGTATAGACCATTTTTGTGTCCTTTGATGATAGTCATAGAACCTTTTGCCAACTTTATTGTACTGCCTCAATTTTGCTAACAACACCAAGATCATCAAGTACACTAATAGAAATTAAGTTTTTAGATAAATCGGGAACATATCTAACATTAGTTAAGGTTCTAATAATGCCATCAAACATTTTAAAATTAATAGAACCTGAACCTTCAATGTTGCATGTTTGGTCATTCCCAAGAATGACTTTGCCCTCTGCATTCCCCGTAATCAAACAAATAAGACTTATTGTTAGTCATGTGAAAAGTACAACCCGAATCAATAATCCAATCATCTTTAAAAGATGATGTACGCCACATAGACATCTCCACTATCATAACCATCACTTAGGTTTGCATTTTGATAGTCATTCTTAGCCTTGTTTGATTTGTTTCGATTCCTCTTGATGATCCGAATTTTGTTTCCCATTGCTTTTCTTGTAAAAGTAGCATGCTCTCTTGAAATGCCCTAACTTTCCACAATGGTAGCACCCATTTGGATCTTTAGGACCCTTTGAATTTGACCTCCCTTTCGTGATGATGATTGCTGCCCTTGTGTGAACCCCTACTAGTGCTTGAACCTCTACTAGTGCTTCTACCCTTATTATGCCATGGTTTCTTTTGTCCGTGCCTTCCCCTACTTAGGTTAACATCCCCATTAGTATGCCCCGTCTTTCAACCTTCATTTCCAAATCTTTCGATTTCAAAGCTGAGATTACTTCTTCAAGAGTGATCTCGGTTCTCCCATACTTAATGGTCAGTCTTAACCTCCCCGTAGGATTCCGTAGTGAATCGAGAATTATAATTGCTTGATTCTCATCACTTAAGGCCTCATTTTCCCCCGAGTTTGCTAACTCAATGTGCAACCTCAAAAACTCATCCAAGTTTTGTTCTAGAGATTTAGATGGACTCATTTTAAAACCAAAGATTCTCTCCTTCAAGTAAATCTTGTTGATCAAAGATTTCTTTTGAAATTGCTCTTCCAACTTGTTCCAAATCTTGGCTGGTGTATCTTCCTTGTCAACCAATCTGATTATAGCATCGAAAGGGTTGAAAATGATCAATCCGATTCAAGTTTCCAAGAACTCTTCTTGCCGGTCTTTGGTCGTATCACTTGACCATTCCACCTGATCTTTAAGAACCTTCAACAAATTTGTTGAGCCAATAGAGCCCTAATCTTCTTCCTCCAAATACGATAATCACCTGAACCATCAAACTTATCTATATCAACCTTCATGGAACTCATAATTGTATATGTATAAAGTTATTTCAAAGAAATTATATAGATAATGAGTTTAGAAAAATCCTGGTGTTGTTCTTTGTAATCTTGGTTTTGTGTGTTTGAATTCTTGCTGGTATGAATGTGAATCTTGATGCTTTCTTGATGATTTCTTTATGCTTTCTTTATGCTTTCTTGATTAATCTTCTGTCGCAGATTGTGCCTTGTTTGGCTCTCGATACCACCGTAGGATTTTATTCCTAATATATCACCTACACACAAAGAAAGACTAGTCAAAAGTAATGGTCAAATCGACCTTTAAAACCGATCGAAAGCCCTCTTTTCGACACCCCGTGATATAACCCCTACGACAACCCCTTAAATCTATATACTACAGGTCGTATATTAAATGTTCTGAAACCCTAAAGCATTTATCACATATATATATATAATCTCTTTTCCTTTCAAACACTCACAGCCACCACTATCAAAAACCTAGCAGATAAATAAACGGCCCTTATTCTTCAATGTTCTTCTCTGAAGAACATGAAGAACAACCACAAAACCTACTGCCCAGAGAATAGAAATTAAACCCCAGAAAAATAACCCCTTCCTAAACCGATTATAACCCTATAAATCCCAAGCAGAAAAAATAACAAACACAGTATAGAAATTGCAGAAAGTTTAAAGGAAAGAATGCACCATGGATTTTATAGAGGTTCCCCAATGAAATCTGGGTACGTCCTCTTGAGCTCGCCTCTTCCACTATAGATCTTCAATGATCAAGAGATTACACAGCAAGGATTCCAACTCACAACATTTTGAGAGGTAATCCGAATATATATATATGTCTATATATACAGTGTTTATTCCTCTATTTTTCCTCTCTCTGTTTCTCTCAAAATCAATACTAACAATGTTGTGTTTATCTTCTTCTTTTCATGAACAACACTCTCTGGCCATGGATATCCGAACCACCACCTTGGTTCCAAAGCTTACTCCATAGTAAGCCTCCTCCAAGACCCCGAAATCAGTCGGTTACAGATCTGATCTTGTTGTATTGTTCTTTCTCTGATTGTTGTTCTGAACATCATATTGATCTGGTCTGTTTTTGATGTTATATATAGATGTTGTAATTTTCTCCTTTATATCTGTTGTAGTGGAATACAGGATTGTTAGTTATAAAGTTTTAACAAACTTTATAAGCTAACATAATAACCTGTCTAGGTAAATAGAGGCCAGAGGCCACCTAGTATTTTACTGCTTGTAAACTCTTTGTAAAAATTCTAGTTTGACAGTGTATAGATAATATGGGGTTTACTTCAACAAAATGCTTATTAAGAAACTATAAAGAAGAATAGTGTTTTTTTAGCTGGTTGTTATTGATCCAACTCCAAGTTGTGCTACAGTTATAGAAAACTAGTATGATTTGATAAGATTCCTTCTTTTGTTGAAATTTTTAAGTCTTAAAGTTTGTATGACATTATAATTTTTTTTTTCAATGAAATTCATTGTTAAAAAAAAAAAAAAAAAACTCCAAATTGTCCTACAAAGCTATCTTATGATTTATTATTGTAACTTGTCTTGACTAAATTATCCATTAAAAAAAAAATTATCTTAATTTTTATTTTGAAAATATTATCTTAAATTATGTAATTTTGATTTTTATATAACAGAAAAATAAATAAAACATAAGAAGTTTCCATATTCAAACAGGACGTAATTTTGAAGCAGATTTGGCGTCAAAATAACGCCGTGACAAACCATAAAAAGCCTTCTCGAAATTCGAAGTTTCCATAGCCCACGAACCTTGTAGTAGTTTCTCTCACTCTTTTCTGTTGCTTCTTCAAAGGTAACCATATTCTACTTGCATTTCTCTCTTTAGAAAGAGATTAATGGACTTAGTAGTATTTTTTTCAATGATGTGATTGAAATTGCTTTCGATTTTTTAGGATTGAAAACTGTATAATATTTTTTGTATTGTAAAATAGCATAAAATGCCTGAAGATTTCCACTTAGAGCGCCCTCTGTTCGGCGGTGCCTTAGCTAGCACCTTCCCTCAAAGGTTCCAGGTAATTTTTTTTTCTTTTATTTATTTTATTTTAATTTTATCTTGCAAAAAAAAAAAATATTGATTGGGATTTGGGGTGCTATAATTGTACAGGACGTGAGTAATATTCGAGAAGTTCCAGATCATCAGGTGAGGAGCTATGCTTCTTTTTAGTTTTCACTTCGTTTCTTTGAATACCCAATTTTTCAATTTAAGCTTCTGGGCATTAAAGATTTGTTTTTTTTTTACTTATGTTGTTTATTTATGCATTATTGATTGTTTTTCTTAACAATTTTGTGGGTTTAAAGGAGGTGTTTGTGGATCCTTCCCGGGATGAAAGTTTGATCTTTGAGATATTAGAATTGAAGGAAGAAGTTGGTGATGATGGAAGTGCTTCATGGTTTCTTCAAGACCTTGCCTCTGAACAAGAAGCTGAAGGCTGCGTGGTAATTAAATTTTTCCCTATTATTGTTCACACTCATTAATTGTGTATTCATCTATCAATTGCTAACTTGATCATATTTTCCTTGTCTTAGATTGTTTATGGATTTATTTTGAAAGGGTTATTCAATTTGTTTCATATATATGGGTACATGTTAATTTAGTCCTCTTCAGTTCTTATTCTCTAGTTTCAATTTATGTAAGATGGTAATTAAAGAGATATTTGTGGCAAAATCCCCTTAATATTTATAATTGTGACACGTATGAGCTTAATTAAAAAAATGGCAGTAAAAATACCTTATTTTACGATTTTGTTACAGTGGTACCATTTTTTGGCCATTAAGTGTCAATTCAAAAACACTTGGCGATATATTATTGGACTATGTATTAAATAAGCTAAAGAAATATGTTGCCATGTGTTTTTGAGCTAGCACGTAACGAGCTTAATTGACACTTAACAACTAAAAAAGGGTACGGATGCAACAAAATCGTAAGATAAAGTACTTTTTGCGCCACTTATTTTATTAGGGTCATATGTGTAACAATTGCAAATATTAAGGGAGTTTCGCTGCAAATATCCCGTAATTAAATGCCAATATTTTATGATACTAGCTTTCACAGAATTTGGATATGAGAAAAGTTTCTCCTATAGTATCTGAGATATGATTTAAACTATTGTGCCAAAGACTAATTTGCCACAAATTTACTTCAGGTGATTGAACAGTCAGCAGTGACTGAGGCCCCTGGACTGTGCTATAGGAGCACACCTGCTGTCATTACAACTGCAGTAGGCCAAATGGTATGTGTCCATAGTAATCTTTTAGGTTGTGTTTGCTGTTGGTTGTGGGTTCTTACTTTCTTTAGTTTGCCTTCACATTTAAGTAATGGATGATTGGCCTTTGGTCTATTGTTTGGAATCATAAATGTCACCAACCTTGTATCTGTCGCATCCTTGTGATTATTGATGCTAGGCATCTGTTCTACTACTTCGTTCAATGTGCCTCTTCTGTAGGGACAAAGATGAAAAAGCAAAAGGGAAATTGTGTTCAAATAAATATATATATATATATATATATATATATTTTTGACATTTTCGGATGACTGATAATGGAATGGAAGCGAAATAGTGAAACAATGTGCTGCTTCATGACCTGATTAATCATTATCGATATTGAATATATCTCCAAATTATTTGTATTGAACTACCATTAGAAACATTTACGAAGAACTATGATGATTGCAAGAAGTGCTTTTGAAGCATGGCTTGTAGTTTCTCCATTGCATGGAAAATATTCTTTGTTTATCAAACTTCCTTTGAAGAATCTCAAAGTTAAACTGTATTAACCTTTTGGCCTCATATCAATTCATTATTTTGGTTACTTGAACATAGGCTATCTCTAAGGGACGGCAAGGTAGGGAAGCACAAAATGTTGTGAGGGTAAGTTATTTCTCTTCTTTTTTAAAGCTAGTTTACTATTTTCTTTCCACCAGCTAGTTACGGTTTAGTGTTTCTGTGCTCTATTAATATTTTATTGTTATCTTGTAGGTATATATTGCAAATGTTCGTCTTAAAGAAGTTAACACGGATATCCTAATTTCTGCATATGAGCCGATTCGTATAAAGTAAGTACTAGGAGTTTGTGTTCTGCTGCAACAAGTTCTCGGTTTTTTTGCTTTTCTTTCTGAGAGTACAAATCATTGATTAAATGCTATCACCTATACTTGAATAAATAACACCTAAAAGAAGAGCATCTACACATGAATATACTTACAACATTCAGTCAATCTATGCATAATTTCTCTTGTATTTCAATAATTTTAAACAACTAACAAGTTGAAACATGTTATATTAATTGCAAGTGTAAGATTAATGCCTCTTTTTCTTCCAAATGTTAAGATGTTGAATTTCAAGGATACAAATGTATTTCCTCTCAACATAAATTTTCCTGCCACTAGTGCTTTAGTAATGTAAAGAGGCAGAGCATAATCTTCCTCCTTTGCACCCTCCTTGTGTTAGATTCTCCGATTGTGGTTCAGTTCCCAAATGTTTGAACAGAAATAGATGGTAACAACACTGTTTTGTGTTGTGTTAATATTTCCGACACCCTCACACTTTCCTTATTGTTTTCAGTCCATTGAGTGAAAGTGCTACCGCCGTCGGGGCTGGTGCTGCCACTCCTGCCGAGCTTTCTGGATGTACGCCAATGGTTGAGGTCTTCAAACTTGCTCTCTCAACGTTTAAAGTCAACAACTGGGGCCTTTTTGGAAGTGTATAGATGAGTCATAGGGCCATGTATAGATTATACATGAATAGGTTGTTTTAGATTTAATGATTATTTTTTGTTCAGAAAGATTGTTGCCAGTCACCAAACTTAGTTTCTGTTGTCATCTTCCATTTTCTTTGAATGTTGAACTGAATGGCTTCTTGGTTTGGTGACTTTGGTCTCAGTCCTTTTTGTAGAGTTTGAATTGTTAAAATTACTTTCTGATCATCTCCCTCTCTCCGCTGTAGATGTTACTGCATGTGTTCAGTTTTACACAATAAAAATTAACCTCATGGTACGGCTTTGTAAATGATATCACTTCTTTTTTATTTTTTTAACAAATTTTGTGTTTCATAAATTGACCGGAATTTCATTGAATTATAAAACTAAAAAACTTCAACTTTTTGAAAGAAGAGTTAGTGACCACATTTTAGGTTTTTTTTTTTTTTTCTTCTTTTTAAGTCATGTATTTTTTAACTTTTTTTTTTTTTTTTGATTCAACATGTATATTTTAACTTGATGAAAGCACTTTGGTTCCATAAAATTAAAAAAAAAAAGGCCACTCTGGTTAAAGAAATAAAACTAATTCGACGTTACATACAGTTTTTAGAAAAATAAAATTTATCTTAAATCTGCTTCAATATAATAGTATAAGTGCCCTTTAAAAAAAATTGTATAAATGCACATTGTCATTTAATATTCCCTCTGTTAATAATCTTTGAACACTTACGTTAAAAAACATCTCCAATCAAAGGTAAGAAATTGATGAGCATAATTGTATTTAAAAGTATATGTTAAGAGTGAGACTAGTATAGTAACTCATATTTACTGAATGGGAAGGGAAGTTGGTTCAATAAGCATGATTAGCAGAACTAGAAAAGGTAGTAGTACACCAAAAAAGAGTAAAGAAATATAGTTCTCTTAATTTTTTTGGAACTGATTAGTTTACTGGTGCTCATAGAGTCATATGTTAGACATGAAAAATAAAGCACATCAATATGTGTGTGTTGTCTTGAACACGTGGGAAAAGCCCTTGGTAACTAACAACCATATAAAAAATTTGGAAATTATGCATTTGATGTTCATCTTCTTAAAGAGTTCTTCAGTAAGCAAGTTCAATACTTCAACACTAAGCAGAGAAAGAGAGAAAGAATGTACAAGTCGAAGCTGCAGGAGCTTTGCCACAAGAATCAATGGGGTTTACCAAAGTACACCTCTATGAGATATGGGCCAGACCATAACCCTCTCTTTGGAGCCTCTGTTTCAGTCAATGGCATTTCCTTTGACTCTTTCGTCGTCTCCAAATCTAACAAACAAGCCCATAACCATGTTGCCATGCTTGCTTTTCTTCACTTCAATTCTCCCCCACCTGGTTCTCTTTCTTTCTTTCTTGTGCTATATAATGCTTTGTCCCCAATTGGGTTCTCTTGTAACGTGTTCTTTTAGTTTCTTTCATCAAGCATATTGATTCTTATTAGACTGTGTCATCAATGGCAGAGGCTGAACATGCTGTTGCAACACCTATGGTTGAAGAAAGCAACCAGAATCTTGATATTCGATCGAATGTTTCTGACTTGAAAAGTGGTAAGGAGCTTCAACTTAGTAAGTTTTTAAAAGCTTTCTTAAGCTAACTTGATTTACCATACTCAGAAACTACTTCAGAAAAATAATGATAATAATAATTGCTTGTTAAGTTAAACAATAGCTGAGATTATAAACCATATCATATTTTGATGGTACTTCTTTGGCTAATAATGTAGAAACATGTCTCTTACAAGTATCATACTGCTATTAAAAGGTCATATGTGCCTATATATGTGGTGAAAGATTGATATAGAGCAAAAAGGATTGTGAAAATTATGCTGAAATTTGTTGGCTGTAACATCCTTTTGCTTTTCATTATGGTTTAGATTCTTCAACAATAATCAAAACCAACAAGGGAGAACGAAACATCGAAGAAAAACTGGAGATTCTCAAGATGCAGTCAGATGATTTGGACATCGGTGATGGTGAGGAGACTGAAGGTACAGAATTTTAAAGTATGTGTACAGATAATTCTATGTTATGCCCAAAGGTAATTAGTGTCTCTTAAAGTGAAGTTATTTTTGTTGGGATTGTCAATAGTTTAATTTCTCAGGGATTTATTATGTTTTATAGTCCTAATATTTTAGATTTTTCATTATCTGCAATCATCCATAGTATTCATGTGTTTCTTATTTTAAACTATCAAAGTTCATGGTGGCAACTTCTATAAGTTACACAAAATTGAACTAAAGCACAATAGTCTTTGTTAGAAATGTTCTGTTGAACTCTTAAATATTTTAAGACTAATGAAATTTCACTCATGTATATATATAAAACTATTGTCCAGTCAAGAAGCAACTGCAGAAATATGCTAGACAGAGAAATTTCGGTTTGCCAGTGTACTTTTGTGAATGTGATCAGGGTCCTAAGGCCACTCAGTTTAAGGCAACAGTTACAGTTGGTGACCAAATTTTTGAGAGCTCTGGATCCTTCAACACTTCGAAAGACGCTGAAAGTGATGCTGCAAAGGTTGCTTTAATGTCTTTCTTAATGGAAAACTTTCAAGAGGCAAGCACTCCAAAGTAGCTAAGAGCGTTTTCTTTTCTTCACAAATCTTTAGATGCTACAAAGCTTGGTGTTTTATAGAACTGTAGTGTATTTAGTTTTCGTGAAGAATGTTTAGAATGGGTTTCTATATTGCAAAGCTTGTTCTACAGCATCATATCTGTGTGGATGAATGTATAGAAAATTGTAAGTCTAATATTATTTAGGAGCTAATAGTTAGAATGAGTGGAGGAGACATACCAACCAATATTATTTAGCTCTCTAGTTAGAGGATACTTTGGTAGGTTTTCTGCATGAGAAATGTTGTAATGCTTATTTATGTCTGCATTTTAGTTATTTGTCATAGAAATAAAAATAATTAACTTGATTTTTCTATGGGTGACTAACAGGAGCACAAGCATAATAATAAAGATGTGCTTTATCATGAAATGAAATTACTGAATTTCATGATAAAACACATTTTTATCATGTCCTATGTCATGTGCTCGTGTGAGTTTTGATCGAATTTGATTAAATGCCTTACCCTTAAAATTGTATATATATTTTTATTATTATTATTTGTAGTTGAAATTAACAGATGTTTAGGTTAATAAAATAGACAAAATGTTGTTTGATTTTTTATAGATGTAGTTGTTAGATTTTAGACGTTTTTGCATGCATCAATTTTGATATAGTTGAGTGGAGTTAATGTAGGTCCTTAGTGAACATACTCAAAAATCAAGCTCCTCCTTCAATATCTTCAGCCCAAAAATCTGAATTCCAAAATACACGCCAGATTTGTGCACCTTGACTTCACGCCTGCTGCAGAGGGAGGAGAGGGTTCATGACCGCACTCTCTAGTTAATGACAAGAGCTTAAAATTGAGCAGAGCTGTAAAAAATAATTGTTTTTTTTTGGGCTGCATTACATTAGCCAGCCATATGGAAAATCTTAGAAATGTCCTATCAAGCTTTTGCTTGTTAATGACAACTTCTGTGATAATCATCCCTCATCTTAGGTGCTGCATAGAATCACCGTGTGTTTCAAGCAAGGTCAGTGATCCCATTTTTTTTAAAGAAATGTTTTCTTTTTATATAAAATCTATTTACATTTGTTTTCTTGCTTGTATCATTTTCATTTTGTTGTTGTTTTGTTTTTGTGTGTGCTATAAAGTTCATGACACCCTTTTGCATCCGATAACTTCAAAGCATTTGCTTGATCCTCATTGCCCATATATATGAGATGATAGGGGTTATGATATTGTAGATGAGATTTTGTTTAGTGAATGCGTAACATGGCAGGGGATTTTTATGTTGTTAAATTTTTATTATTGTCGTGATTATATTATTCTAAGTGTCTCATTCATAGACGATTTGGAAGGCAAAAATGGGATGAAACAATATGCTAATTGTAGAATTATTGTCAGAGGAGAGTCTTTCTGTATTTATTAAGCATATTAATGTTACTCTTAATGTATTCTAAATGGTTCGATCATATATGACTATTGTTTCTTCATCTTCTTATAATAACTTAAAAGTTTTTATGCTTTAAGTTATGTTTGATACCTCCATCTAGAATTTAAGGAGATGATATAGTGTGGATTTTTTACCTAGAAATACGAGTACAATCTCGTTTATATTTGACACGTGGACCTAGTTCCCAGTTGGGAAAAAATGACATGTCAACGAACAATTCTAGTAGAGCTACATGATAGAAACTTGCGAGAAGGTGCGACCGAGATAGGGTCTAGTCGCACACTATGCTCATTAGTAAAGAAAGCAGGACCAAGAGTTATCATAAGTCACGCACATATCATTATATGTGAGGACCAAGTGTTTCTCCCCTACGTCCTGTTGGAAATTTATTTTACCAGGATCTTAGATCTACTCACAAGTATGTTTATTAACATCCTAAATATGAACTTTCTAAAACGATAAATTAAACACATATAAAGTTTAAGAAACCTTACATTGGTTGCAGCGGAATAATATGACTCCTTCCGTTCAGATATCTAGCCCTTGATTCCTTTCTGTAGCAGAGCATTATCAATATCTGAACCTGGATCTCTTTCTCTGAATCTTTGATGCTGAAACTCCTTTGCTGATGATCTTTCTTCACGATCTTCCTCACTATGATTGAGGTATCACTTGATGTGTGTGGGCACTACTCAAATCACTAAGGATTTCGAAATATTGAAGAAGAAGAGAGAGAGTGGTCAGCTAAAGATAGGGAGAGAGAAGGCTCAGTTTTTCTGAATAGAAAAAGTCAGAAGAAAGTGTTATTTTCCTGAAGCCTTCACTATCTATTTATAGCATTCCACTAGGGTTAGATTTGAATTATATGGCATTAAAATAATGAAAAAATCAATTTAAAATGCTACAATAGGTGGCCGGCCATGCCTTTAATGGATTGGGCCTTGGGCTTTGCAATTTTGCAATTTTAACACCTTTTGTATCTGATTTTCTCAAAAATACCAATTTCCTAATTCAAACATTTAAATGCCAATTCTAACTATTTAATAACTATAAATAATTATTAAATAATATTGTCATTTATTATATTTATTAATTGAACCATACAAAGTATCATAATTAACAAATATGCCCCTATAAACTCTTTCTTTACAATTTCGCCCTTACTTAGTGAAAATTTCACAAATAGACATAGTCTAATTCGTGAATTATAATTGATTAATCAAAACCAATTACATGAGTCTTACAAGCAATATTATCTCAACTAGTGGGGGGGTCATGGGTCTATATAACCGAGCTTCCAATAAGTAGATCAAGAATTTAGCACTAAAATTCACTAACTTATTAATTCTTCGTTGAATCCACGCATAGAACTTAGAATTGCACTCTCAGTTATATAGAATGCTCTATATGTTCCACCATATAGACACATCATTAGTTATCCATTGTTATAATCCTAATGTGATCAATGATCCACTATATGAATGATCTACACTGTAAAGGGATTAAATTACCGTTACACCCTACAATGTATTTATTCCTTAAAACACTTGACCCCGTATAAATGATATTTCAGCTTATGTGAAATGAGTACTCCACCATTTATGTTCGTTTGGTCAAGCTCAAAGGAGATCATCCTTTGCTTACTATTCGCCAGATAGAAGCTATAGATTCCATGTTTATGATAGCGCTCCCACTCAATTGCACTACCGTGTTCCCAAAAAGTACGTATCACCCTGACCAAAAGGTAGGCTTAACTAACAATTCAAGGAACACGAATAGCCTTTCAAGATTGAGCCTAATCATAACAGGATTAAGATCATTTGATCTAGGATCAACTAGGCGATATTGACTTGAATAGATTTTACGGTAAGTTTGATTAAATCTAAGTCAAAGTTCAATATCGGTCCCTTCCGATGCATACTCCATGCATCCAACCTGAGCTTTACTTTAACCAATGTTCTGGAAAGAACATAGCACTTCTCCAAATGCAAGTAAACTCTGTTGTAGATTATCATATCAGTAAAACCCTGTGTCTGATAAATCTAGGAAAACTTTATTCACATAGTCATGTTTACTTTCCAATGTGTTGACGGCACAATAAACAGGATCAAGTATGTGAAAAGGGTTTCAGATGAATTTATACATTATGTACATATAATCATGAAATAAATCATGTGAACCATGCAACATTAAATGTTATTTCTGATCTATATTAATAAGTAAATCGATTATATTGAAATGAGTTTTATTTAGGGCATAAAACCCAACAAACTCCCACTTGCACTAATATAAAACAAAAAGTGCGTTTCAAATAATCTCAACACCTTGATATACAAATCAAGTGTAGTAGTAGTAAACTCCTCGTAATAGGATCTGAAAGGTTGAATTAAACACAACCTTTTCTCCACCATTACTCTTCCTTTAATCACAAAATCATTGATAATGTGAAATTCCTCTCTATATGTCTACTCTCTTGGGATACTGGATTCTATACCTTTGGCAACTACTTTTGGTTAATCAAGAAATTAACACTAGTAGTTTAAGGCAATTTGGAATGGTGCCAAAGATGTATAGAATTTTCCTTAGACTGAATAAGTACCTTTCCTGCAGCTTTAACATTCAGTCTCTCTTTGGTAGACCTAGAGACTTCAGATAGGTTTTTACACTTCTCCAAAATCACTATTCCACCCCCAGAGTAACCACCATCTTATCAGAAATATTTACTAGCACATAGGCAAATTTCGAAAATCTGATATGGTGTAGTCTAAGAGTTTTAAACACACCCTTATAGACTAACATATAGTTCCTCTTCTTAATCTTAAGATTTACTTGATTGTCTTCCAATGTTCTTTTCCTGGATTAATCTGATACCTACTCATTACTCCCACTCAACAACAGTGTCCGGTCTAAGGCATACAAAAGCATATCTAAGACCTCTCACTGTGTTGATATAAGAAATTCTTTCATGGCTTAATCTTTTCTGGAATAGTTGAGACTTTTCCTTAGATAAATAAAATCTATGTCTAAGAAGTTGTGAAGCTTCTATAGATTGCCAGTAGAAAGAAAATGCTTCAAAGATCTTACTAAAGTAAGTTGCTTGCATTAGAGTAAGTAATTACCAGGTTTACCACAAGCCATAGGTTTAGATAAACTCAAACCTATAATACTAGGAACAGGAAGCTTTGTTAAGTCCATTGAATGGATTTATAAACGAAAATTTCCTTTTATGTCCTTGTAATAGAAAACTTGAGGTTATTCCATGTGAATGGATTAAACCATAGTTCTATTGGCTTTCTTCTTAGTTTCTTATCTTGACAATCCATTACTTGTTTAAACTCACAATGGATTTTAATCACTAGTGTCTCCCAAGTCATAGGAAAGTGAGTTCCTAGAAACTCTCCCACTACGACAAGGTACCGTGAATTATGTCGAAGAAAACTAAATGGTATTGATCTCCTCGGTTGTGACAAGACAACAGAGGTAGTGGGATCATCATATGTTATATAAGATGATAGAACACTTTTGGAATCAAGAAAAAATATCTCCTTTATTTTCTACTTGTTTTCAGACTTAGTCATTATCTTAGAAAAGTAGTATTTGTTTAAACAAACACTTTCTTATCTATTGACTATGGGATGGTCCACCCCTAATCACTTAGAATAGCTAACAAACCATGGTTAACAGTTCTAGCCTTTCTTAAGATTTTGATTAGGTCATCCATGAATCTAGTAATGATTTACTTTAAGTATACAACCATTACATCATTCTGAAATTGTATTACCATAGAACGATTTAGGCAACGACTAGTAACTAATCATCAATATGCAACTCGAAATTTCTGGGGAGGTAAGTTTGGATATAATTCAAAAATCAATTTAATGATCTTTGAACTGCATATCTACTAACTATTTCTCCACCCCTATCAGTTCGCAAGATCTTTAACCACTTACCTTAATGGTTTTAACCATTGCTAGAAATTAATGAAATTTTTAAATATTTCAAATTTCTTGTTAAAAGGTATAATCTAGAGTTATCGTTTTAAGAATACAACGAAAAACTCATATCCACCCCTGAATGTACATCCATCTGCGAATGAGATGAACTACTTTCATTGGATATAGGCATATTAACTCTTTGCAGAGATTGATCTTGTCAAATCCACTATGAACAAGATACAAATGCCATAGATTAAAAAAATGTGGTAGTGTCTTTTGATGACTTAGGTATAGTTATATCAACGAGTTCATAGAATACTGCAAGTGGATCCTGGTCACAGAATCACCTAACTCATATTCCATACAGTTTTAATCCATTAATATAAGATGGATATTAAACACTTGAGAAAGTGTAACTGTATTGTATTCTGGAATTAGAAATATAAGAAAATTTCTATTTGGAATCTAAAATTAAAGTCAAAGACTTAAATTTATATCAAATATAATGAGTAATTCTTTCTTGGACCACCACTACTAATACAAACTCTAAGTCAGATTTGCCCATACAAGTAGGAGATTTCTAAGATTGAGGATTTATATCAATTGGGAATAGAATTTCGGGATTATAATCATATGCGTCATTTAATTTCTTAAGAGAAAATATAGAATGACATGAAATGATTTATAGACCATTCATCCAATGATATATTATGGAGCTAATTCGAAATGAATAAGCGAAGAGGAATTAGGATAATTTCGATTATAAATAAGAATCCAACGATGCTTCGATTAGCGAAAGTCAAAGTAATCTTATTTATGTAATCTTCTTGTTTCATATTGTAAAAATACTAGTCTAAGGTGTCATCAATTGATGAACAAATTAGATGTCGCATATACAATATTTATCTTTCGAGATCTAACACTATTATGTATGTCTAATGGTGAAAATCCACTAGGGATTTATCTCATTAGATAAACAAACATGTTGGACCAACAATGAAGATTCGAAATTAAACTACAACTTAATAACAGAAAATAACATGGTTCAATATAAATTCATACACAATTCAGAAATTATAAGCATATAGCAAGTAGGAATGACAAGTGAAAATACTAAAACATACAATCTTAAATAATTTCCAAGGTTTTTCAACAAACTGATACAGTGTCCCGTTTAGGCGAGAGTCAAAGCATCATCCATTGAATAGAGTTGTCAGCTCATCTAAAATGATAAACATTCTAGCAACCTTTTATTCGATCAAGATTGGAATTCAGCGTTGTCCCGTTTAGGCGAGAGTCAAGGCAATTCTATCTTATGAGCTTCCACCATTGTTTCATAATTTGCAAGTCAAGTATGGTCGCCACCATTAGGGTGATCCATACCATACAAAACACTTACAAACTACTTATCATGCGAGGTTAAACGGTGCGAAATTGCTAATGAACGTTCCTCCATTAGGGAGGATTACTCACTAAAACAAACGCGGTGTAAAATCCACAATGGAGATCGAATGTCTCTAGATAATAAAGCTCATTATTTAAAAGGAGTTGTATTTTCATTTATTCTCTTTATTTATTCTATTTATTTTAAATATATATTTATTTAATTAAAATTTCCAATTTAGAATAAAAATTCCAAATATAAATTTTAATTTAATATTTATAAATTTTTACTTAGATGGATATGAAATAATGTGAATTATTTCCATCTTAGTAATAATTTCCAATAAATATTTAGAAAAATATTCAATTTAAGTTGTTACAAAATTAATTTAAATTAATTTACAACTCAAATTTAATTTTCTATAAATATATATTGCATTTCGAAAAATTAAAGTATATAAGAATACAATTATCAAAAAAGGCATATTAAAATAAAAAATAAATCTTGGAAAAATTATTTTAATTTAATGTTGGCCCAAAATTAATTAATAAAATTAATTTACAACAAAAAATATAATTTTCCTATTTAATTAAATATATAAGAAAAATTTCAAATATTTAAGTATGATGATGAAAATCAACTTAAATATTAATTTTCTATTTAATTAAATACACTAGAAAAATACTTCAAGCAAAAATATACCTATCTAGATTTTCCTTTGACTAATTAATTCAATTTCTAATAATATACTTTAATTCAATTTATTTTAAATTAATCAATAAATGAAAAAAATCATTGATTTAAGTTGATCCAAGAATTAATTAAAATAAATAATTAATTTACAACTTAATCTATTTTTCAAGATAAAATTCGAAATTCTAGCATTTAAGAAATGCAATTTCGAAAATTGATTAATAAAATAAAGAAAAAAAAATATATTTTGAAAATTATTTAAATTTAGTTGAAAAATTAAATTTCAACTAAAAATAATTTTCTATTTAATTAAATGTCATGAAAAAGAAATATTTAAGTATGATGATAAAATCAACTTAGATATTTAATTTTTAAATTAATTAAATGTATTAAATTCAAGAAATAAATAATTAAGTGTAGAGAAGGCTTAATTATTAATTTCTAGTTTAATACTAGGAAAAATATACTTAAAATAAATTGTACCAAAATTAATTATTTAAATAATTAATTTCACAATGTATAATATTTTCCTATTTAATATTAGAAATAATAAGTAGTCTAGAAATAACTATCTAGAAAATATCTTATTTGACTAAGTATCTTTTCCAGAAAATTTGAAAAAATATCTAATTTAAGTTGTACTAGAAAAAATCTAGAACTTAAATATTTTCAAATTTAAATTTAATTAAATATCAAAAATTAAGTTGTAACCACTTAATTTGAAAATATTCCATTTTAAGTTAATATTCGAAAAGATATTAACTTAAAAAAAAATATCTAAAGAATCTTAATAACCAATGCCTAAAATTCCTCAACTTAATTTTGAAATTTTGAATTCAAAAGATATTCAGATTTAAGTTGGTTAGTTGAAGATAACTAAATATCAACTTAAATAGGAATATTTAATGAAAAATTTAAATTAAGCTCCAGAAAGAATCTAGATGGTTATAATTCTATATTTAATTAAATACAAGAAAATACATATAGTTTAGCTTAGAATATAAAATTCCTTAAACTATATTTTTCTTAAATTAATTTCAAAATAAATGAAATTAATTATGTTGCTAATCAATTTTATTAGGTTAAACTAGTTTAATTAACCTAGTACAGTTATTCAAATCAGGCAAATGGGCCTTCACAATTGGGGTGGTTTGTGTGAGGGGGTGCTGGGTTCAGTATGTCGTACCCACTTCTATGGCTCCCAACTCTCACACAAGGCCCAAAAGAGAGGAATTTAACCTTAATAAGAACAACTGTTATTAATTGAATAAGCCCAATAACTAAATGGGCCTAAATAAATTCTATCAAGAACTATGATAATTTATTTTAGCAACATTAACCTATATGCATCTATAATAAAATTAAACACATAGGCTCACACAGGCACACTTTGGATGGGTCCTATCATGTTGCTAGGTCATACACAGATGAAAGAAGATTGTAAATTATACCTGTTACAAATTATTATCTTGACCAAGGGAGCCATCAGATCATTAGATCTGGCAAAAGGTAACCATGACTATTTGCAATCAAGTAATAATAGATTTTGAAAACTTACACATAAGTTAAAACACATACTCCTGCAACAGGGTTAGGTGGATAGTTGGAAGTAGGATTTATTTAATTTTAAATAAATAATTTCGAATAAATAAATAATTAAATAAAAAATATTTTAATATTTAAAAAATAATTTAAATTTCGAAAAATAAAAAAAAATTTAAAATTAAACCTACTTTTATCTTATATCTATTTAAAATTACATGATTATAAATATCTTATTTTAAATTTAAATAAGATCAAAATATCTAAAAAGATTTAAAAAAAAAAATCTTAAAAGATAAGATATTTTTAAATATCTTAAAAGATAAGATATTTTAAAATATCTTAAAAGATTTTATAAATATCTTAAGAGATATTTTTTAAAATATCTTAAAAGATATTATAAATATCTTAAAAAGATATTATAAATATCTAAAAAATCTGACCTTAAATTTAAAAAAAAATATAATCAAATTTAAAAATAAGATAGATTTTTTAAGCAAAAAGATAAATACTAATTCTATTCAAATTCAAATTACACTAATATCTTGAATTAATTTAAAAAAAAAATTAAATTAATTCAAAATGATAATTAGAATTGAATTAGGAATAGTAATAGTATATATACAAAACCATACAAAAAATTGGAAGTTAATTCCATGAAAAGGTATGAAAAATTGAAGAAAAAGGAAAAAATCCGAAACTGTACGGACAGTTCTCATGATCGCAAAAAATCAAGACAAATTTCCGATTTTGTCAAATCTTCAAAAAATCATAACTTATTCAAATAAAATCCAAATTGAGTTCTGTAAAAGGCTAACTTGCTTAATTTTTTCCATACTATCCAATAAAAATAATTCCAGAAACGAAATCACAATTATTTTTCACGAAAATTTCACAAACATCAATCATTCATCAAATAACACTCAATACAACATGATACCATCCAAAGAACATACAAACAATCGTTTTAAAGTCCAAATTTCATGCAAGTAAATCAATTACCATGGCTCTGAGGCCAATTGTTGGAAATTTATTTTACCAGGATCTTAGATCTACTCACAAGTATGTTTATTAACATCCTAAATATGAACTTTCTAAAACGATAAATTAAACACATATAAAGTTTAAGAAACCTTACATTGGTTGCAGCGGAATAATATGACTCCTTCCGTTCAGATATCTAGCCCTTGATTCCTTTCTGTAGCAGAGCATTATCAATATCTGAACCTGGATCTCTTTCTCTGAATCTTTGATGCTGAAACTCCTTTGCTGATGATCTTTCTTCACGATCTTCCTCACTATGATTGAGGTATCACTTGATGTGTGTGGGCACTACTCAAATCACTAAGGATTTCGAAATATTGAAGAAGAAGAGAGAGAGTGGTCAGCTAAAGATAGGGAGAGAGAAGGCTCAGTTTTTCTGAATAGAAAAAGTCAGAAGAAAGTGTTATTTTCCTGAAGCCTTCACTATCTATTTATAGCATTCCACTAGGGTTAGATTTGAATTATATGGCATTAAAATAATGAAAAAATCAATTTAAAATGCTACAATAGGTGGCCGGCCATGCCTTTAATGGATTGGGCCTTGGGCTTTGCAATTTTGCAATTTTAACACCTTTTGTATCTGATTTTCTCAAAAATACCAATTTCCTAATTCAAACATTTAAATGCCAATTCTAACTATTTAATAACTATAAATAATTATTAAATAATATTGTCATTTATTATATTTATTAATTGAACCATACAAAGTATCATAATTAACAAATATGCCCCTATAAACTCTTTCTTTACAATTTCGCCCTTACTTAGTGAAAATTTCACAAATAGACATAGTCTAATTCGTGAATTATAATTGATTAATCAAAACCAATTACATGAGTCTTACAAGCAATATTATCTCAACTAGTGGGGGGACCATGGGTCTATATAACCGAGCTTCCAATAAGTAGATCAAGAATTTAGCACTAAAATTCACTAACTTATTAATTCTTCGTTGAATCCACGCATAGAACTTAGAATTGCACTCTCAGTATATAGAATGCTCTATATGTTCCACCATATAGACACATCATTAGTTATCCATTGTTATAATCCTAATGTGATCAATGATCCTCTATATGAATGATCTACACTGTAAAGGGATTAAATTACCGTTACACCCTACAATGTATTTATTCCTTAAAACACTTGACCCCGTATAAATGATATTTCAGCTTATGTGAAATGAGTACTCCACCATTTATGTTCGTTTGGTCAAGCTCAAAGGAGATCATCCTTTGCTTACTATTCGCCAGATAGAAGCTATAGATTCCATGTTTATGATAGCGCTCCCACTCAATTGCACTACCGTGTTCCCAAAAAGTACGTATCACCCTGACCAAAAGGTAGGCTTAACTAACAATTCAAGGAACACGAATAGCCTTTCAAGATTGAGCCTAATCATAACAGGATTAAGATCATTTGATCTAGGATCAACTAGGCGATATTGACTTGAATAGATTTTACGGTAAGTTTGATTAAATCTAAGTCAAAGTTCAATATCGGTCCCTTCCGATGCATACTCCATGCATCCAACCTGAGCTTTACTTTAACCAATGTTCTGGAAAGAACATAACACTTCTCCAAATGCAAGTAAACTCGGTTGTAGATTATCATATCAGTAAAACCCTGTGTTTGATAAATCTAGGAAAACTTTATTCACATAGTCATGTTTTGTAACGCCCTAATCTATAGGGACGCCACGTGTGTGATTTTATAAACTAGTTTAATACTAATAGAATAATTAATTATTAAAAACCGTGATAATATTAAAAACTTGACTAAAATAAAACACTAAAAATGGACATTATAACTAAGCATAAAAAGTGTGTTCCGGAATCCCTATTGTAAAAAGTTTTGCTAAAGAAATATAGACGACAACCATTTAAACATAAAATCAAAATACACAAGCAGATACAAATTACCTAAAACAACTCCTGGCAACTCGGCACGCAGGCCGGCGAGGTCAATATGTACCTTGCTGGAGAAGACTGCCACCTCATGGTTGATCTAGCTTTTCTTTGCCTTTACCTGCACCACATAGCACCCGTGAGTCACAATGACTCAGCAAGAAAAGTAATAATAACAATCATATAGCTTATTATTTGAATATTGTCATTTATACACAATAAGAATCAAACCATCACACTTTGTTCATAAGATGAAATCCAAATCACTACTGGCATCTGCCACGAATAAACATTAGTATACAAATATTTGGTAATACAAAACCATTATACCAATAATGGAATTCATATTCATTTAATCATATAAATAATATATATGTTACCTCATAAAGCAACCATCTTCATGACATCATGTTGCCTAATTAGGCAAGTCGATGCTTTAATGCGATGATCTTGTATTGTATCGCCCAATCGTGCAAGCCCATGCCATAGCTCGGCACCCATATGTCGCATAACCGCATCACCTAATCGTGTGAGCCTATGCCCAAAAACCCGCAGCCATATATCAGACAATTGCATCACCTAATCCGGTGAGCCCGTGCCACAATCTGGCACCAATATATCGCATCGTCTAATTAGACGAGCTCGTACCTACGCCCGGTACTTATCAGGTCACTGACGCCTGTACTTACGCCCAGTACGTCGCCAGAAAATCGCATCACCTAATCGGGTGAGCCCGTACCTACACTCGGTACTTATCATATATCACTAACACCCGTACTTACGCCCAGTACGTTACCAGGAAAATTGCATCACCTAATCAGGTGAGCCAACATATCACATGCATAATATTATCACATTATCAATACTCAACTAATCAATCTTTTCAATATATAACTATATTAACTATATCTCAATATTAATCAATTCATAACAATACTAATTGTATTACATACAACGTACTATGCAGTACAATATACTTTTCAATATATAACAATATTAACTATATCTCAATATTGATCAATTCATAACAATACTAACTGTATTACATACAACGTACTATGCAAGATAATATACTTTTCTATATATAACAATATTAACTATATCTCAATATTGATCAATTCATAACAATACTAACTGTATTACATACAACGTACTATGCAGTACAATATACTTTTCTATATATAACAATATTAACTATATCTCAATATTGATCAATTCATAACAATACTAACGGTATTACATACAACGTACTATGCAGTACAATATACTTTTCTATATATAACAATATTAACTATATCTCAATATGGATCAATTCATAACAATACTAATTGTATTACATACAGTGTACTATGCAGTACAATATACTTTTCTTACCTTTAATCCAGATTCATATGTTTCAGCCAACCCAAGTGGAGAACTATCCCCGATGATCTCAGCCCTATGTCACAACAACGATAAACCAATAAGTGTTTATCCCAAAACACTGCTTATATTCACATAAGACAATCGAGGGTTTTCTACCGAACCCCGCAGTATAAATACACTAAAATAAAACTTATATTTTGGCTCTAAAACATACACTATGTTGTAGAGCTCGTCGCAATCTTCGAAACGGTATATAGAATGTCCAAAACGGACACCTGAGTCAAAAGTTATGATAAAAATATGATTTCTGATCTCTTAGGAATTTCTATAAACTGTGAAATACGAAAATTTCAATTTTCGCACTCACCGAAACACTACCAAAACTTATCCAAATCACTCCAAACTTCACAGGGTGCATGTATGCCATAAATACTACCATCCTTACGTAACAGAAATAAAAATCGACCCCTTAAATGAAAAACTCCATTAACGTTCGCACTAAGCTTTAAAAAGTTCCAAACTCGATTTCTAACTCAAAAATCACTTCTAATTCAACAAGAAAATATCGAAACTAGTCCCATGACTACCCAAGAACAATTCTATAAGGTCAGAACCTTCATAACTATTCTAATTCACAAAACCCCTATACGAAACCAATTGTTTTTAAACTTAAAACGAAATTAAACCATACCTTAAGCTTTCCCTCTTCAAAGATTTGCTATCCTGCTACTACCAGAGCTTAGATCGCTAAGTTTTGGATTGAAAATTGAAGAAAATAGATATAAGGGGAGAAGGTTTTATCGAAGGAGGGAGAACAAGGGTTTCGTTCGTCGAACTCGATTCGTTTCACCGATAACTTAATATATATATATATATATAAGTTAACTAACTTATATATATAAATAATATTATAATAATAATAATAATAATAATATAATAATATATTAATAATAATAATATAATAATATTAATAAAAATTTTATTATTAATAGTTATCTTATAATTTCTTAGCCATTAAGAAATTTCTATTTCTAAGGTATTTAGCCAACTTCGAGTACTTTAAAATACCCCGATATTTCTAAAATCAACTTATCCTAATAATCTCATCAATATTTCTAACTAAAACTGTTGTGACATTTTTGGCCTCCAATCGGGTCTCCAGGGTCGCCAAACTTGAAAATATTTTTATTTCACAAATAACTCATATTATATCCACGTATTTCAAATAAATCCCCGTAATTAACAAATTACGCTTATGTATCCACTTATTAAGTCTCCGGGGTCGCCCAACTCGAAAATATTTTTATTTCACATATAGCTCATATTACATTCAAACATGCTATATAAATATCCTTAATTAACAAATTACGATTATTTACTTACTTATAGCAAAATTTAAATTTTATATCGAAATAGATTAGTAAGATCATAATCCCACTAATTACCTGATTAACTCATAGTACAATATAAACTCTAATTATTTACCATTAGGCTTATCGGGATATTACAACCATCCCCTCCTTATAAAAAATTTCGTCCTCGAAATTTATTTAAACAATTCGGGATATTACCCCCATATTTATGATTCTAATTCTCAAATTGCTGCTTCTATCTTACGGTTTTTTTTATAGCACTTCCTTAACTAGTAGAATTGTCTCATTTCATCTTTCTAGTCCAAAACCTGGACAAGATATTTTTCTCATATAATAAATTTGTACGAAGTTTAACATCGTCACAACTCGAACATGGGTCGAGTACGATTCATATTTTCTCAACATGGAGACATGAAACACATTATATACTCCGACAACGCAGAGTTAAGGCTAGCTAATAGGCTACCTAGCCTATTTAATCCAGTGAACATGTATATAATATTTCTCTTGTACCACACTTATTAAGGTACCTAACCAGTGGTACATTTAATTATCACTTTTTAAATAAACACCTCATAAGGGAAGATATTATTCTAAGATATTCTAACCTTTATCAAATATGCTCACAGTATATTTCTAATATTCTATTGATCTTCGCAGGTTACCCACCTTTCAAGAATAAAGCATTATACTATTTTCGCTTTAACTTCCATGGTTCTCAATAATCTTCTTTAATTCTTAACATCATAGCCAAAAATATCAACCTTGGAATTTTACAAGATTAGACTATTCCTTTGTATGAATTTTGTATTCTCATTTATAGTATAAATTGTCTACACTGATAGACAACATATTAACTCTGTATGTCCAATCGTTACTACTCGCTCAAAATCATAAGATCGCATAGTACAAAATTCATAATTATGTCTTTCTACTTCTTCTATGAGATCTCCTAAGTTGATCTATGGACTTAACTTAGTAACAAGTTAAGTATTCATTTCTGATAGATATTCAATTAGAGCATTTCTTATTTCCACCCACTTACTTATCTCAATACCTTGTAAATTTCTGCTTATTAACACATCACTTCCTCTTGATAATCTCTGGAACGACTATCGATTCTGCATCCTAATATGAATCATTCTAGCGTACTTTGTCCTCACTCATACGCTTTCCGGGATGACTCCCCGAAAGATTTCCCATCTTGAGATTACCCAAGTTAAGTATGCTTAACTCCAAGGTAAGCTCATGGTGGATTATCAGAAAGTAGAGGCCCCCCTTTTTTTTTGTCGTTCTTAATTGTATTTCTTGCTTTCATTCTTTCATTAATAAAATTAAATTGCCATCACTCCCTTCATAAACCTCTTGCAATTCATCATTGGTTTTTGTTCACTTAAACTTGAGAAATTCCCATCTTATTGTCAACTTAAATCTTATTCATCTCCACTTATTTTAACTTGTATCAATTTCCCTTGAATTGACACAACTTTTAATTAATTAATTTTTTTTTTTCCAATCATTTACGATTAACCACCATTATAAAGTAATTTGATTGAACATATACAGTAGAGGCAACACTGCTCATACCAGGTACCCACAACTAAACTGGAAATACCCATTTCCCGAATTCTCAACTAATAACAATTAATTAAAGATCATTCCTTGATCCTGAAGTTTCTTTTCATCATCACCACTAAGGTTTCACTCCCTGATTCATATGATACCATTGCTTCTCTGCAATCATCACTATCTTCATACTTCGTTAACCACTTTAAAACTTATTCTACACTCAATTATATAACTCGTTGTTTAATAAACAACCTACTTTGTGATCCAACATCCACCAATCACTCAATTACATGTCTATTAAATTGCATCTCAATTCATAAGCTTTTCTCCATTCTAGGTGAGTATGCCTTTCCATAATTGCACAATAAAGTAATCTTTTCCAAGAATGTCAATGGTCTCCTTATATACCATATTGACTATCTAGTCAATTATAAAGTACTCTCCATCATTACCGTATCACCTTAAGGAATTTAGGTAATCTTCTTTACCTTAGTGATACCACTACTCTTCCTGATGTTCTTTTATACGTTACCTCGGCAACGTCACCGCTTCAAGCCTCCATTGAGCCCTCATTCCCACAAATTAATGGCTTTTATACATGACTGCATCACTCTAGTCAAGCTTCGGATCGACGGCGGGTCCCACGGACCAATCCAAGTGTTTCTAACGTGCTTTGCTCTTACTCGCACGCTTCATGGGAAATTTTCTTAAATGAAACCACCCCAAGTCAAGGACACTCAACCATGGAGTTCCGTCATGGTGAGCTACCAAAAAAAGATGCTTCTTGCTAACATAGGTAGTCCCACTCCTACATAATCTCAAAATTACTACACAATCGTCACCTTTAATTCATCTAGGATTCCATACAATACTCATAAATTGTCCCACCTTTGGTAACGCTAGATCACTTCTAAACAAAAGATTTTGTTATTTGAATCAATTAGATCGATGCCTCCATTAACTACTCATTTTCTATATTCCACTAGGGAATATTAACAATTTAACTCATATTGTCATCCTTCTAATCTGTCTACCCCGTTAAATGGGTTACCACTAAATAACATACATGCACAAATCATTCGCATTTCTTAATATCTCTAACTAAATGTATAATGTTTAATATCAATAGCAATTATAATATTGCCCATAAATTCTAACTTGAGTCGGCCGAAGGACCGATATCCCTGTCCCCTTGAGTCATAACCATCACTTGGGCAAGACCCGTACACTTTTCTCCTTTAACATAAGTCCTTCTTAACTACGTGTAGGTTCTTTTCAGATGACCCACTACCCCATAAAAAACAAGAAATGGCTCTACATTGGCTCAAATGGCGCCTTTTTGCATCTTGAACACTCAGGATAAGGTCGCCATTTCTTATACTCACTTTGACCGCTATCATGGTCACCCTAGAACCTTTCGTTCTATCCCATAATTTGTGGTTCATTTAGTTTTTGCTTCTTGATCTACTAGTAAGTTGGCTTCATATATTCCACCACATCCAGTGGTACAACAGGAAGTGTCAGTAGTATAAGAACAGACATAAGATGAGCCTGCCATCTTTTTAAATCTTAGATTATTATTTTTTTTTTCCTTGTCGTCTAATCATGTCCTGTATAACAGAATTTACATGTTCCCAGCATTATGGCAATAAATAATTCTCTTCCATATTGTTTGCCCCGAGCCCAAATAGCTCGCTAATCGACTATTTGATTGCCCTTATTGTATAACTTATCACATATTTAGTCCACATCTTCTAACTATTTAAAACTCAAACGGATATTAATATCAATATGCATATACCATACACATATTCTTATAAAAATTATCATTATGCTACTTTCCAACATACTTTATAATAGCCTAGGCAGGTAATCCAATAGCAATTAATATAAAAACTTACTATACCATGAGTTGACCTGTCCTCGCAGCAAATGTACGTATTCGACCGCCTTCGTGACCTTTAAAACCATGGTCGCTCGATACCAAGTTGTAACGCCCTAATCTATAGGGACGCCACGTGTGTGATTTTATAAACTAGTTTAATACTAATAGAATAATTAATTATTAAAAACCGTGATAATATTAAAAACTTGACTAAAATAAAACACTAAAAATGGACATTATAACGGCATAAAAAGTGTGTTCCGGGAATCCCTATTGTAAAAAGTTTTGCTAAAGAAATATATACGACAACCATTTAAACATAAAATCAAAATACACAGCAGATACGACAAATCTAAAACAACTCCTGGCAACTCGGCACGCAGCCGGCGAGGTCAATATGTACATTGGGAGAAGACTGCCACCTCATGGTTGATCTAGCTTTTCTTTGCCTTTACCTCGCACCACATAGCACCCGTGAGTCACAATGACTCGAAGAAAAGTAATAATAACAATCATATAGCTTATTATTTGAATATTGTCATTTATACACAATAAGAATCAAACCATCACACTTTGTTCATAAGATGAAATCCAAATCACTACTGGCATCTGCCACGAATAAACATTAGTATACAAATATTTGGTAATACAAAACCATTATACCAATAATGGAATTCATATTCATTTAATCATATAAATAATATATATGTTACCTCATAAAGCAACCATCTTCATGACATCATGTTGCCTAATTAGGCAAGTCGATGCTTTAATCCGATGATCTTGTATTGTATCGCCCAATCGTGCAAGCCCATGCCATAGCACGGCACCCATATGTCGCATAACCGCATCACCTAATCAAAGTGAGCCTATGCCCAAAAACACGCACCCATATATCATACAATTGCATCACCTAATCGAGTGAGCCCGTGCCACAACTGCACCAATATATCGCATCGTCTAATTAGACGAGCTCGTACCTACGCCCGGTACTTATCATGTCACTGACGCCTGTACTTACGCCCAGTACGTCGCCAGGAAAATCGCATCACCTAATCAGGTGAGCCCGTACCTACACTCGGTACTTATCATATATCACTAACACCCGTACTTACGCCCAGTACGTTACCAGGAAAATTGCATCACCTAATCAGGTGAGCCAACATATCACATGCATAATATTATCACATTATCAATACTCAACTAATCAATCTTTTCAATATATAACTATATTAACTATATCTCAATATTAATCAATTCATAACAATACTAATTGTATTACATACAACGTACTATGCAGTACAATATACTTTTCAATATATAACAATATTAACTATATCTCAATATTGATCAATTCATAACAATACTAACTGTATTACATACAACGTACTATGCAGTACAATATACTTTTCTATATATAACAATATTAACTATATCTCAATATTGATCAATTCATAACAATACTAACGGTATTACATACAACGTACTATGCAAGATAATATACTTTTCTATATATAACAATATTAACTATATCTCAATATTGATCAATTCATAACAATACTAACGGTATTACATACAACGTACTATGCAGTACAATATACTTTTCTATATATAAAAATATTAACTATATCTCAACATGGATCAATTCATAACAATACTAATTGTATTACATACAGTGTACTATGCAGTACAATATACTTTTCTTACCTTTAATCCAGATTCATATATTTCAGCCAACCCAAGTGGAGAACTATCCCCGATGATCTCAGCCCTATGTCACAACAACGATAAACCAATAAGTGTTTATCCCAAAACACTGCTTATATTCACATAAGACAATCGAGGGTTTTCTACCGAACCCCGCAGTATAAATACACTAAAATAAAACTTATATTTTGGCTCTAAAACATACACCATGTTGTAGAGCTCGTCGCAATCTTCGAAACGGTATATAGAATGTCCAAAACGGACACCTGAGTCAAAAGTTATGACAAAAATATGATTTCTGATCTCTTAGGAATTTCTATAAACTGTGAAATACGAAAATTTCAATTTTCGCACTCACCGAAACACTACCAAAACTTATCCAAATCACTCCAAACTTCACAGGGTGCATGTATGCCATAAATACTACCATCCTTACGTAACAGAAATAAAAATCGACCCCTTAAATGAAAAACGCCATTAACGTTCGCACTAAGCTTTAAAAAGTTCCAAACTCGATTTCTAACTCAAAAATCACTTCTAATTCAACAAGAAAATATCGAAACTAGTCCCATGACTACCCAAGAACAATTCTATAAGGTCAGAACCTTCATAACTATTCTAATTCACAAAACCCCTATACGAAACCAATTGTTTTTAAACTTAAAACGAAATTAAACCATACCTTAAGCTTTCCCTCTTCAAAGATTTGCTATCCTGCTACTACCAGAGCTTAGATCGCTAAGTTTTGGATTGAAAATTGAAGAAAATAGATATAAGGGGAGAAGGTTTTATCGAAGGAGGGAGAACGAGGGTTTCGTTCGTCGAACTGTTCTGTTTCACTGATAACTTAATATATATATATAGGGAAGTTCTAATGTACGGCCGGCCCATTCTTCCTCATGCCATGAGAACATTATTTAAACCAATTAAAAGTAAAAGAAATAAAATGTACTTAAATTATGTTGTATTCATAATAGCCAATATTTATAATGAAAAAAGGTAGTAGAAAGTTGGTCCAATAATAAAAAGACACGGTTATTTTATATATGTCCTTTATATATACATTAAATTAAATGATTTTTTTTCTACTTTATTTTAATTAGATTTGTTATTTTAATTTTTTTATTATTGAAAAAAATATATGTTAAAAAAAATACATATGATTTTAAAAATAGAAAAAAATATATATATTATATTTATAAGAATGTATTATCAAGTGTAATTTATGGCTTGGCTAAATTAAAATTTATGTATAAATAAGAAAAATGTATGAATTCAAGTTTGTATAGATAGTAGCATTAAAAAGTGCATCAGAAGTAGATTTAATTTTGTACATGAAAAAAAATTATTTAACATAGGGATGTTCGCGGTACGGGTGGTGTAATTTTTAGCTTTTTTCAAACCAACCCGCACATGCAGTTTTTTCAATTTCCCAAACCGCACCAGTACGGAAACTAAAAAACTGCAGAAATCGCACCGCAAAAAATGGTGCGGTGCGGTTTTTACAGTTTCTGCGGTTTGGACTATCACCAATAATTAAACTATCACAAATACAACAAAGTTTGAGCAACACTTGTCAAAAATATCATAAGGCTTGAAAATAAATATGAAAAAAAAATTAAGTTTCAATAATACAATAATTAGTGGACTTTGGATTTTTTTTTTTTTTTTTTTTGAGATAAAGTGGGCTTTGGGTTGGACATTCACATATTAGACCTAAATAAATATAAAAATTAGTATTTTTATAATGTGTGGTGCGGTTTGAACCGCAAATTAACAATTCAAAACTGCAAACCGCATTACACCGCGCGGTTTAGGAAAAATTCAAACCGCGACTGCACCATAAAAAATTTCAAACCGTATTTTTTTTGCGGTGCGGGCGGTTTGAGCAATTTGATGAACACTCCTAGTCTAACATAGATAAAATTTTTCTTAAAAATATAAAAGAGTTGTAAGTTTCTCTTTTGAATGGGAATTCCCTTGTGAATATAATTGACTCGGTTTGATTAATAAAAATTATCTTGATAAGAAAAATTAATAAAGTGAATTAATTTAAAAGATAATTATGGTAGAACTATATATGTAAATAAATTAGTGATGTTTTGAAAATAAATATTTATATAAAAATAATTCAAATTATTTTTAAAAAAAAAATAATAATTCAAAATAAAAATTAATAAATTTTTTATTATTAATATTATTTTTTAAAAAATAAATATATAATAAATATTATTATAATATATATGAAGTTTTAATTGTATACAAGCAGTTCTATCGTAAGAGTATAGACTTTATATTATAATAATCACATGATCTAAAATCAATGGTTAAAAAAGCTTCCCTACTGGTAGGGAACTTTTACTAAGTCCTACCATAGTCTTGCCCTATATATATATATAAGTTAACTAACTTATATATATAAATAATATTATAATAATAATAATAATAATAATAATATAATAATAATATATTAATAATAATAATATAATAATATTAATAAAAATTTTATTATTAATAGTTATCTTATAATTTCTTAGCCATTAAGAAATTTCTATTTCTAAGGTATTTAGTCAACTTCGAGTACTTTAAAATACCCCGATATTTCTAAAATCAACTTATCCCAATAATCTCATCAATATTTCTAACTAAAACTGTTGTGACATTTTTGGCCTCCAATCGGGTCTCCAGGGTCGCCAAACTTGAAAATATTTTTATTTCACAAATAACTCATATTATATCTACGTATTTCAAATAAATCCCCGTAATTAACAAATTACGCTTATGTATCCACTTATTAAGTCTCCAGGGTCGCCCAACCTGAAAATATTTTTATTTCACATATAGCTCATATTACATTCACACATGCTATATAAATCTCCGTAATTAACAAATTACGATTATTTACTTACTTATAGCAAAATTTAAATTTTATACTGAAATAGATTAGTAAGATCATAATCCCACTAATTACCTGATTAACTCATAGTACAATATAAACTCTAATTATTTACCATTAGGCTTATCGGGATATTACATGTTTACTTTCCAATGTGTTGACGGCACAATAAACAGGATCAAGTATGTGAAAAGGGTTTCAGATGAATTTATACATTATGTACATATAATCATGAAATAAATCATGTGAACCATGCAACATTAAATGTTATTTCTGATCTATATTAATAAGTAAATCTGATTATATTGAAATGAGTTTTATTTAGGGCATAAAACCCAACAAACACATAAAGACCGTATCTTTTCAGACGTCTGGTCTGAATAACTAATATACGCGACAACTCATCTTGAACCCACGAGTTCTATGCTGTCAGTACATCAATGTTCAATACGCGACCCGTATGGTCGCGGGTGTTTTACCTTATAGATTACCCCGAGTGGTTTTAAGTGGTCCAAAGACCTTATATGTGGATAACATCGAGAGCCCGAAAATTCATATGGTACTCAGGAAAATGAATCTTCCAAAGTCGCATACGTTCAAGTATTAATTAAGAACGGTGGAAACAGTTCTTTCATTTATTCTGTAAACCTTTTTTTATCTAAATCAAATGTAACTAATACTGTAATGTGGTCCTATCTGACCGGTTATGTAATCCAAAGGACCACTTGCTTTCTATATAAAAGAGTGATCGAATTTGAATAAAATCGGATCACAAACTCTTGCAAAAAGTGGACTAAGCAAACTAAGTTCTGACTGAACCACTATAATTCTGTCTCTTTTACATTTTATGTTGTCTTTATTCACATACTCGCTATTTATATTTGAGTATTCACTATTCTAGGTGAATACTCGCAGTTTTGCAAAAGAGTGTTCTTGTTTACCTTGAATACTCGCTATATTTGGTGTTGTCTATTTTCCTCCGACAACAGTAGATATCAACTGAGCCTTTCCATAATTGAGCCAAAAGATGTGCAGCTTGCCATTCCTGTCTGTTATTTTGTTAGGCTTATCTCTTTATTTTTGTCCAGTTTCATTGATAACAACTTTCAGGTTTGATCTTTGCTTTGCTTCACTTTGGCATTTTTGCAGATTCACTGATGATCCACTAGTTATTGTTACTGCTACCAACTGATTGCTTCCTCAATCGATATTATTATCATTAATAATTTGCTTTTCAGTGAGAAAGAAATAATTAGTACTGGTATGTACATGTTCTCCCGTAAACATATAATATTTGTTCGATAAAAGTTTTCATAAATTCAAAAAAAAAAATAATAATAAAAAAGGTTTAAGTTTTCATAAAGTGCGAGAGAAAATGATACCATTTCCATTTAGTATGTTCCTAATTAGGTGTATTTCTTTTAAAGGGTTTGCCTGATACTAATCCTAATTAGGTGTGCTTTGGTGTAGAAGATTAAAGATTGAGGTAAATGTTATGTATTTCTTTGATATTAGGCAAAGCTAACTAAAGGATATATCCATGCCAAAATATTATAGACAATGAAAATAAAATGATAATTTAACAAAAATTATATATTTAATAAGTTTATAAATTCACAATTGCACATCCAAAACTGAAAAATCTATCTCTTATCGGAGATCTTTTCCCATGCCTTTTTGTGAGATTCTTTCTTCTCAAGGGAACCAAGTATTAATGAAATTATACCTATAAAAAATGAAATTATAGAATTAATATATGAACTAGGCCTTATTATTATATGTAGTTATTAATAATTGGAAAAAAAAAAAAACTTATCGTGAGATAGTTCTAGTACATCTTTTATATATACTAGGTGAGTATTCTAGATGCAGCGTAATTTTTCTTATTTTATTTCATTTATACTTTTTGTTTGCTTAACTTTTATTTTATAAATAATTGTAACAAAATTTTATATAATGTAAATTTTGCATCTTAATTATAGTACAAATTATATATTTATTATTATATTGGAGATAAGAGAGTAAGAATAAATCTTTAAAATGGGCATTATAGATTTTTGAACATTGTTTTCTTTTTTCTACTTTTTTTTTAAAAAATAAAATTTGTAATATACCTTTAATAATTAGGTGATTAGGATTTTTGCCCCTCAAGCTTTAACACGTACTAAATCATACCCCTTAACTTTTAAGGTCGTTATATCACTCTATGTGTGTCATGTTTATTTTTAGTAATTTTAAACATTGATTTATATTTATATACATTACTGTTTATAATTTTTATATTTATTTTATTGAAAAAAAAAAACTTATTAGATTATAATAATTCATACTAAAATATATAATAAATATTTATTATTTAATAAAATAAATATTTAATTTGTTTATTTTTTATAAAACTATTTATTATTTATTTAATTAATTTTACGGAATTATTTATTTTGAATTTTTATTATTACTAATATTTAAAATATTAATATAATAAATATAAGGATAAGATATTATAAAATAATATTACCAATATTAATTACATTAATCTATTTATGGTAATTAGTTTAATCATTAATGATTTATATTATTTAATAATTAAAATATATGGTTTTATGTAATAAGTTTTCAAAATGTATAAATTTTTTAAATAATTTTTTTTTGCACATTTTTTGTAATTATTTTGTTTTTGTTGTACATTTATGAAAAAAGTCTTATATATAATTAGTGTACATTTTTGTATCTCATTTTTTTTACAGAAATTAAACTTGTTTTTCTTTTATTTAAACTACTATTTGTTTTTTTTTTTGTTAAAAACTAATTATTTTAATAAAAACAGCAGAAAAAAAAAACCAGTTTCATTAAAATCATCGTGAAAAAAAAAGCAATATAAAAAATCATAATCTCAAAAGAATACAAACTTTAAAAACTAGTTTCATCAACATTGAAAAGAAACTATTAATTTCATTAAAAGAATAAAAAAAAATTGTTTCATCAACAAGATAATGAAAAAAATTACAATCTAAAAACGATACTACCTTTAGAAACTAGTTTCATCAATATTAAAAGAAACTAATTATTTCATTAAAAGAGGCAAAAAAAAAAAAATAGTTTCATCAATAACATAATGAAAAATACACAATACCTAATAGAACTAAACTTTTACAAACGATACTAAATTTAAAAACCAGTTTTGAACATATAAATTTTATATCAATACCTAATAACCAAATTTCTAACTTCATTCTTTATTTTGGCATTTAATTTTTATTTGCTTGCTCAAAAAATATAATTGATTTAAACATACATTATGTAGCAAATATAACAAAGAGAAAAAGAAACTAAAATCAAAGAGAAAAAAAAGAAACAAAAAAAAATTAAAGAGACAAAAATGCAATAAAAACCATAAAAGAATAACAAAAAAAAAACAATGGAATGTGAGAAACCAGTTAGTAAAACAACCAAAATAAAAACAAACAAATAAAAACCAGTTTCTTGAAATAATCAAATAAAAAATTGAAACTTAAAACTCAATTATGAACAACAATAAAAAAACAGTTATGAAAACTAGTTACTTAAAAAAAAACAATTATGAAAATAATAAAATAATATGTGTGTCAGAAACTGATTATTTAAAATAAAATAAAAATTGTTGTTCAAATATCATACAATAATAAAACCAGTGTAACGCCCTTACTTACGTAAAATAAGATGCCATAAATAAACTGGCGTTAAGATACTAATGTTGCCTTTATTAAAAAAATAACAATTTTCAAAACATGGGTACCCAGTTAAAAATAAAGTATTACCACTTAGGGAAAACTAATAGAAAATTTAAACGACAACATCCTCGATAAGTTTAATAAATTAAAAAAAAACTTTCAGCGGAAGATGGCCAAGACCACACGCAGTTACATGATCACACGAGATACACCCCATGCTGCCCGGACTCAACTTGTCACCGAAAGCTTACAGACTTACTTATCTGCACATAGGGGGGTAAATAAGGGGTGAGCTGCAAAGCCCAGTAAGGAAAAATAAAATACTATGTACCAACATTCACACATCATAGCACAAACATATACATCAAACATACAATAAACTAATCATAAGTATAAATAGAGGCAGCCACACAAATACTGAAATACCACACACTCACACTCCAGCTTCCATACAAATCTGGAAGTCTTACGTTCTTAACCAGAACGCAGTACCAATAACCAGTGCACCCTTACGTACACTGCCTCACTTACCACATCACCATACATGTGTGGTTTCCAACCACTTCCAAGTACCTGGAACATGATTAAACAGCCATATACAATCCATCGACAAAACACTAATATTTCACCGAAACTATCACATTCCACAGTTTCAATACAATTTATTCAAGCACTCATACTAGGTACTCAAACCATATAAAAAGCAAGTATAAAGTATAATTATTTTTCCTTACCTCAACTCCGCTGTAATTAATTCCTACGATACCTTCTAGGCCCTATAACATTTAACGAAACCCTTAGTCCACCGATAAACTCAATATATTTATTACTCTTACTGTACAGCAACTTTAGCCTAGAATTTGACTTATAAAACGTTTGAATTAGAAGTCAAACTGTTCACAAAGTTTTTAGTTAATTGAAAGACCTTTCTAACGGTATAAAGATCATCAAATGCGGGCATCCTTTTTCAATAAACTAGCAGCACAAGCTACACTATCTCCGTTACATGTACTCAACAATACCTTCCACTGTTCTTAACCATTCCTCAGCTTCCATTGGATCTGAGCCCCCTTCAAAATTTGGTGGGTGTTGCTTGCGGAACCTTTCATATATTGGTTCCCATCGACCCTCCGCACGGGCGGTGTATTACACCGGCAAAAATCGATGTTGTCCTTGATTGGGTTGTTCCTGACGGTTGTGAGCCTCTTCATCTCGCTTCCTAATTTCTTCCCTGAGACGAGCAACTTCTTGCGCCAAATCTTCTTGTTGTGGTGGCACCACTACAGGGGCGTTTTGGTGTTCTTGACCAACTACCCCAGCAGGGACTTCGTGGTTGCCCCCACCTTGACCTGGTTGTTGTCCATTTACAGGGGAATTTTGATTCTCCTGGATCACCGCCTCGACAGGTACATGCTGGTTTCCCCTGCCTCGACCGCGACCTCGACCGCGAGCACCTCCTCGCCCCCGACCTCTAGCTCGGTCTCTTACAGCTGCTCGACCTCGACCGTGAGATTCTTTCTTCTCAAGGGAACCAAGTATTAATGAAATTATACCTATAAAAAATGAAATTATAGAATTAATATATGAACTAGGCCTTATTATTATATGTAGTTATTAATAATTGGAAAAAAAAAAACTTATCGTGAGATAGTTCTAGTACATCTTTTATATATACTAGGTGAGTATTCTAGATGCAGCGTAATTTTTCTTATTTTATTTCATTTATACTTTTCGTTTGCTTAACTTTTATTTTATAAATAATTGTAACAAAATTTTATATAATGTAAATTTTGCATCTTAATTATAGTACAAATTATATATTTATTATTATATTGGAGATAAGAGAGTAAGAATAAATCTTTAAAATGGGCATTATAGATTTTTGAACATTGTTTTCTTTTTTCTACTTTAAAAATAAAATTTGTAATATACCTTTAATAATTAGGCTGATTAGGATTTTTGCCCCTCAAGCTTTAACACGTACTAAATCATACCCCTTAACTTTTAAGGTCGTTAAAAATGCCCCCTGAACTATTGAGATTGTTAGATTTAAGGACTTTTGTCCAATTTTAGTAAAAAAAAAATCTAACATAGATGAAAGTTCATGAGACATGATTTAGTACATGTCAAAGTTTGAGGGACATGATTTGGTAGATATCAAAGTCTGGGGAGCATGGTTTAGTACCTAAACAATCACTGAAATAGTAAAATTAAAAGTCTTTAAATCTAACAATCTCAATAGTTCGGGAGAAATTTTTAACGGCCAGAAAAGTTCAAGGGAACATGATTCGGTACATGTTAAAATTTAGGGGGCAAAAATCCTAATTAGCCCAATAACTATAATGTGGACAATTATGAAAAAAAAAATAGTTAAAGAATATTTCTAAATATTAAAGCAGTAAAGGGTGTATTGGTGCACCATTTTTTAAGGGTTACACCGTAGATACTTTTTAAGATATATACTACTACTAAATTCTTAACATGTACTTATTTAAATAAATAATATAAAATAAAAAAAAATTAGAGAAAATCCGTAGTAGGAACATAAAAGAGTATTTTGGTAAACCCATTATTTGTTTCGATATTTTGGAGAGTTTTTTAGTCCAATTTTTTTAATGATTCTCTGTGTTATAGTTATTTAGGACCACCTGTAAATTTTTAAAAAAATTCTGAATAGTTTTACCATGCCGAAAAATAAAGTTAAAATAGTTGCTTAATACATATATAAAAAAATATCATGCATGCAACAAAATATTTAATTTTTTTAGCATTGTAAACTAAATTAATTGCAATATATTTGGTAATATATATTAGGTGGGAAAAAAAAGAATTCGATTAGGACATATGTAATTTCTGTTTTCGGGAATATACGATACCCTCGAATGAAGCAATAATAATTCCATACCACAAATGAACTTTAATTCATTTTTTTTTTCAATCATGAACTTTGATTAATTTTGTGATAATATAATAGCTATATTTTTTTTTTATTATTAATTAATCAAATTTGATTATATCTAGCGCCAGTAGTCATGGCGACGGATCGATCAATATGTACAACAAAATATACGTTTTAAGTTTTTTGAACGCGTGTGGTAAACTGTAATATCAAGAACTCTTTTTTCGGTACTGTAAACTATTCAGAATTTTTCAAAAATTTACAAGGATGATACTGTAAATATAACGAACACTGCTATGAAAAAAAAAATTAAAACAAAATATTTCGGCATGTAATTTCGGACATAGAGATTAACTATGAAGTTGTAATTAGCATTTCTCTATTATGAATCTTCGATCGTATGCATGCCTCCTAATAAGCCAACACCTCTACTCCCTAAGGTTAGCCCCAAAATTAAACTATAATATTAATATTATACGGTGCTTTGTGTAATAAAAAAAAATATATTATTTAGTGATGTAATAAAAAATAGTTGCTTGCAACGTGTGGACCGTTAGCCAGGTGAGATGGTGCTTTATAATGAACCCTCAGAGGGTCACATGCTTGTCAACTCTACTCCCCAGGTTGGCAGCGTGCGGTGCTTCAGACTTCAGCCACTTGAAGCTCCTAACCATCTTATAGGAATGGTACCACGTCCCTATAAGGGTGGGCGGAGAGAGCACCATCCATATGACTAGGGAGTACGGCCCACCAGATGCATCCCAACTACTTTGCCCCACTTGGTTACAGGCCCACGTGACTGGACCCGGCGATAGGACTGTATAAAGTAATCAATATAAACATATTAAAAAAGCTATAACAAGTCGATGTGGGATTTTTTCTTCCTTAAACCAAACCAAATCAAAAGTTGTTCTTCTCAGTTAGTGTAAAAATGATGCTATCCGACTCTCCACTCCTCATCTCACTGCACAACAGAGTCAGAGAGACCAAAAACCTCTTTTTCCCTCTCGACCAAGGAACCCAATCACCGGCGGCGGCGCAGTTGCTTCGTCCTCTAAGACCGTGTATGTCGTTTTAGTATTTTTTTTTTCCTTTCTTTCTTTCTTTCTTTCTATGTCTATCTCTTCGTGCCTTATGTATGAATTTTTGTTATTGCTCGGTATTAGTTCTCATAGGGCTTGATTTTCTTCCTTCACGCTGGGTTTATCATACAATACAAGTTTAGAATTAATTTTTTTTGGCTTCGTGTTTCTTTTAACTCGTTGCATTCCATTTTTTAGGATTTAAATCTGTATAACATTTTCTGTATCGTAAAATAGCATAAAATGCCTGAAGGTTTCCACTTAGAACGCCCTCTGTTCGCCGGTGCCTTAACTAGCACCTTCCCTCAAAGGTTCCAGGTATTTTTTTTTTCTTTTTATTTATTTATTTTATTTTAATTTTATCTCACAAAAAAAGTAATATTCGAGAAGTTCCAGATCATCAGGTGAGGACTGAGGAGCTATGCTTCTTTCTAGTTTTCACTTCGTTTCTTTGAATACCCAATTTTTCATTTTAAGCTTCTGGGCATTAAAGATTTGTTTTTTTTCTTTCACTTATGTTGTTTATTTATGCATTATTGATTGTTTTTCTTAATTATTTTGTGGGTTTAAAGGAGGTGTTTGTGGATCCTTCCCGGGATGAAAGTTTGATCTTTGAGATATTAGAATTGAAGGAAGAAGTTGGTGATGATGGAAGTGCTTCATGGTTTCTTCAAGACCTTGCCTCTGAACAAGAATCTGAAGGCTGCGTGGTAATTAAATTTTTCCCTATTATTGTTCACACTCATTAATTGTGTATTCATCTATCAATTGCTAACTTGATCATATTTTCCTTGTCTTAGATTGTTTATGGTTTTATTTTGAAAGGGTTATCCAATTTGTTTCGTATAAATGCGTACATGTTAATTTAGTCCTCTTCAGTTCTTATTCTCTAGTTTCTATCTATGTAAGATGGTAATTAAATGCCGATATATTATGATACTAGCTTTCGCAATATTTGGATATGAGAAAAGTTTCCCCAATAGTAGCTGAGATATGATTCAAACTATTGTGCCAAAGACTAATTTGCCTCAAATTAAAATTCAGGTGATTGAACAGTCAGCAGTGACTTAGGCCCCTGGACTGTGCTATAGGAGCACACCTGCTGTCATTATAACTGCAGTAGGCCAAATGGTATGTGTCCATAGTAATCTTTTAGGTTGTGTTTGCTGTTGGTTATGGGTTTTTACTTTCTTTAGTTTGCCTTCACATTTAAGTAATGGATGATTGGCCTTTGGTCTATTGTGTGGAATCATAAATGTCACCAACCTTGTATCTGTCGTAAACTTGTGATTATTGATGCTAGGTATCTGTTCTTCTACTTCCTTCAATGTGCCTCTTCTGTAGGGACAAAGATGAAAAAACAAAAGGGAAATTGTGTTCAAATATGTATATATTTCAACATTTTCTTTCAAGTAACCTTACATAATATATCCTTTTCCTTTCCTGATGACTGATATGGAATGGAAGAGAAATAGTGAAACAGTGTGCTGCTTCATCACCTGATTAATCATTATCGGTATTGAATATTTTCTTTCCAAATAATTTGTATTGAACTGCCATTAGAAACATTTACGAAGAACTATGATGATTGCAAGAAGTGCTTTTGAAGCATGGCTTGTAGTTTCTCCATTGCATGGAAAATATTCTTTGTTTATCAAACTTCCTTTGAAGAATCTCAAATTTAAACTGTATTAACCTTTTGGGCTCATATCAATTCATTATTTTGGTTACTTGAACATAGGCTATCTCTAAGGGACGGCAAGGTAGGGAAGCACAAAATGTTGTGAGGGTAAGTTATTTCTCTTCTTTTTTTAAATCTAGTTTAGGATTTTCTTTCCACCAGCTAATAACGGTTTAGTGTTTCTGTGCTCTATTAATATTTTATTGTTATCTTGTGGGTATATGTTGCAAATGTTCGTCTTAAAGAAGTTAACACGGATATCCTAATTTCTGCATATGAGCCGATTCATATAAAGTAAGTACTAGGAGTTTGTGTTCTGCTGCAACAAGTTCTCGGTTTTTTGCTTTTCTTTCTGAGAGTACAAATCATTGATTAAATGCTATCACCTATACTTGAATAAATAACACCTAAAAGAAGAGCATCTACACATGAATATACTTACAACATTCAGTCAATTTATGCATATTAGTTGCAAGTGTAAAATTAATGCATCTTTTTCTTCCAAATGTTAAGATGTTGAATTTCAAGGATACAAATTTATTTCCTCTCAACATAAATTTTCCTGCCAGCAGTGCTTTAGTAATGTAAAGAGGCAGAGCATAATCTTCCTCCTCTGCACCCTCCTTGTGTTAGATTCTCCGATTGTGGTTCAGTTCCCAAATGTTTGAACAGAAATAGATGGTAACAACACTGTTTTGTGCTGTGTTAATATTTCCGACACCCTCACACTTTCCTTATTGTTTTCAGTCCATTGAGTGAAAGTGCTACCGCCGTCGGGGCTGGTGCTGCCACTCCTGCTGAGCTTTCTGGATGTGTGCCAATGCTTGAGGTCTTCAAACTTGCTGTCTCAACGTTTAAAGTCAACAACTGGGGCCTTTTTGGAAGTGTATAGATGAGTCATAGGGCCATGTATAGATTATACATGAATAGGGTGGTTGTTTTGGATTTAATGATTATTTTTTGTTCAGAAAGATTGTTGCCAGTCACCAAACTTAGTTTCTGTTGTCATCTTCCATTTTCTTTGAATGTTGAACTGAATGGCTTCTTGGTTTGGTGACTTTGGTCTCAGTCGTTTTTGTAGAGTCTGGATTGTTAAAATTACTTTCGGGTCGTCTTCCTCTCATGCCCTCTCTGCACTGGAGATGTTACTGTTTGTGTGCAGTTTTACACAATAAAAATAAACCCCTAGGGCTTTGTAAATGATATCACTTCTTGTTTTTTTTTAACAAAATTTTGTGTTTGATAAATTGACCAGAATTTCATTGAATTATAAAACTTTAAAACTTAAAACTTTTTGAAAGGACAGTTAGTGACCACATTTTGGGTAATTTTTTTTTCTTCTTTTTGTCATGTATTTTTTAACCTTTTATTTTAATTGATTCAACATGTACTTTTTAACTTGATGAAAGCGCTTTAAGGCCACTCTGGTTAAAGAAATATAACTAATTCGATGTTATATATAGTTTTTAGAAAAATAAAATTTATCCTAAATGTCTTCAATACAATAGTATAAGTGCCCTTTCGAAAAAAAAAAAAAAAAAAAAAAAAAAAAAAAACAATAGTACATAATGCACAATGTTATTTAATAATCCCTTTACTTTAGTTAAATAACATCTCCAATTAAAGGTTGGAAATTGTTGGGAATAATTGTATATAAAAGTATGTTAAGAGTGAGACTAGTATAGTAACGCATACTTATTGAATGGGAAGTGAAGCCGGTTCAATAAGCATGATTAGCGTAAAAGGTAGTAGTACACCTAAAAAGAATAAAGAAATATAATTCTCTTAATTTACGTGGAACTGATTAGTTTATTGGTGCTCATATAGTCATATGTTAGACATGGAAAACAAAGCACAGCAATATGTGTGTGTTGTCTTTAACACGTGGGAAAAGCCTTTGATGTCCTTTGGTAACTAACAACCATATAAAAAAAACTTGGAAACTATGCATTTGATGTTCATCTTCTTAAAGAGTTCTTCAGTAAGCAAGTTCAATACTTCAACACTAAGCAGAGAAAGAGAAAAAGAATGTACAAGTCGAAGCTGCAGGAGCTTTGCCACAAGAATCAATGGGGTTTACCAAAGTACACCTCTATGAGATATGGGCCAGATCATAACCCTCTCTTTGGAGCCTCTGTTTGAGTCAATGGCATTTCTTTTGACTCTTTCGTCGTCTTCAAATCCAACAAACAAGCCCATAACCATGGTGCCATGCTTGCTTTTCTTCACTTCAGTTCTCCACCTCCTGGTTCACTTTCTTTCCTTCTTTCTTGTGTTATATAATGGTTTGTCCCCAATTAGTTTCTTTCATTAAGCATATTGATTCTTATTCGATTGTGTCATCAATGGCATAGGCTGAACATGCTGTTGCAACACCTATGGTTGAAGAAAGCAACCAGAATCTTGATATTCGATCGAATGTTTCTGGCTTGAAAAGTGGTAAGGAGCTTCAACTTAGTAAGTTTTTAAAAGCTTTCTTAAGCTAACTTGATTTACCATACTCAGAAACTACTCCAAAAAAAAATAATGATAATAATAATTGCTTGTTAAGTTAAACAATAGCTGAGATTATAAACCATATCATTTTTTGATGGTACTTCTTTGGCTAATGATGTAGAAACATGTCTCTTAGAAGTATCATATTGCTATTAAAAGGTCATATGTACCTTTATATGTGGTGAAAGATTGATATAGAATAAAAAGGATTGTAAAGATTATGCTGAAATTTGTTGGCTGTAACATCCTTTTGCTTTTCATTATGGTTTAGATTCTTCAACAATAATCAAAACCAACAAGGGAGAACGAAGCATCGAAGAAAAACTGGAGATTCTCAAGATGCAGTCAGATGATTTGGGCATCAGTGTTGGTGATGGTGAGGAGACTAAAGGTACATAATTTCAAAGTATATGTATATATAATTCTATGTTATACAGAAAGGTAATTAGGTAGTATCTATTGAAGTGAAGTTATTTTTGTTGGGATTGTCAATAGTTTAATTTCTCGAGAGTATTATGTTTTAGTCCTAATATTTTAGATTTTTCATTATCTGCAATCATCCATAGTATTCATGTGTTTCTTATTTTAAACTATCAAAGTTCATGGTGTCAACTTCTATAAGTTACACAAAATTGAACTAAAGCACATTAGTCTTTGTTAGAAATGTTCTTTTGAACCCTTAAATTTTTTAAGACTAATGAAATTTCACTCATGTATATATATAAAACTATTGTCCAGTCAAGAAGCAACTGCAGAAATATGCTAGACAGAGAAATTTCGGTTTGCCAGTGTACTTTTGTGAATGTGATCAGTGTCCTGAGGCCACTCAGTTTATGGCAACAGTTACAGTTGGTGACCAAATTTTTGAGAGCTCTGGATCCTTCAACACTTCGAAAGACGCTGAAAGTGATACTGCAAAGGTTGCTTTAATGTCTTTCTTAATGGAAAACTTTCAAGAGGCAAGCACTCCAAAGTAGCTAAGAGCTTTTTCTTTTCTTCACAAATCTTTAGATGCTGCAAAGCTTGGTGTTTTATAGAACTGTAGTTGTATTTAGTTTTAGTGAAGAATGTTTAGAATGGGTTTCTATATTGGAATTTTCTTTCTACTGCTTCAGTTACATGTTCTGCAGCATCATATCTGTGTGGATGAATATATAGAAAATTGTTAGTCTAATTTACTTTTTTCCATCTACAGGACGAGTCTCGAGTTTACAAGAATCTCTTGCAAGAGCTAGTTCAGAGAGAAGATTTAAGCACTCCAGTTTATAAAACTATAAAACGTGGTGAACCCCACAAGCCTATTTTCTTTACTAGTGTGGAGCTGGATGGAGAAATATTCCATGGGAAAGCAGCAAAATCCAAGAAACAAGCAGAGTTGGATGCTGCAAGGGCTGCCTATGTCGCTCTTCAGGAACGTAAGTCCGAAAAAACAGTTCATTCTTTCTAATTGATTCCTTTTGCTGACTCTAATCTTCTATGTTCAAGTGAATCTTATTTTGGTAGTTTGACTAGTTAGGATGTAGCAGCTTTACAAGTAAATCAGAAACTGGAATATACATTAAAAAGGTAACCAATTACCATGAAAATAGTAAATTATGAAATGAATAATGTGTTTATTTTCATGACATCTATCTTCAGGTGGATCAATTCAGAATGTCAACTTCACTTCCTCTAGTTTAGGAGCACATACTCCCAAATCAACTTGGAGCTCTTGTGTGGCCTATGACTTGGGGCAGAGTCTAAAACACCAATGCATTTTGGTTCCACATCAACCTCAGATTTATGTTGAAGCTAAAGAGAAGTTTGGTACATTAGCAGATTCAGCAGAAACCACTGTAAGCACAATGGAAGTGGACAACTCATACCCTGCAATAACATCTCATATGGTAAATTTGAGTTTATATTTTTTTTTTTTTTGGTAAATTGCGGCATAAATACTTAATGTTTCAGATTTTATACACTTAAATACTAAATGTTTACATGGGTTTTTTGCACTATTTTTTGATAGTTTTGATACCTTTTACGACTTTTGTGCCTTTTTTGGCTTTTGTGCCATTTTATGGCTTGTCCCTATTTGTTTAGGGTAATTTTGTAGTTTGGTCAATTGGCAAGAGAAGTGATTTTGCTCATGATTTCTATTTCAACGACTTGTTCTTTTTTGACAGATAAGTATTTTAAGTTTAAGTCCTTATGTTAAATATGGATTTTTTTACTATTGTTATTTCACATTATCTTTTCATTATATTAAATATGATTTCTATTTCAACGACTTGTTCTTTTTTGACAGATAAGTATTTTAAGTTTAAGTCCTTATATTAAATATGGATTTGTTTACTATTGTTATTTCACATTATCTTTTCGTTATATTGTGTAGGAATAAAGTTTTATTTTGTTATTTTGTAGGTTATTTTGTGGAGGGCACCTACAATTACAGAGAATTACTAATAATCCTAATTTTAAACTTAATTTGTTTGATATAATTTTTCAACATTTTTATATTAGGGTGCTAGTTTATTTTTGGAAGCAAAAATACCTAATATTACAATTCTCTTACACCATTACTACCACTTCCGTTAACTCATAAATATGGACACGTGGATGGTTCAGATGCATTACATTTATTTTTATTTTATTTTAAAACTTAATATTCTTAATATCATAAACTAAATGCTACTTGTTTCAAAAAAAAAAACCTGTTCTCATAACAATTTTTATATGATATTGGCACTTCAATTCGATAATAATGTTCCATATACTACACTGGTTCACTCAGCTACGGTAATTTAGTATTGCATCTCTCTTATTTTTTTAAAAAAAACAAATAATATTTAGTTTTTGATATTAAGAATATTAAATTTTAAAATAAAATAAATAAAGTGAAAATTACATAAAATATGAGATTTTGTAAAAAAGTTACAAAAATATGGCATTTATAGGTTTGCCACTCTTCTATGACATTTTTTCACATTTAAGACTTATTATGGTATTTGATATGCCATATTTTTATAAACCTATTATACAAACCCATATTTCATGTTTTTGTTTCTAACTTAATTAGTTTTATTTTTTTTTTAGTTTATTTTACATTTACATTTTAGGGTTTCTTTCTATTTGAAAAATTTACACGAAATACTAACTTTTTTTTTTTCACACATTACAGTTATAATTTGACAAAGAAATTTTTACATTTATACTTTTTTTAATTTTTTTTCTTTTTTTTTAGTTTTTTACTTATTAAAGTTTTAAAAAGCTTTTTTTTGTCGTTTTTATATATTTTTTGGTCAATTTTGGCTCTATTTTTTCTTTTTATTTTTTAAGTCAGTTGTTGACTTTTTTCTTTCTTTCTTTCTCTTCTTTCTCTCTATTTTTCTTTTTAATTTTTTTTTTTAAATTTCTCTGTCTCTCTCTTTCTTTTTTTTTTTTCTCAAACTATTTTTTTTCTCTTTGTATATATATAAATATATAGGGCAATTTACACTAATATATACATTATATAATTTTATTACAATATATGTGCATAATAATTTATTTTCATATAATCATACATTTTATCTATTATGAAGAAAATTATTTTCAATTTATTATACAATATATAAATCGTAAGTATTTGATTATTTAATTTATTATCACTCATTATTATAGTTATTGAATGATATATTAATAATTATTTTATATTTTTATATAATTTTAAAAATCAACCATTATTATAAATATTGAAAGTTTGTATTTAGATTAAATCACTATTTAATTTTTTCCTATAAAGCTATTATTCAAATACATACTATATCCAAATACAATATACTCAAATTTTAAACATTTATGTTTTATAAAAATTATAATAAGAAGATTAGTTTTTTTTTATTTATTTTTATTTATTTACAAGTGTTTTCTTTTTATTTGTATTTTTTGTATTATTATTTGTGTTATAAATGTATGCAAATTTTTTTGTTTATATTTTGTTGATATATTATCACATTTTTATTTATTGTAAATGATTCTCAATATTGATTTTTTCTATAAATAATTTTGTGTTCATTAAGTAAATCATATGCACATATACTTATCTACAATTTATGTTTTATTTTTTCTAATTAAATAATGTTTGAAGTTTATAAAGTTATGTTTGTTTATTTATTTTTTGATGTAAGAATTGTTTTTTAATAGATAAATTTATTCACTAACTCATTAGAAAATAATCAACATATAGAAACAATAGAAAAAAAATATATTTATTTTAGTATAGTATAAATATTAGCTATATGTCTATTTTTATGTTTACAATTATAATAAACATACCAATAATATAAAATATTTTGTATGTATATATGTGTTTCTTTTATTTTCTATTAATTAAACATATTAATTTAATAAACAAAATAATAATATTCACATAGGTTTATTATATCACTGTATGTGTGTCATGTTTATTTTTTAGTAATTTTTTTAGAAAATAAATAATATACATAAAAAAAATTGTTTATCTTTTTTTTTTTTTTTGTGTCTTGTTTATTTTTTCTAATTAAATAATATTTAGAGTTTATAAAGTTATGTTTGTTTATTTATTTTTTGATGTAAGAATTGTATTTCTATAGAAACAATAGAAAGAAAAAATATTTATTTTAGTATAGTATAAATTAGCTATGTCTATTTTTATATTTACAATTATAATAAACATACTAATAATATAAAATACTTTGTATATATATGTTTATTTTATTTTCTATTTATTAAACATAAAATTTAATAAACAAAATAATAATATTCACATATGTTTATTATATCACTCTATGTGTGTCATGTTTATTTTTAGTAATTTTAAACATTGATTTATATTTATATACATTAATGTTTATAATTTTTATATTTATTTTATTGAAAAAAAAAACTTATTAGATTATAATAATTCATACTAAAATATATAATAAATATTTATTATTTAATAAAATAAATATTTAATTTGTTTATTTTTTATAAAACTATTTATTATTTATTTAATTAATTTTACGGAATTATTTATTTTGAATTTTTATTATTACTAATATTTAAAATATTAATATAATAAATATAAGGATAAGATATTATAAAATAATATTACCAATATTAATTACATTAATCTATTTATGGTAATTAGTTTAATCATTAATGATTTATATTATTTAATAATTAAAATATATGGTTTTATGTAATAAGTTTTCAAAATGTATAAATTTTTTAAATAATTTTTTTTTGCACATTTTTTGTAATTATTTTGTTTTTGTTGTACATTTATGAAAAAAGTCTTATATATAATTAGTGTACATTTTTGTATCTCATTTTTTTTACAGAAATTAAACTTGTTTTTCTTTTATTTAAACTACTATTTGTTTTTTTTTTTTTGTTAAAAACTAATTATTTTAATAAAAACAGCAGAAAAAAAAAACCAGTTTCATTAAAATCATCGTGAAAAAAAAAAAAAGCAATATAAAAAATCATAATCTCAAAAGAATACAAACTTTAAAAACTAGTTTCATCAACATTGAAAAGAAACTATTAATTTCATTAAAAGAATAAAAAAAATTGTTTCATCAACAAGATAATGAAAAAAATTACAATCTAAAAACGATACTACCTTTAGAAACTAGTTTCATCAATATTAAAAGAAACTAATTATTTCATTAAAAGAGGCAAAAAAAAAAAATAGTTTCATCAATAACATAATGAAAAATACACAATACCTAATAGAACTAAACTTTTACAAACGATACTAAATTTAAAAACCAGTTTTGAACATATAAATTTTATATCAATACCTAATAACCAAACTTCTAACTTCATTCTTTATTTTGGCATTTAATTTTTATTTGCTTGCTCAAAAAAATATAATTGATTTAAACATACATTATGTAGCAAATATAACAAAGAGAAAAAGAAACTAAAATCAAAGAGAAAAAAAAGAAACAAAAAAAAATTAAAGAGACAAAAATGCAATAAAAACCATAAAAGAATAACAAAAAAAAAACAATGGAATGTGAGAAACCAGTTAGTAAAACAACCAAAATAAAAACAAACAAATAAAAACCAGTTTCTTGAAATAATCAAATAAAAAATTGAAACTTAAAACTCAATTATGAACAACAATAAAAAAACAGTTATGAAAACTAGTTACTTAAAAAAAAAACAATTATGAAAATAATAAAATAATATGTGTGTCAGAAACTGATTATTTAAAATAAAATAAAAATTGTTGTTCAAATATCATACAATAATAAAACCAGTGTAACGCCCTTACTTACGTAAAATAAGATGCCATAAATAACCGGCGTTAAGATACTAATGTTGCCTTTATTAAAAAAATAACAATTTTCAAAACATGGGTACCCAGTTAAAAATAAAGTATTACCACTTAGGGAAAACTAATAGAAAATTTAAACGACAACATCCTCGATAAGTTTAATAAATTAAAAAAAAAACTTTCAGCGGAAGATGGCCAAGACCACACGCAGTTACATGATCACACGAGATACACCCCATGCTGCCCGGACTCAACTTGTCACCGAAAGCTTACAGACTTACTTATCTGCACATAGGGGGGTAAATAAGGGGTGAGCTGCAAAGCCCAGTAAGGAAAAACAAAATACTATGTACCAACATTCACACATCATAGCACAAACATATACATCAAACATACAATAAACTAATCATAAGTATAAATAGAGGCAGCCACACAAATACTGAAATACCACACACTCACACTCCAGCTTCCATACAAATGCGGAAGTCTTACGTTCTTAACCGAACGTTTACAATAACCAAAGTGCACCCTTACGTACACTGCCTCACTTACCACATCACCATACATGTGTGGTTTCCAACCACTTCCAAGTACCTGGAACATGATTAAACAGCCATATACAATCCATCGACAAAACACTAATATTTCACCGAAACTATCACATTCCACAGTTTCAATACAATTTATTCAAGCACTCATACTAGGTACTCAAACCATATAAAAAGCAAGTATAAAGTATAATTATTTTTCCTTACCTCAACTCCGCTGTAATTAATTCCTACGATACCTTCTAGGCCCTATAACATTTAACGAAACCGTTAGTCCACCGATAAACTCAATATATTTATTACTCTTCTTGTACAAAGAACTTTAGCCTAGAATTTGACTTATAAAACGTTTGAATTAGAAGTCAAACTGTTCACAAAGTTTTTAGTTAATTGAAAGACCTTTCTAACGATATAAAGATCATCAAATGCGGGCATCCTTTTTCAATAAACTAGCGAGACAAGCTACACTATCTCCGTTACATGTACTCAACAATACCTTCCACTCGTTCTTAACCATTCCTCGGCTTCCATTGGATCCGAGCCCCCTTCAAAATTTGGTGGGTGTTGCTTGCGGAACCTTTCATATATTGGTTCCCATCGACCCTCCTACGACAGTGTATTACACCGGCAAAAATCGATGTTGTCCTTGATTGGGTTGTTCCTGACGGTTGTGAGCCTCTTCATCTCGCTTCCTAATTTCTTCCCTGAGACGAGCAACTTCTTGCGCCAAATCTTCTTGTTGTGGTGGCACCACTACAGGGGCGTTTTGGTGTTCTTGGCCAACTACCCCAGCAGGGACTTCGTGGTTGCCCCCACCTTGACTGGTTGTTGTCCATTTACGGGGGCATTTTGATTCTCCCGGATCACCGCCTCGACAGTACATGCCGGTTTCCCCGCCTCGACCGCGACCTCGACCGCGAGCACCTCCTCGCCCCCGACCTCTAGCTCGGTCTCTTACAGCTGCTCGACCTCGACCGTGAGATTCTTTCTTCTCAAGGGAACCAAGTATTAATGAAATTATACCTATAAAAAATGAAATTATAGAATTAATATATGAACTAGGCCTTATTATTATATGTAGTTATTAATAATTGAAAAAAAAAAAACTTATCGTGAGATAGTTCTAGTACATCTTTTATATATACTAGGTGAGTATTCTAGATGCAGCGTAATTTTTCTTATTTTATTTCATTTATACTTTTTGTTTGCTTAACTTTTATTTTATAAATAATTGTAACAAAATTTTATATAATGTAAATTTTGCATCTTAATTATAGTACAAATTATATATTTATTATTATATTGGAGATAAGAGAGTAAGAATAAATCTTTAAAATGGGCATTATAGATTTTTGAACATTGTTTTCTTTTTTCTACTTTAAAAATAAAATTTGTAATATACCTTTAATAATTAGGCTGATTAGGATTTTTGCCCCTCGAAGCTTTAACACGTACTAAATCATACCCCTTAACTTTTAAGGTCGTTAAAAATGCCCCGAACTATTGAGATTGTTAGATTTAAGGACTTTTGTCCAATTTTAGTAAAAAAAATCTAACATAGATGAAAGTTCATGAGACATGATTTAGTACATGTCAAAGTTTGAGGGACATGATTTGGTAGATATCAAAGTCTGGGGAGCATGGTTTAGTACCTAAACAATCACTGAAATAGTAAAATTGAATGAAATTAGACAAAACTCTTTAAATCTAACAATCTCAATAGTTCGGGAGAAATTTTTAACGGCCAGAAAAGTTCAAGGGAACATGATTCGGTACATGTTAAAATTTAGGGGGCAAAAATCCTAATTAGCCCAATAACTATAATGTGGACAATTATGAAAAAAAAATAGTTAAAGAATATTTCTAAATATTAAAGCAGTAAAGGGTGTATTGGTGCACCATTTTTTAAGGGTTACACCGTAGATACTTTTTAAGATATATACTACTACTAAATTCTTAACATGTACTTATTTAAATAAATAATATAAAATAAAAAAAAATTAGAGAAAATCCGTAGTAGGAACATAAAAGAGTATTTTGGTAAAGCCATTATTTGTTTCGATATTTTGGAGAGTTTTTTAGTCCAATTTTTTTAATGATTCTCTGTGTTATAGTTATTTAGGACCACCTGTAAATTTTTAAAAAAATTCTGAATAGTTTTACCATGCCGAAAAATAAAGTTAAAATAGTTGCTTAATACATATATAAAAAAATATCATGCATGCAACAAAATATTTAATTTTTTTAGCATTGTAAACTAAATTAATTGCAATATATTTGGTAATATATATTAGGTGGGAAAAAAAAGAATTCGATTAGGACATATGTAATTTCTGTTTTCGGGAATATACGATACCCTCGAATGAAGCAATAATAATTCCATACCACAAATGAACTTTAATTCATTTTTTTTTCAATCATGAACTTTGATTAATTTTGTGATAATATAATAGCTATATTTTTTTTATTATTAATTAATCAAATTTGATTATATCTAGCGCCGATAGTCATGGCGACGGATCGATCAATATGTACAACAAAATATACGTTTTAAGTTTTTTGAACGCGTGTGGTAAATCGTAATATCAAGAACTCTTTTTTCGGTCGTAAACTATTCGTAATTTTTCAAAAATTTACAAGGATGATACCTGTAAATATAACGAACATGCTATGAAAAAAAAATTAAAACAAAATATTTCGGCATGTAATTTCGGACATAGAGATTAACTATGAAGTTGTAATTAGCATTTCTCTATTATGAATCTTCGATCGTATGCATGCCTCCTAATAAGCCAACACCTCTACTCCCTAAGGTTAGCCCCAAAATTAAACTATAATATTAATATTATACGGTGCTTTGTGTAATAAAAAAATATATTATTTAGTGATGTAATAAAAAATAGTTCTTTACGACGTGTGGACCGTTAGCCAGGTGAGATGGTGCTTTATAATGAACCCTCAGAGGGTCACATGCTTGTCAACTCTACTCCCCAGGTTGGCAGCGTGCGGTGCTTCAGACTTCAGCCACTTGAAGCTCCTAACCATCTTATAGGAATGGTACCACGTCCCTATAAGGGTGGGCGGAGAGAGCACCATCCATATGACTAGGGAGTACGGCCCACCAGATGCATCCCAACTACTTTGCCCCACTTGGTTACAGGCCCACGTGACTGGACCCGGCGATAGGACTGTATAAAGTAATCAATATAAACATATTAAAAAAGCTATAACAAGTCGATGTGGGATTTTTCTTCCTTAAACCAAACCAAATCAAAAGTTGTTCTTCTCAGTTAGTGTAAAAATGATGCTATCCGACTCTCCACTCCTCATCTCACTGCACAACAGAGTCAGAGAGACCAAAAACCTCTTTTTCCCTCTCGACCAAGGAACCCAATCACCGGCGGCGGCGCAGTTGCTTCGTCCTCTAAGACCGTGTATGTCGTTTTAGTATTTTTTTTTTCCTTTCTTTCTTTCTTTCTTTCTATGTCTATCTCTTCGTGCCTTATGTATGAATTTTTGTTATTGCTCGGTATTAGTTCTCATAGGGCTTGATTTTCTTCCTTCACGCTGGGTTTATCATACAATACAAGTTTAGAATTAATTTTTTTTGGCTTCGTGTTTCTTTTAACTCGTTGCATTCCATTTTTAGGATTTAAATCTGTATAACATTTTCTGTATCGTAAAATAGCATAAAATGCCTGAAGGTTTCCACTTAGAACGCCCTCTGTTCGCCGGTGCCTTAACTAGCACCTTCCCTCAAAGGTTCCAGGTATTTTTTTTTCTTTTTATTTATTTATTTTATTTTAATTTTATCTCACAAAAAAAGTAATATTCGAGAAGTTCCAGATCATCAGGTGAGGACTGAGGAGCTATGCTTCTTTCTAGTTTTCACTTCGTTTCTTTGAATACCCAATTTTTCATTTTAAGCTTCTGGGCATTAAAGATTTGTTTTTTTCTTTCACTTATGTTGTTTATTTATGCATTATTGATTGTTTTTCTTAATTATTTTGTGGGTTTAAAGGAGGTGTTTGTGGATCCTTCCCGGGATGAAAGTTTGATCTTTGAGATATTAGAATTGAAGGAAGAAGTTGGTGATGATGGAAGTGCTTCATGGTTTCTTCAAGACCTTGCCTCTGAACAAGAATCTGAAGGCTGCGTGGTAATTAAATTTTTCCCTATTATTGTTCACACTCATTAATTGTGTATTCATCTATCAATTGCTAACTTGATCATATTTTCCTTGTCTTAGATTGTTTATGGTTTTATTTTGAAAGGGTTATCCAATTTGTTTCGTATAAATGCGTACATGTTAATTTAGTCCTCTTCAGTTCTTATTCTCTAGTTTCTATCTATGTAAGATGGTAATTAAATGCCGATATATTATGATACTAGCTTTCGCAATATTTGGATATGAGAAAAGTTTCCCCAATAGTAGCTGAGATATGATTCAAACTATTGTGCCAAAGACTAATTTGCCTCAAATTAAAATTCAGGTGATTGAACAGTCAGCAGTGACTTAGGCCCCTGGACTGTGCTATAGGAGCACACCTGCTGTCATTATAACTGCAGTAGGCCAAATGGTATGTGTCCATAGTAATCTTTTAGGTTGTGTTTGCTGTTGGTTATGGGTTTTTACTTTCTTTAGTTTGCCTTCACATTTAAGTAATGGATGATTGGCCTTTGGTCTATTGTGTGGAATCATAAATGTCACCAACCTTGTATCTGTCGTAAACTTGTGATTATTGATGCTAGGTATCTGTTCTTCTACTTCCTTCAATGTGCCTCTTCTGTAGGGACAAAGATGAAAAAACAAAAGGGAAATTGTGTTCAAATATGTATATATTTCAACATTTTCTTTCAAGTAACCTTACATAATATATCCTTTTCCTTTCCTGATGACTGATATGGAATGGAAGAGAAATAGTGAAACAGTGTGCTGCTTCATCACCTGATTAATCATTATCGGTATTGAATATTTTCTTTCCAAATAATTTGTATTGAACTGCCATTAGAAACATTTACGAAGAACTATGATGATTGCAAGAAGTGCTTTTGAAGCATGGCTTGTAGTTTCTCCATTGCATGGAAAATATTCTTTGTTTATCAAACTTCCTTTGAAGAATCTCAAATTTAAACTGTATTAACCTTTTGGGCTCATATCAATTCATTATTTTGGTTACTTGAACATAGGCTATCTCTAAGGGACGGCAAGGTAGGGAAGCACAAAATGTTGTGAGGGTAAGTTATTTCTCTTCTTTTTTAAATCTAGTTTAGGATTTTCTTTCCACCAGCTAATAACGGTTTAGTGTTTCTGTGCTCTATTAATATTTTATTGTTATCTTGTGGGTATATGTTGCAAATGTTCGTCTTAAAGAAGTTAACACGGATATCCTAATTTCTGCATATGAGCCGATTCATATAAAGTAAGTACTAGGAGTTTGTGTTCTGCTGCAACAAGTTCTCGGTTTTTGCTTTTCTTTCTGAGAGTACAAATCATTGATTAAATGCTATCACCTATACTTGAATAAATAACACCTAAAAGAAGAGCATCTACACATGAATATACTTACAACATTCAGTCAATTTATGCATATTAGTTGCAAGTGTAAAATTAATGCATCTTTTTCTTCCAAATGTTAAGATGTTGAATTTCAAGGATACAAATTTATTTCCTCTCAACATAAATTTTCCTGCCAGCAGTGCTTTAGTAATGTAAAGAGGCAGAGCATAATCTTCCTCCTCTGCACCCTCCTTGTGTTAGATTCTCCGATTGTGGTTCAGTTCCCAAATGTTTGAACAGAAATAGATGGTAACAACACTGTTTTGTGTTGTGTTAATATTTCCGACACCCTCACACTTTCCTTATTGTTTTCAGTCCATTGAGTGAAAGTGCTACCGCCGTCGGGGCTGGTGCTGCCACTCCTGCTGAGCTTTCTGGATGTGTGCCAATGCTTGAGGTCTTCAAACTTGCTGTCTCAACGTTTAAAGTCAACAACTGGGGCCTTTTTGGAAGTGTATAGATGAGTCATAGGGCCATGTATAGATTATACATGAATAGGGTGGTTGTTTTGGATTTAATGATTATTTTTTGTTCAGAAAGATTGTTGCCAGTCACCAAACTTAGTTTCTGTTGTCATCTTCCATTTTCTTTGAATGTTGAACTGAATGGCTTCTTGGTTTGGTGACTTTGGTCTCAGTCGTTTTTGTAGAGTCTGGATTGTTAAAATTACTTTCGGGTCGTCTTCCTCTCATGCCCTCTCTGCACTGGAGATGTTACTGTTTGTGTGCAGTTTTACACAATAAAAATAAACCCCTAGGGCTTTGTAAATGATATCACTTCTTGTTTTTTTTTAACAAAATTTTGTGTTTGATAAATTGACCAGAATTTCATTGAATTATAAAACTTTAAAACTTAAAACTTTTTGAAAGGACAGTTAGTGACCACATTTTGGGTAATTTTTTTTCTTCTTTTTGTCATGTATTTTTTAACCTTTTATTTTAATTGATTCAACATGTACTTTTTAACTTGATGAAAGCGCTTTAAGGCCACTGGTTAAAGAAATATAACTAATTCGATGTTATATATAGTTTTTAGAAAAATAAAATTTATCCTAAATGCTTCAATACAATAGTATAAGTGCCCTTTCGAAAAAAAAAAAAAAAAAAAGACAATAGTACATAATGCACAATGTTATTTAATAATCCCTTTACTTTAGTTAAATAACATCTCCAATTAAAGGTTGGAAATTGTTGGGAATAATTGTATATAAAAGTATGTTAAGAGTGAGACTAGTATAGTAACGCATACTTATTGAATGGGAAGTGAAGCCGGTTCAATAAGCATGATTAGCAGAAAAGGTAGTAGTACACCTAAAAAGAATAAAGAAATATAATTCTCTTAATTTACGTAGGAACTGATTAGTTTATTGGTGCTCATATAGTCATATGTTAGACATGGAAAACAAAGCACAGCAATATGTGTGTGTTGTCTTTAACACGTGGGAAAAGCCTTTGATGTCCTTTGGTAACTAACAACCATATAAAAAAACTTGGAAACTATGCATTTGATGTTCATCTTCTTAAAGAGTTTCTTCAGTAAGCAAGTTCAATACTTCAACACTAAGCAGAGAAAGAGAAAAAGAATGTACAAGTCGAAGGCTGCAGGAGCTTTGCCACAAGAATCAATGGGGTTTACCAAAGTACACCTCTATGAGATATGGGCCGGAATCATAACCCTCTCTTTGGAGCCTCTGTTTGAGTCAATGGCATTTCTTTTGACTCTTTCGTCGTCTTCAAATCCAACAAACAAGCCCATAACCATGGTGCCATGCTTGCTTTTCTTCACTTCAATTCTCCACCTCCTGGTTCACTTTCTTTCCTTCTTTCTTGTGTTATATAATGGTTTGTCCCCAATTAGTTTCTTTCATTAAGCATATTGATTCTTATTCGATTGTGTCATCAATGGCATAGGCTGAACATGCTGTTGCAACACCTATGGTTGAAGAAAGCAACTGAATCTTGATATTCGATCGAATGTTTCTGGCTTGAAAAGTGGTAAGGAGCTTCAACTTAGTAAGTTTTTAAAAGCTTTCTTAAGCTAACTTGATTTACCATACTCAGAAACTACTCCAAAAAAAAATAATGATAATAATAATTGCTTGTTAAGTTAAACAATAGCTGAGATTATAAACCATATCATTTTTTGATGGTACTTCTTTGGCTAATGATGTAGAAACATGTCTCTTAGAAGTATCATATTGCTATTAAAAGGTCATATGTACCTTTATATGTGGTGAAAGATTGATATAGAATAAAAAGGATTGTAAAGATTATGCTTAAATTTGTTGGCTGTAACATCCTTTTGCTTTTCATTATGGTTTAGATTCTTCAACAATAATCAAAACCAACAAGGGAGAACGAAGCATCGAAGAAAAACTGGAGATTCTCAAGATGCAGTCAGATGATTTGGGCATCAGTGTTGGTGATGGTGAGGAGACTAAAGGTACATAATTTCAAAGTATATGTATATATAATTCTATGTTATACAGAAAGGTAATTAGGTAGTATCTATTGAAGTGAAGTTATTTTTGTTGGGATTGTCAATAGTTTAATTTCTCGAGAGTATTATGTTTTAGTCCTAATATTTTAGATTTTTCATTATCTGCAATCATCCATAGTATTCATGTGTTTCTTATTTTAAACTATCAAAGTTCATGGTGTCAACTTCTATAAGTTACACAAAATTGAACTAAAGCACATTAGTCTTTGTTAGAAATGTTCTTTTGAACCCTTAAATTTTTTAAGACTAATGAAATTTCACTCATGTATATATATAAAACTATTGTCCGATCCAAGAAGCAACTGCGAAATATGCTAGACGAGAGAAATTTCGGTTTGCCAGTGTACTTTTGTGAATGTGATCAGTGTCCTGAGGCCACTCAGTTTATGGCAACAGTTACAGTTGGTGACCAAATTTTTGAGAGCTCTGGATCCTTCAACACTTCGAAAGACGCTGAAAGTGATACTGCAAAGGTTGCTTTAATGTCTTTCTTAATGGAAAACTTTCAAGAGGCAAGCACTCCAAAGTAGCTAAGAGCTTTTTCTTTTCTTCACAAATCTTTAGATGCTGCAAAGCTTGGTGTTTTATAGAACTGTAGTTGTATTTAGTTCTAGTGAAGAATGTTTAGAATGGGTTTCTATATTGGAATTTTCTTTCTACTGCTTCAGTTACATGTTCTCAAAGATCATATCTGTGTGGATGAATATATAGAAAATTGTTAGTCTAATTTACTTTTTTCCATCTACAGGACGAGTCTCGAGTTTACAAGAATCTCTTGCAAGAGCTAGTTCAGAGAGAAGATTTAAGCACTCCAGTTTATAAAACTATAAAACGTGGTGAACCCCACAAGCCTATTTTCTTTACTAGTGTGGAGCTGGATGGAGAAATATTCCATGGGAAAGCAGCAAAATCCAAGAAACAAGCAGAGTTGGATGCTGCAAGGGCTGCCTATGTCGCTCTTCAGGAACGTAAGTCCGAAAAAACAGTTCATTCTTTCTAATTGATTCCTTTTGCTGACTCTAATCTTCTATGTTCAAGTGAATCTTATTTTGGTAGTTTGACTAGTTAGGATGTAGCAGCTTTACAAGTAAATCAGAAACTGGAATATACATTAAAAAGGTAACCAATTACCATGAAAATAGTAAATTATGAAATGAATAATGTGTTTATTTTCATGACATCTATCTTCGTGTGGATCAATTCGTAATGTCAACTTCACTTCCTCTAGTTTAGGAGCACATACTCCCAAATCAACTTGGAGCTCTTGTGTGGCCTATGACTTGGGGCAGAGTCTAAAACACCAATGCATTTTGGTTCCACATCAACCTCAGATTTATGTTGAAGCTAAAGAGAAGTTTGGTACATTAGCATTCGGCGAAACCACTGTAAGCACAATGGAAGTGGACAACTCATACCCTGCAATAACATCTCATATGGTAAATTTGAGTTTATATTTTTTTTTTTTTTGGTAAATTGCGGCATAAATACTTAATGTTTCAGATTTTATACACTTAAATACTAAATGTTTACATGGGTTTTTTGCACTATTTTTTGATAGTTTTGATACCTTTTACGACTTTTGTGCCTTTTTTGGCTTTTGTGCCATTTTATGGCTTGTCCCTATTTGTTTAGGGTAATTTTGTAGTTTGGTCAATTGGCAAGAGAAGTGATTTTGCTCATGATTTCTATTTCAACGACTTGTTCTTTTTTGACAGATAAGTATTTTAAGTTTAAGTCCTTATGTTAAATATGGATTTTTTTACTATTGTTATTTCACATTATCTTTTCATTATATTAAATATGATTTCTATTTCAACGACTTGTTCTTTTTTGACAGATAAGTATTTTAAGTTTAAGTCCTTATATTAAATATGGATTTGTTTACTATTGTTATTTCACATTATCTTTTCGTTATATTGTGTAGTAATAGAGTTTTATTTTGTTATTTTGTAGGTTATTTTGTGGAGGGCACCTACAATTACAGAGAATTACTAATAATCCTAATTTTAAACTTAATTTGTTTGATATAATTTTTCAACATTTTTATATTAGGGTGCTAGTTTATTTTTGGAAGCAAAAATACCTAATATTACAATTCTCTTACACCATTACTACCACTTCCGTTAACTCATAAATATGGACACGTGGATGGTTCAGATGCATTACATTTATTTTTATTTTATTTTAAAACTTAATATTCTTAATATCATAAACTAAATGCTACTTGTTTCAAAAAAAAAAACCTGTTCTCATAACAATTTTTATATGATATTGGCACTTCAATTCGATAATAATGTTCCATATACTACACTGGTTCACTCAGCTACGGTAATTTAGTATTGCATCTCTCTTATTTTTTAAAAAAAAAACAAATAATATTTAGTTTTTGATATTAAGAATATTACATTTTAAAATAAAATAAATAAAGTGAAAATTACATAAAATATGAGATTTTGTAAAAAAGTTACAAAAATATGGCATTTATAGGTTTGCCACTCTTCTATGACATTTTTTCACATTTAAGACTTTTTATGGTATTTGATATGCCATATTTTTATAAACCTATTATACAAACCCATATTTCATGTTTTTGTTTCTAACTTAATTAGTTTTATTTTTTTTTTAGTTTATTTTACATTTACATTTTAGGGTTTCTTTCTATTTGAAAAATTTACACGAAATACTAACTTTTTTTTTTCACACATTACAGTTATAATTTGACAAAGAAATTTTTACATTTATACTTTTTTTAATTTTTTTTCTTTTTTTTTAGTTTTTTACTTATTAAAGTTTTAAAAAGCTTTTTTTTGTCGTTTTTATATATTTTTTGGTCAATTTTGGCTCTATTTTTTCTTTTTATTTTTTAAGTCAGTTGTTGACTTTTTTCTTTCTTTCTTTCTCTTCTCTCTCTCTAATTTTCTTTTTTTTTTTTTTCTAATTTCTCTTTGTGTCTCTCTCTCTTTTTTTTTTTTTTCTCAAACTATTTTTTTTCTCTTTGTATATATATAAATATATAGGGCAATTTACACTAATATATACATTATATAATTTTATTACAATATATGTGCATAATAATTTATTTTCATATAATCATACATTTTATCTATTATGAAGAAAATTATTTTCAATTTATTATACAATATATAAATCGTAAGTATTTGATTATTTAATTTATTATCACTCATTATTATAGTTATTGAATGATATATTAATAATTATTTTATATTTTTATATAATTTTAAAAATCAACCATTATTATAAATATTGAAAGTTTGTATTTAGATTAAATCACTATTTAATTTTTTCCTATAAAGCTATTATTCAAATACATACTATATCCAAATACAATATACTCAAATTTTAAACATTTATGTTTATAAAAATTATAATAAGAAGATTAGTTTTTTTTTATTTATTTTTATTTATTTACAAGTGTTTTCTTTTTATTTGTATTTTTTGTATTATTATTTGTGTTATAAATGTATGCAAATTTTTTTGTTTATATTTTGTTGATATATTATCACATTTTTATTTATTGTAAATGATTCTCAATATTGATTTTTTCTATAAATAATTTTGTGTTCATTAAGTAAATCATATGCACATATACTTATCTACAATTTATGTTTTATTTTTTCTAATTAAATAATGTTTGAAGTTTATAAAGTTATGTTTGTTTATTTATTTTTTGATGTAAGAATTGTTTTTTAATAGATAAATTTATTCACTAACTCATTAGAAAATAATCAACATATAGAAACAATAGAAAAAAATATATTTATTTTAGTATAGTATAAATATTAGCTATATGTCTATTTTTATGTTTACAATTATAATAAACATACCAATAATATAAAATATTTTGTATGTATATATGTGTTTCTTTTATTTTCTATTAATTAAACATATTAATTTAATAAACAAAATAATAATATTCACATAGGTTTATTATATCACTGTATGTGTGTCATGTTTATTTTTTAGTAATTTTTTTAGAAAATAAATAATATACATAAAAAAATTGTTTATCTTTTTTTTTTTTTTTGTGTCTTGTTTATTTTTTCTAATTAAATAATATTTAGAGTTTATAAAGTTATGTTTGTTTATTTATTTTTTGATGTAAGAATTGTATTTCTATAGAAACAATAGAAAGAAAAAATATTTATTTTAGTATAGTATAAATTAGCTATGTCTATTTTTATATTTACAATTATAATAAACATACTAATAATATAAAATACTTTGTATATATATGTTTATTTTATTTTCTATTTATTAAACATAAAATTTAATAAACAAAATAATAATATTCACATATGTTTATTATATCACTCTATGTGTGTCATGTTTATTTTTAGTAATTTTAAACATTGATTTATATTTATATACATTAATGTTTATAATTTTTATATTTATTTTATTGAAAAAAAAAACTTATTAGATTATAATAATTCATACTAAAATATATAATAAATATTTATTATTTAATAAAATAAATATTTAATTTGTTTATTTTTTATAAAACTATTTATTATTTATTTAATTAATTTTACGGAATTATTTATTTTGAATTTTTATTATTACTAATATTTAAAATATTAATATAATAAATATAAGGATAAGATATTATAAAATAATATTACCAATATTAATTACATTAATCTATTTATGGTAATTAGTTTAATCATTAATGATTTATATTATTTAATAATTAAAATATATGGTTTTATGTAATAAGTTTTCAAAATGTATAAATTTTTTAAATAATTTTTTTTTGCACATTTTTTGTAATTATTTTGTTTTTGTTGTACATTTATGAAAAAAGTCTTATATATAATTAGTGTACATTTTTGTATCTCATTTTTTTACGTAAATTAAACTTGTTTTTCTTTTATTTAAACTACTATTTGTTTTTTTTTTTGTTAAAAACTAATTATTTTAATAAAAACAGCAAGAAAAAAAAACCAGTTTCATTAAAATCATCGTGAAAAAAAAAGCAATATAAAAAATCATAATCTCAAAAGAATACAAACTTTAAAAACTAGTTTCATCAACATTGAAAAGAAACTATTAATTTCATTAAAAGAATAAAAAAAATTGTTTCATCAACAAGATAATGAAAAAAATTACAATCTAAAAACGATACTACCTTTAGAAACTAGTTTCATCAATATTAAAAGAAACTAATTATTTCATTAAAAGAGGCAAAAAAAAAAATAGTTTCATCAATAACATAATGAAAAATACACAATACCTAATAGAACTAAACTTTTACAAACGATACTAAATTTAAAAACCAGTTTTGAACATATAAATTTTATATCAATACCTAATAACCAAACTTCTAACTTCATTCTTTATTTTGGCATTTAATTTTTATTTGCTTGCTCAAAAAATATAATTGATTTAAACATACATTATGTAGCAAATATAACAAAGAGAAAAAGAAACTAAAATCAAAGAGAAAAAAAAGAAACAAAAAAAAATTAAAGAGACAAAAATGCAATAAAAACCATAAAAGAATAACAAAAAAAAAACAATGGAATGTGAGAAACCAGTTAGTAAAACAACCAAAATAAAAACAAACAAATAAAAACCAGTTTCTTGAAATAATCAAATAAAAAATTGAAACTTAAAACTCAATTATGAACAACAATAAAAAAACGCTTATGAAAACTAGTTACTTAAAAAAAAAACAATTATGAAAATAATAAAATAATATGTGTGTCGAAGCGATTATTTAAAATAAAATAAAAATTGTTGTTCAAATATCATACAATAATAAAACCGATGTAACGCCCTTACTTACGTAAAATAAGATGCCATAAATAAAAGGCGTTAAGATACTAATGTTGCCTTTATTAAAAAAATAACAATTTTCAAAACATGGGTACCCAGTTAAAAATAAAGTATTACCACTTAGGGAAAACTAATAGAAAATTTAAACGACAACATCCTCGATAAGTTTAATAAATTAAAAAAAAACTTTCAGCGGAAGATGGCCAAGACCACACGCAGTTACATGATCACACGAGATACACCCCATGCTGCCCGGACTCAACTTGTCACCGAAAGCTTACAGACTTACTTATCTGCACATAGGGGGGTAAATAAGGGGTGAGCTGCAAAGCCCAGTAAGGAAAAACAAAATACTATGTACCAACATTCACACATCATAGCACAAACATATACATCAAACATACAATAAACTAATCATAAGTATAAATAGAGGCAGCCACACAAATACTGAAATACCACACACTCACACTCCAGCTTCCATACAAATGCGGAAGTCTTACGTTCTTAACCGAACGCAAGCACCAATAACCAGTGCACCCTTACGTACACTGCCTCACTTACCACATCACCATACATGTGTGGTTTCCAACCACTTCCAAGTACCTGGAACATGATTAAACAGCCATATACAATCCATCGACAAAACACTAATATTTCACCGAAACTATCACATTCCACAGTTTCAATACAATTTATTCAAGCACTCATACTAGGTACTCAAACCATATAAAAAGCAAGTATAAAGTATAATTATTTTTCCTTACCTCAACTCCGCTGTAATTAATTCCTACGATACCTTCTAGGCCCTATAACATTTAACGAAACCCTTAGTCCACCGATAAACTCAATATATTTATTACTCTTACTGTACAGCAACTTTAGCCTAGAATTTGACTTATAAAACGTTTGAATTAGAAGTCAAACTGTTCACAAAGTTTTTAGTTAATTGAAAGACCTTTCTAACGATATAAAGATCATCAAATGCGGGCATCCTTTTTCAATAAACTAGCAGCACAAGCTACACTATCTCCGTTACATGTACTCAACAATACCTTCCACTTGTTCTTAACCATTCCTCGGCTTCCATTGGATCCGAGCCCCCTTCAAAATTTGGTGGGTGTTGCTTGCGGAACCTTTCATATATTGGTTCCCATCGACCCTCCGCACGGGCGGGTATTACACCGCAAAAATCGATGTTGTCCTTGATTGGGTTGTTCCTGACGGTTGTGAGCCTCTTCATCTCGCTTCCTAATTTCTTCCCTGAGACGAGCAACTTCTTGCGCCAAATCTTCTTGTTGTGGTGGCACCACTACAGGGGCGTTTTGGTGTTCTTGGCCAACTACCCCGGCGGGGACTTCGTGGTTGCCCCCACCTTGACCCGGTTGTTGTCCATTTACGGGGGCATTTTGATTCTCCCGGATCACCGCCTCGACAGTACATGCCGGTTTCCCGCCTCGACCGCGACCTCGACCGCGAGCACCTCCTCGCCCCCGACCTCTAGCTCGGTCTCTTACCGCTGCTCGACCTCGACCGTGAGATTCTTTCTTCTCAAGGGAACCAAGTATTAATGAAATTATACCTATAAAAAATGAAATTATAGAATTAATATATGAACTAGGCCTTATTATTATATGTAGTTATTAATAATTGAAAAAAAAACTTATCGTGAGATAGTTCTAGTACATCTTTTATATATACTAGGTGAGTATTCTAGATGCAGCGTAATTTTTCTTATTTTATTTCATTTATACTTTTTGTTTGCTTAACTTTTATTTTATAAATAATTGTAACAAAATTTTATATAATGTAAATTTTGCATCTTAATTATAGTACAAATTATATATTTATTATTATATTGGAGATAAGAGAGTAAGAATAAATCTTTAAAATGGGCATTATAGATTTTTGAACATTGTTTTCTTTTTTCTACTTTTTTTTAAAAATAAAATTTGTAATATACATTTAATAATTAGGTGATTAGGATTTTTGCCCCTCGAAGCTTTAACACGTACTAAATCATACCCCTTAACTTTTGGTCGTTAAAAATTTCTCCTGAACTATTGAGATTGTTAGATTTGAGGACTTTTGTCCAATTTTAGTAAAAAAAATTTAACATGAATGAAAGTTCAGAGGGTATAATTTAGCACATATCAAAGTTCGAGTGACATGATTGGGTAGATATTAAAGTCTGAAGAGCATGGTTTAGTACATAAACAATCACTGAAATAGTAAAATTGAATGAAATTAGACAAAAGTCCTTAAATCTAACAATCTCAATAGTTCTGGGAGAAATTTTTAACGACGTAAAAGTTCAAGGGAACATGATTCGGTACATGTTAAAATTTAGGGGGCAAAAATCCTAATTAGCCCAATAACTATAATGTGGACAATTATGAAAAAAATAGTTAAAGAATATTTCTAAATATTAAAGCAAGAAAGGGTGTATTGGTGCACCATTTTTTAAGGGTTACACCGTAGATACTTTTTAAGATATATACTACTACTAAATTCTTAACATGTACTTATTTAAGTAAAATAATATAAAATAAAAAAAAATTAGAGAAAATCCGTAGTAGGAACATAAAAGAGTATTTTGGTAAACCCATTATTTGTTTCGATATTTTGGAGAGTTTTTTAGTCCAATTTTTTTAATGATTCTCTCGTGTTATAGTTATTTAGGACCACCCGTAAATTTTTAAAAAATTCGAATAGTTTTACCATGCCGAAAAATAAAGTTAAAATAGTTGCTTAATACATATATAAAAAAATATCATGCATGCAACAAAATATTTAATTTTTTTAGCATTGTAAACTAAATTAATTGCAATATATTTGGTAATATATATTAGGTGGGAAAAAAAAGAATTCGATTAGGACATATGTAATTTATGTTTTCGGGAATATACGATACCCTCGAATGAAGCAATAATAATTCCATACCACAAATGAACTTTAATTCATTTTTTTTTCAATCATGAACTTTGATTAATTTTGTGATAATATAATAGCTATATTTTTTTTTATTATTAATTAATCAAATTTGATTATATCTAGCGCCAGTAGTCATGGCGACGGATCGATCAATATGTACAACAAAATATACGTTTTAAGTTTTTTGAACGCGTGTGGTAAACTGTAATATCAAGAACTCTTTTTTCGCATCGTAAACTATTCGAATTTTTCAAAAATTTACAAGGATGATACCGTAAATATAACGAACACTCGCTATGAAAAAAAATTAAAACAAAATATTTCGGCATGTAATTTCGGACATAGAGATTAACTATGAAGTTGTAATTAGCATTTCTCTATTATGAATCTTCGATCGTATGCATGCCTCCTAATAAGCCAACACCTCTACTCCCTAAGGTTAGCCCCAAAATTAAACTATAATATTAATATTATACGGTGCTTTGTGTAATAAAAAAATATATTATTTAGTGATGTAATAAAAAATAGTTGCTTTGCAACGTGTGGGCCAGATTAGCCAGGTGAGATGGTGCTTTATAATGAACCCTCAGAGGGTCACATGCTTGTCAACTCTACTCCCCAGGTTGGCAGCGTGCGGTGCTTCAGACTTCAGCCACTTGAAGCTCCTAACCATCTTATAGGAATGGTACCACGTCCCTATAAGGGTGGGCGGAGAGAGCACCATCCATATGACTAGGGAGTACGGCCCACCAGATGCATCCCAACTACTTTGCCCCACTTGGTTACAGGCCCACGTGACTGGACCCGGCGATAGGACTGTATAAAGTAATCAATATAAACATATTAAAAAAGCTATAACAAGTCGATGTGGGATTTTTTCTTCCTTAAACCAAACCAAATCAAAAGTTGTTCTTCTCAGTTAGTGTAAAAATGATGCTATCCGACTCTCCACTCCTCATCTCACTGCACAACAGAGTCAGAGAGACCAAAAACCTCTTTTTCCCTCTCGACCAAGGAACCCAATCACCGGCGGCGGCGCAGTTGCTTCGTCCTCTAAGACCGTGTATGTCGTTTTAGTATTTTTTTTCCTTTCTTTCTTTCTTTCTTTCTATGTCTATCTCTTCGTGCCTTATGTATGAATTTTTGTTATTGCTCGGTATTAGTTCTCATAGGGCTTGATTTTCTTCCTTCACGCTGGGTTTATCATACAATACAAGTTTAGAATTAATTTTTTTTGGCTTCGTGTTTCTTTTAACTCGTTGCATTCCATTTTTTAGGATTTAAATCTGTATAACATTTTCTGTATCGTAAAATAGCATAAAATGCCTGAAGGTTTCCACTTAGAACGCCCTCTGTTCGCCGGTGCCTTAACTAGCACCTTCCCTCAAAGGTTCCAGGTATTTTTTTTCTTTTTATTTATTTATTTTATTTTAATTTTATCTCACAAAAAAAGTAATATTCGAGAAGTTCCAGATCATCAGGTGAGGACTGAGGAGCTATGCTTCTTTCTAGTTTTCACTTCGTTTCTTTGAATACCCAATTTTTCATTTTAAGCTTCTGGGCATTAAAGATTTGTTTTTTTCTTTCACTTATGTTGTTTATTTATGCATTATTGATTGTTTTTCTTAATTATTTTGTGGGTTTAAAGGAGGTGTTTGTGGATCCTTCCCGGGATGAAAGTTTGATCTTTGAGATATTAGAATTGAAGGAAGAAGTTGGTGATGATGGAAGTGCTTCATGGTTTCTTCAAGACCTTGCCTCTGAACAAGAATCTGAAGGCTGCGTGGTAATTAAATTTTTCCCTATTATTGTTCACACTCATTAATTGTGTATTCATCTATCAATTGCTAACTTGATCATATTTTCCTTGTCTTAGATTGTTTATGGTTTTATTTTGAAAGGGTTATCCAATTTGTTTCGTATAAATGCGTACATGTTAATTTAGTCCTCTTCAGTTCTTATTCTCTAGTTTCTATCTATGTAAGATGGTAATTAAATGCCGATATATTATGATACTAGCTTTCGCAATATTTGGATATGAGAAAAGTTTCCCCAATAGTAGCTGAGATATGATTCAAACTATTGTGCCAAAGACTAATTTGCCTCAAATTAAAATTCAGGTGATTGAACAGTCAGCAGTGACTTAGGCCCCTGGACTGTGCTATAGGAGCACACCTGCTGTCATTATAACTGCAGTAGGCCAAATGGTATGTGTCCATAGTAATCTTTTAGGTTGTGTTTGCTGTTGGTTATGGGTTTTTACTTTCTTTAGTTTGCCTTCACATTTAAGTAATGGATGATTGGCCTTTGGTCTATTGTGTGGAATCATAAATGTCACCAACCTTGTATCTGTCGTAAACTTGTGATTATTGATGCTAGGTATCTGTTCTTCTACTTCCTTCAATGTGCCTCTTCTGTAGGGACAAAGATGAAAAAACAAAAGGGAAATTGTGTTCAAATATGTATATATTTCAACATTTTCTTTCAAGTAACCTTACATAATATATCCTTTTCCTTTCCTGATGACTGATATGGAATGGAAGAGAAATAGTATAACAGTGTGCTGCTTCATCACCTGATTAATCATTATCGGTATTGAATATTTTCTTTCCAAATAATTTGTATTGAACTGCCATTAGAAACATTTACGAAGAACTATGATGATTGCAAGAAGTGCTTTTGAAGCATGGCTTGTAGTTTCTCCATTGCATGGAAAATATTCTTTGTTTATCAAACTTCCTTTGAAGAATCTCAAATTTAAACTGTATTAACCTTTTGGGCTCATATCAATTCATTATTTTGGTTACTTGAACATAGGCTATCTCTAAGGGACGGCAAGGTAGGGAAGCACAAAATGTTGTGAGGGTAAGTTATTTCTCTTCTTTTTTAAATCTAGTTTAGGATTTTCTTTCCACCAGCTAATAACGGTTTAGTGTTTCTGTGCTCTATTAATATTTTATTGTTATCTTGTGGGTATATGTTGCAAATGTTCGTCTTAAAGAAGTTAACACGGATATCCTAATTTCTGCATATGAGCCGATTCATATAAAGTAAGTACTAGGAGTTTGTGTTCTGCTGCAACAAGTTCTCGGTTTTTTGCTTTTCTTTCTGAGAGTACAAATCATTGATTAAATGCTATCACCTATACTTGAATAAATAACACCTAAAAGAAGAGCATCTACACATGAATATACTTACAACATTCAGTCAATTTATGCATATTAGTTGCAAGTGTAAAATTAATGCATCTTTTTCTTCCAAATGTTAAGATGTTGAATTTCAAGGATACAAATTTATTTCCTCTCAACATAAATTTTCCTGCCAGCAGTGCTTTAGTAATGTAAAGAGGCAGAGCATAATCTTCCTCCTCTGCACCCTCCTTGTGTTAGATTCTCCGATTGTGGTTCAGTTCCCAAATGTTTGAACAGAAATAGATGGTAACAACACTGTTTTGTGTTGTGTTAATATTTCCGACACCCTCACACTTTCCTTATTGTTTTCAGTCCATTGAGTGAAAGTGCTACCGCCGTCGGGGCTGGTGCTGCCACTCCTGCTGAGCTTTCTGGATGTGTGCCAATGCTTGAGGTCTTCAAACTTGCTGTCTCAACGTTTAAAGTCAACAACTGGGGCCTTTTTGGAAGTGTATAGATGAGTCATAGGGCCATGTATAGATTATACATGAATAGGGTGGTTGTTTTGGATTTAATGATTATTTTTTGTTCAGAAAGATTGTTGCCAGTCACCAAACTTAGTTTCTGTTGTCATCTTCCATTTTCTTTGAATGTTGAACTGAATGGCTTCTTGGTTTGGTGACTTTGGTCTCAGTCGTTTTTGTAGAGTCTGGATTGTTAAAATTACTTTCGGGTCGTCTTCCTCTCATGCCCTCTCTGCACTGGAGATGTTACTGTTTGTGTGCAGTTTTACACAATAAAAATAAACCCCTAGGGCTTTGTAAATGATATCACTTCTTGTTTTTTTTTAACAAAATTTTGTGTTTGATAAATTGACCAGAATTTCATTGAATTATAAAACTTTAAAACTTAAAACTTTTTGAAAGGACAGTTAGTGACCACATTTTGGGTAATTTTTTTTTCTTCTTTTTGTCATGTATTTTTTAACCTTTTATTTTAATTGATTCAACATGTACTTTTTAACTTGATGAAAGCGCTTTAAGGCCACTCTGGTTAAAGAAATATAACTAATTCGATGTTATATATAGTTTTTAGAAAAATAAAATTTATCCTAAATCTGCTTAAATACAATAGTATAAGTGCCCTTTCAGAAAAAAAAAAAAAAAAAAAAAAAAAAAGAAAAGAAAACAATAGTACATAATGCACAATGTTATTTAATAATCCCTTTACTTTAGTTAAATAACATCTCCAATTAAAGGTTGGAAATTGTTGGGAATAATTGTATATAAAAGTATGTTAAGAGTGAGACTAGTATAGTAACGCATACTTATTGAATGGGAAGTGAAGCTGGTTCAATAAGCATGATTAGCAGAAAAGGTAGTAGTACACCTAAAAAGAATAAAGAAATATAATTCTCTTAATTTACGTAGGAACCGATTAGTTTATTGGTGCTCATATAGTCATATGTTAGACATGGAAAACAAAGCACAGCAATATGTGTGTGTTGTCTTTAACACGTGGGAAAAGCCTTTGATGTCCTTTGGTAACTAACAACCATATAAAAAAACTTGGAAACTATGCATTTGATGTTCATCTTCTTAAAGAGTTCTTCAGTAAGCAAGTTCAATACTTCAACACTAAGCAGAGAAAGAGAAAAAGAATGTACAAGTCGAAGCTGCAGGAGCTTTGCCACAAGAATCAATGGGGTTTACCAAAGTACACCTCTATGAGATATGGGCCAGATCATAACCCTCTCTTTGGAGCCTCTGTTTGAGTCAATGGCATTTCTTTTGACTCTTTCGTCGTCTTCAAATCCAACAAACAAGCCCATAACCATGGTGCCATGCTTGCTTTTCTTCACTTCAATTCTCCACCTCCTGGTTCACTTTCTTTCCTTCTTTCTTGTGTTATATAATGGTTTGTCCCCAATTAGTTTCTTTCATTAAGCATATTGATTCTTATTCGATTGTGTCATCAATGGCATAGGCTGAACATGCTGTTGCAACACCTATGGTTGAAGAAAGCAACCAGAATCTTGATATTCGATCGAATGTTTCTGGCTTGAAAAGTGGTAAGGAGCTTCAACTTAGTAAGTTTTTAAAAGCTTTCTTAAGCTAACTTGATTTACCATACTCAGAAACTACTCCAAAAAAAAAATAATGATAATAATAATTGCTTGTTAAGTTAAACAATAGCTGAGATTATAAACCATATCATTTTTTGATGGTACTTCTTTGGCTAGTGATGTAGAAACATGTCTCTTAGAAGTATCATATTGCTATTAAAAGGTCATATGTACCTTTATATGTGGTGAAAGATTGATATAGAATAAAAAGGATTGTAAAGATTATGCTGAAATTTGTTGTAACATCCTTTTGCTTTTCATTATGGTTTAGATTCTTCAACAATAATCAAAACCAACAAGGGAGAACGAAGCATCGAAGAAAAACTGGAGATTCTCAAGATGCAGTCAGATGATTTGGGCATCAGTGTTGGTGATGGTGAGGAGACTAAAGGTACATAATTTCAAAGTATATGTATATATAATTCTATGTTATACAGAAAGGTAATTAGGTAGTATCTATTGAAGTGAAGTTATTTTTGTTGGGATTGTCAATAGTTTAATTTCTCGAGAGTATTATGTTTTAGTCCTAATATTTTAGATTTTCCATTATACGCAATCATCCATAGTATTCATGTGTTTCTTATTTTAAACTATCAAAGTTCATGGTGTCAACTTCTATAAGTTACACAAAATTGAACTAAAGCACATTAGTCTTTGTTAGAAATGTTCTTTTGAACCCTTAAATTTTTTAAGACTAATGAAATTTCACTCATGTATATATATAAAACTATTGTCCAGTCAAGAAGCAAGCTGAGAAATATGCTAGACGAGAGAAATTTCGGTTTGCCAGTGTACTTTTGTGAATGTGATCAGTGTCCTGAGGCCACTCAGTTTATGGCAACAGTTACAGTTGGTGACCAAATTTTTGAGAGCTCTGGATCCTTCAACACTTCGAAAGACGCTGAAAGTGATACTGCAAAGGTTGCTTTAATGTCTTTCTTAATGGAAAACTTTCAAGAGGCAAGCACTCCAAAGTAGCTAAGAGCTTTTTCTTTTCTTCACAAATCTTTAGATGCTGCAAAGCTTGGTGTTTTATAGAACTGTAGTTGTATTTAGTTTTAGTGAAGAATGTTTAGAATGGGTTTCTATATTGGAATTTTCTTTCTACTGCTTCAGTTACATGTTCTGCAGCATCATATCTGTGTGGATGAATATATAGAAAATTGTTAGTCTAATTTACTTTTTTCCATCTACAGGACGAGTCTCGAGTTTACAAGAATCTCTTGCAAGAGCTAGTTCGGGAGAGAAGATTTAAGCACTCCAGTTTATAAAACTATAAAACGTGGTGAACCCCACAAGCCTATTTTCTTTACTAGTGTGGAGCTGGATGGAGAAATATTCCATGGGAAAGCAGCAAAATCCAAGAAACAAGCAGAGTTGGATGCTGCAAGGGCTGCCTATGTCGCTCTTCAGGAACGTAAGTCCGAAAAAACAGTTCATTCTTTCTAATTGATTCCTTTTGCTGACTCTAATCTTCTATGTTCAAGTGAATCTTATTTTGGTAGTTTGACTAGTTAGGATGTAGCAGCTTTACAAGTAAATCAGAAACTGGAATATACATTAAAAAGGTAACCAATTACCATGAAAATAGTAAATTATGAAATGAATAATGTGTTTATTTTCATGACATCTATCTTCAGGTGGATCAATTCAGAATGTCAACTTCACTTCCTCTAGTTTAGGAGCACATACTCCCAAATCAACTTGGAGCTCTTGTGTGGCCTATGACTTGGGGCAGAGTCTAAAACACCAATGCATTTTGGTTCCACATCAACCTCAGATTTATGTTGAAGCTAAAGAGAAGTTTGGTACATTAGCAGATTCAGCAGAAACCACTGTAAGCACAATGGAAGTGGACAACTCATACCCTGCAATAACATCTCATATGGTAAATTTGAGTTTATATTTTTTTTTTTTGGTAAATTGCGGCATAAATACTTAATGTTTCAGATTTTATACACTTAAATACTAAATGTTTACATGGGTTTTTTGCACTATTTTTTGATAGTTTTGATACCTTTTACGACTTTTGTGCCTTTTTTGGCTTTTGTGCCATTTTATGGCTTGTCCCTATTTGTTTAGGGTAATTTTGTAGTTTGGTCAATTGGCAAGAGAAGTGATTTTGCTCATGATTTCTATTTCAACGACTTGTTCTTTTTTGACAGATAAGTATTTTAAGTTTAAGTCCTTATGTTAAATATGGATTTTTTTACTATTGTTATTTCACATTATCTTTTCATTATATTAAATATGATTTCTATTTCAACGACTTGTTCTTTTTTGACAGATAAGTATTTTAAGTTTAAGTCCTTATATTAAATATGGATTTGTTTACTATTGTTATTTCACATTATCTTTTCGTTATATTGTGTAGTAATAGAGTTTTATTTTGTTATTTTGTAGGTTATTTTGTGGAGGGCACCTACAATTACAGAGAATTACTAATAATCCTAATTTTAAACTTAATTTGTTTGATATAATTTTTCAACATTTTTATATTAGGGTGCTAGTTTATTTTTGGAAGCAAAAATACCTAATATTACAATTCTCTTACACCATTACTATCACTTCCGTTAACTCATAAATATGGACACGTGGATGGTTCAGATGCATTACATTTATTTTTATTTTATTTTAAAACTTAATATTCTTAATATCATAAACTAAATGCTACTTGTTTCAAAAAAAAAAAAACCTGTTCTCATAACAATTTTTATATGATATTGGCACTTCAATTCGATAATAATGTTCCATATACTACACTGGTTCACTCAGCTACGGTAATTTAGTATTGCATCTCTCTTATTTTTTAAAAAAAAACAAATAATATTTAGTTTTTGATATTAAGAATATTAAATTTTAAAATAAAATAAATAAAGTGAAAATTACATAAAATATGAGATTTTGTAAAAAAGTTACAAAAATATGGCATTTATAGGTTTGCCACTCTTCTATGACATTTTTTCACATTTAAGACTTTTTATGGTATTTGATATGCCATATTTTTATAAACCTATTATACAAACCCATATTTCATGTTTTTGTTTCTAACTTAATTAGTTTTATTTTTTTTTTTAGTTTATTTTACATTTACATTTTAGGGTTTCTTTCTATTTGAAAAATTTACACGAAATACTAACTTTTTTTTTTTCACACATTACAGTTATAATTTGACAAAGAAATTTTTACATTTATACTTTTTTTAATTTTTTTTCTTTTTTTTTAGTTTTTTACTTATTAAAGTTTTAAAAAGCTTTTTTTTGTCGTTTTTATATATTTTTTGGTCAATTTTGGCTCTATTTTTTCTTTTTATTTTTTAAGTCGATTTGTTGACTTTTTTCTTTCTTTCTTTCTCTTCTCTCTCTCTAATTTTCTTTATTTTGTTTTCTAATTTCTCTTTGTGTCTCTCTTTTTTTTTTTTTCTCAAACAATTTTTTTTTTCTCTTTGTATATATATAAATATATAGGGCAATTTACACTAATATATACATTATATAATTTTATTACAATATATGTGCATAATAATTTATTTTCATATAATCATACATTTTATCTATTATGAAGAAAATTATTTTCAATTTATTATACAATATATAAATCGTAAGTATTTGATTATTTAATTTATTATCACTCATTATTATAGTTATTGAATGATATATTAATAATTATTTTATATTTTTATATAATTTTAAAAATCAACCATTATTATAAATATTGAAAGTTTGTATTTAGATTAAATCACTATTTAATTTTTTCCTATAAAGCTATTATTCAAATACATACTATATCCAAATACAATATACTCAAATTTTAAACATTTATGTTTATAAAAATTATAATAAGAAGATTAGTTTTTTTTTATTTATTTTTATTTATTTACAAGTGTTTTCTTTTTATTTGTATTTTTTGTATTATTATTTGTGTTATAAATGTATGCAAATTTTTTTGTTTATATTTTGTTGATATATTATCACATTTTTATTTATTGTAAATGATTCTCAATATTGATTTTTTCTATAAATAATTTTGTGTTCATTAAGTAAATCATATGCACATATACTTATCTACAATTTATGTTTTATTTTTTCTAATTAAATAATGTTTGAAGTTTATAAAGTTATGTTTGTTTATTTATTTTTTGATGTAAGAATTGTTTTTTAATAGATAAATTTATTCACTAACTCATTAGAAAATAATCAACATATAGAAACAATAGAAAAAAAATATATTTATTTTAGTATAGTATAAATATTAGCTATATGTCTATTTTTATGTTTACAATTATAATAAACATACCAATAATATAAAATATTTTGTATGTATATATGTGTTTCTTTTATGTTCTATTAATTAAACATATTAATTTAATAAACAAAATAATAATATTCACATAGGTTTATTATATCACTGTATGTGTGTCATGTTTATTTTTTAGTAATTTTTTTAGAAAATAAATAATATACATAAAAAAATTGTTTATCTTTTTTTTTTTTGTGTCTTGTTTATTTTTTCTAATTAAATAATATTTAGAGTTTATAAAGTTATGTTTGTTTATTTATTTTTTGATGTAAGAATTGTATTTCTATAGAAACAATAGAAAGAAAAAATATTTATTTTAGTATAGTATAAATTAGCTATGTCTATTTTTATATTTACAATTATAATAAACATACTAATAATATAAAATACTTTGTATATATATGTTTATTTTATTTTCTATTTATTAAACATAAAATTTAATAAACAAAATAATAATATTCACATATGTTTATTATATCACTCTATGTGTGTCATGTTTATTTTTAGTAATTTTAAACATTGATTTATATTTATATACATTAATGTTTATAATTTTTATATTTATTTTATTGAAAAAAAAAACTTATTAGATTATAATAATTCATACTAAAATATATAATAAATATTTATTATTTAATAAAATAAATATTTAATTTGTTTATTTTTTATAAAACTATTTATTATTTATTTAATTAATTTTACGGAATTATTTATTTTGAATTTTTATTATTACTAATATTTAAAATATTAATATAATAAATATAAGGATAAGATATTATAAAATAATATTACCAATATTAATTACATTAATCTATTTATGGTAATTAGTTTAATCATTAATGATTTATATTATTTAATAATTAAAATATATGGTTTTATGTAATAAGTTTTCAAAATGTATAAATTTTTTAAATAATTTTTTTTTGCACATTTTTTGTAATTATTTTGTTTTTGTTGTACATTTATGAAAAAAGTCTTATATATAATTAGTGTACATTTTTGTATCTCATTTTTTTTACAGAAATTAAACTTGTTTTTCTTTTATTTAAACTACTATTTGTTTTTTTTTTGTTAAAAACTAATTATTTTAATAAAAACAGCAGAAAAAAAAAACCAGTTTCATTAAAATCATCGTGAAAAAAAAAGCAATATAAAAAATCATAATCTCAAAAGAATACAAACTTTAAAAACTAGTTTCATCAACATTGAAAAGAAACTATTAATTTCATTAAAAGAATAAAAAAAATTGTTTCATCAACAAGATAATGAAAAAAATTACAATCTAAAAACGATACTACCTTTAGAAACTAGTTTCATCAATATTAAAAGAAACTAATTATTTCATTAAAAGAGGCAAAAAAAAAAAAATAGTTTCATCAATAACATAATGAAAAATACACAATACCTAATAGAACTAAACTTTTACAAACGATACTAAATTTAAAAACCAGTTTGAACATATAAATTTTATATCAATACCTAATAACCAAACTTCTAACTTCATTCTTTATTTTGGCATTTAATTTTTATTTGCTTGCTCAAAAAAATATAATTGATTTAAACATACATTATGTAGCAAATATAACAAAGAGAAAAAGAAACTAAAATCAAAGAGAAAAAAAAGAAACAAAAAAAAATTAAAGAGACAAAAATGCAATAAAAACCATAAAAGAATAACAAAAAAAAAACAATGGAATGTGAGAAACCAGTTAGTAAAACAACCAAAATAAAAACAAACAAATAAAAACCAGTTTCTTGAAATAATCAAATAAAAAATTGAAACTTAAAACTCAATTATGAACAACAATAAAAAAACAGTTATGAAAACTAGTTACTTAAAAAAAAAAACAATTATGAAAATAATAAAATAATATGTGTGTCAGAAACTGATTATTTAAAATAAAATAAAAATTGTTGTTCAAATATCATACAATAATAAAACCAGTGTAACGCCCTTACTTACGTAAAATAAGATGCCATAAATAAAGCTGGCGTTAAGATACTAATGTTGCCTTTATTAAAAAAATAACAATTTTCAAAACATGGGTACCCAGTTAAAAATAAAGTATTACCACTTAGGGAAAACTAATAGAAAATTTAAACGACAACATCCTCGATAAGTTTAATAAATTAAAAAAAAACTTTCAGCGGAAGATGGCCAAGACCACACGCAGTTACATGATCACACGAGATACACCCCATGCTGCCCGGACTCAACTTGTCACCGAAAGCTTACGGTACTTACTTATCTCGCACATAGGGGGTAAATAAGGGGTGAGCTGCAAAGCCCAGTAAGGAAAAACAAAATACTATGTACCAACATTCACACATCATAGCACAAACATATACATCAAACATACAATAAACTAATCATAAGTATAAATAGAGGCAGCCACACAAATACTGAAATACCACACACTCACACTCCAGCTTCCATACAAATCTGGAAGTCTTACGTTCTTAACCAGAACGCAGTACCAATAACCAGTGCACCCTTACGTACACTGCCTCACTTACCACATCACCATACATGTGTGGTTTCCAACCACTTCCAAGTACCTGGAACATGATTAAACAGCCATATACAATCCATCGACAAAACACTAATATTTCACCGAAACTATCACATTCCACAGTTTCAATACAATTTATTCAAGCACTCATACTAGGTACTCAAACCATATAAAAAGCAAGTATAAAGTATAATTATTTTTCCTTACCTCAACTCCGCTGTAATTAATTCCTACGATACCTTCTAGGCCCTATAACATTTAACGAAACCCTTAGTCCACCGATAAACTCAATATATTTATTACTCTTACTGTACAGCAACTTTAGCCTAGAATTTGACTTATAAAACGTTTGAATTAGAAGTCAAACTGTTCACAAAGTTTTTAGTTAATTGAAAGACCTTTCTAACGATATAAAGATCATCAAATGCGGGCATCCTTTTTCAATAAACTAGCAGCACAAGCTACACTATCTCCGTTACATGTACTCAACAATACCTTCCACTCGTTCTTAACCATTCCTCGGCTTCCATTGGATCTCGAGCCCCCTTCAAAATTTGGTGGGTGTTGCTTGCGGAACCTTTCATATATTGGTTCCCATCGACCCTCCGGCACAGGCAGGTATTACACCGGCAAAAATCGATGTTGTCCTTGATTGGGTTGTTCCTGACGGTTGTGAGCCTCTTCATCTCGCTTCCTAATTTCTTCCCTGAGACGAGCAACTTCTTGCGCCAAATCTTCTTGTTGTGGTGGCACCACTACAGGGGCGTTTTGGTGTTCTTGGCCAACTACCCCAGCAGGGACTTCGTGGTTGCCCCCACCTCGACTCGGTTGTTGTCCATTTACGGGGGCATTTTGATTCTCCGGATCACCGCCTCGACGGTACATGCCGGTTTCCCCGCTCGACCGCGACCTCGACCGCGAGCACCTCCTCGCCCCGACCTCTAGCTCGGTCTCTTACGAGCTCGACCTCGACCGTGAGATTCTTTCTTCTCAAGGGAACCAAGTATTAATGAAATTATACCTATAAAAAATGAAATTATAGAATTAATATATGAACTAGGCCTTATTATTATATGTAGTTATTAATAATTGAAAAAAAAAAAACTTATCGTGAGATAGTTCTAGTACATCTTTTATATATACTAGGTGAGTATTCTAGATGCAGCGTAATTTTTCTTATTTTATTTCATTTATACTTTTTGTTTGCTTAACTTTTATTTTATAAATAATTGTAACAAAATTTTATATAATGTAAATTTTGCATCTTAATTATAGTACAAATTATATATTTATTATTATATTGGAGATAAGAGAGTAAGAATAAATCTTTAAAATGGGCATTATAGATTTTTGAACATTGTTTTCTTTTTTCTACTTTTTTTTAAAAATAAAATTTGTAATATACCTTTAATAATTAGGCTGATTAGGATTTTTGCCCCTCAAGCTTTAACACGTACTAAATCATACCCCTTAACTTTTAAGGTCGTTAAAAATGCCCCCTGAACTATTGAGATTGTTAGATTTAAGGACTTTTGTCCAATTTTAGTAAAAAAAAAATTTAACATAGATGAAAGTTCATGAGACATGATTTAGTACATGTCAAAGTTTGAGGGACATGATTTGGTAGATATCAAAGTCTGGGGAGCATGGTTTAGTACCTAAACAATCACTGAAATAGTAAAATTGAATGAAATTAGACAAAAGTCTTTAAATCTAACAATCTCAATAGTTCGGGAGAAATTTTTAACGGCCAGAAAAGTTCAAGGGAACATGATTCGGTACATGTTAAAATTTAGGGGGCAAAAATCCTAATTAGCCCAATAACTATAATGTGGACAATTATGAAAAAAAAATAGTTAAAGAATATTTCTAAATATTAAAGCAAGATAAAGGGTGTATTGGTGCACCATTTTTTAAGGGTTACACCGTAGATACTTTTTAAGATATATACTACTACTAAATTCTTAACATGTACTTATTTAAATAAATAATATAAAATAAAAAAAAATTAGAGAAAATCCGTAGTAGGAACATAAAAGAGTATTTTGGTAAACCCATTATTTGTTTCGATATTTTGGAGAGTTTTTTAGTCCAATTTTTTTAATGATTCTCTGTGTTATAGTTATTTAGGACCACCTGTAAATTTTTAAAAAATTCTGAATAGTTTTACCATGCCGAAAAATAAAGTTAAAATAGTTGCTTAATACATATATAAAAAAATATCATGCATGCAACAAAATATTTAATTTTTTTAGCATTGTAAACTAAATTAATTGCAATATATTTGGTAATATATATTAGGTGGGAAAAAAAAGAATTCGATTAGGACATATGTAATTTCTGTTTTCGGGAATATACGATACCCTCGAATGAAGCAATAATAATTCCATACCACAAATGAACTTTAATTCATTTTTTTTTTCAATCATGAACTTTGATTAATTTTGTGATAATATAATAGCTATATTTTTTTTTTTATTATTAATTAATCAAATTTGATTATATCTAGCGCCAGTAGTCATGGCGACGGATCGATCAATATGTACAACAAAATATACGTTTTAAGTTTTTTGAACGCGTGTGGTAAACTGTAATATCAAGAACTCTTTTTTCGGTACTGTAAACTATTCAGAATTTTTCAAAAATTTACAAGGATGATACTGTAAATATAACGAACACTGCTATGAAAAAAAAAATTAAAACAAAATATTTCGGCATGTAATTTCGGACATAGAGATTAACTATGAAGTTGTAATTAGCATTTCTCTATTATGAATCTTCGATCGTATGCATGCCTCCTAATAAGCCAACACCTCTACTCCCTAAGGTTAGCCCCAAAATTAAACTATAATATTAATATTATACGGTGCTTTGTGTAATAAAGAAAAATATATTATTTAGTGATGTAATAAAAAATAGTTGCTTGCAACGTGTGGACCGTTAGCCAGGTGAGATGGTGCTTTATAATGAACCCTCAGAGGGTCACATGCTTGTCAACTCTACTCCCCAGGTTGGCAGCGTGCGGTGCTTCAGACTTCAGCCACTTGAAGCTCCTAACCATCTTATAGGAATGGTACCACGTCCCTATAAGGGTGGGCGGAGAGAGCACCATCCATATGACTAGGGAGTACGGCCCACCAGATGCATCCCAACTACTTTGCCCCACTTGGTTACAGGCCCACGTGACTGGACCCGGCGATAGGACTGTATAAAGTAATCAATATAAACATATTAAAAAAGCTATAACAAGTCGATGTGGGATTTTTTTCTTCCTTAAACCAAACCAAATCAAAAGTTGTTCTTCTCAGTTAGTGTAAAAATGATGCTATCCGACTCTCCACTCCTCATCTCACTGCACAACAGAGTCAGAGAGACCAAAAACCTCTTTTTCCCTCTCGACCAAGGAACCCAATCACCGGCGGCGGCGCAGTTGCTTCGTCCTCTAAGACCGTGTATGTCGTTTTAGTATTTTTTTTTTCCTTTCTTTCTTTCTTTCTTTCTATGTCTATCTCTTCGTGCCTTATGTATGAATTTTTGTTATTGCTCGGTATTAGTTCTCATAGGGCTTGATTTTCTTCCTTCACGCTGGGTTTATCATACAATACAAGTTTAGAATTAATTTTTTTTGGCTTCGTGTTTCTTTTAACTCGTTGCATTCCATTTTTAGGATTTAAATCTGTATAACATTTTCTGTATCGTAAAATAGCATAAAATGCCTGAAGGTTTCCACTTAGAACGCCCTCTGTTCGCCGGTGCCTTAACTAGCACCTTCCCTCAAAGGTTCCAGGTATTTTTTTTTTCTTTTTATTTATTTATTTTATTTTAATTTTATCTCACAAAAAAAGTAATATTCGAGAAGTTCCAGATCATCAGGTGAGGACTGAGGAGCTATGCTTCTTTCTAGTTTTCACTTCGTTTCTTTGAATACCCAATTTTTCATTTTAAGCTTCTGGGCATTAAAGATTTGTTTTTTTCTTTCACTTATGTTGTTTATTTATGCATTATTGATTGTTTTTCTTAATTATTTTGTGGGTTTAAAGGAGGTGTTTGTGGATCCTTCCCGGGATGAAAGTTTGATCTTTGAGATATTAGAATTGAAGGAAGAAGTTGGTGATGATGGAAGTGCTTCATGGTTTTCTTCAAGACCTTGCCTCTGAACAAGAATCTGAAGGCTGCATGGTAATTAAATTTTTCCCTATTATTGTTCACACTCATTAATTGTGTATTCATCTATCAATTGCTAACTTGATCATATTTTCCTTGTCTTAGATTGTTTATGGTTTTATTTTGAAAGGGTTATCCAATTTGTTTCGTATAAATGCGTACATGTTAATTTAGTCCTCTTCAGTTCTTATTCTCTAGTTTCTATCTATGTAAGATGGTAATTAAATGCCGATATATTATGATACTAGCTTTCGCAATATTTGGATATGAGAAAAGTTTCCCCAATAGTAGCTGAGATATGATTCAAACTATTGTGCCAAAGACTAATTTGCCTCAAATTAAAATTCAGGTGATTGAACAGTCAGCAGTGACTTAGGCCCCTGGACTGTGCTATAGGAGCACACCTGCTGTCATTATAACTGCAGTAGGCCAAATGGTATGTGTCCATAGTAATCTTTTAGGTTGTGTTTGCTGTTGGTTATGGGTTTTTACTTTCTTTAGTTTGCCTTCACATTTAAGTAATGGATGATTGGCCTTTGGTCTATTGTGTGGAATCATAAATGTCACCAACCTTGTATCTGTCGTAAACTTGTGATTATTGATGCTAGGTATCTGTTCTTCTACTTCCTTCAATGTGCCTCTTCTGTAGGGACAAAGATGAAAAAACAAAAGGGAAATTGTGTTCAAATATGTATATATTTCAACATTTTCTTTCAAGTAACCTTACATAATATATCCTTTTCCTTTTCGGATGACTGATAATGGAATGGAAGAGAAATAGTGAAACAATGTGCTGCTTCATGACCTGATTAATCATTATCGATATTGAATATTATCTCCAAATAATTTGTATTGAACTACCATTAGAAACATTTACGAAGAACTATGATGATTGCAAGAAGTGCTTTTGAAGCATGGCTTGTAGTTTCTCCATTGCATGGAAAATATTCTTTGTTTATCAAACTTCCTTTGAAGAATCTCAAAGTTAAACTGTATTAACCTTTTGGGCTCATATCAATTCATTATTTTGGTTACTTGAACATAGGCTATCTCTAAGGGACGGCAAGGTAGGGAAGCACAAAATGTTGTGAGGGTAAGTTATTTCTCTTCTTTTTTAAAGCTAGTTTACTATTTTCTTTCCACCAGCTAATTACGGTTTAGTGTTTCTGTGCTCTATTAATATTTTATTGTTATCTTGTAGGTATATGTTGCAAATGTTCGTCTTAAAGAAGTTAACACGGATATCCTAATTTCTGCATATGAGCCGATTCATATAAAGTAAGTACTAGGAGTTTGTGTTCTGCTGCAACAAGTTCTCGGTTTTTTGCTTTTCTTTCTGAGAGTACAAATCATTGATTAAATGCTATCACCTGTACTTGAATAAATAACACCTAAAAGAAGAGCATCTACACATGAATATACTTACAACATTCAGTCAATCTATGCATAATTTCTCTTGTATTTCAATAATTTTAAACAACTAACAAGTTGAAACATGTTATATTAATTGCAAGTGTAAAATTAATGCCTCTTTTTCTTCCAAATGTTAAGATGTTGAATTTCAAGGATACAAATGTATTTCCTCTCAACATAAATTTTCCTGCCACTAGTGCTTTAGTAATGTAAAGAGGCAGAGCATAATCTTCCTCCTCTGCACCCTCCTTGTGTTAGATTCTCCGATTGTGGTTCAGTTCCCAAATGTTTGAACAGAAATAGATGGTAGATGGTAACAACACTGTTTTGTGCTGTGTTAATATTTCCGACGCCCTCACGCTTTCCTTATTGTTTTCAGTCCATTGAGTGAAAGTGCTACCGCCGTCGGGGCTGGTGCTGCCACTCCTGCCGAGCTTTCTGGATGTGTGCCAATGGTTGAGGTCTTCAAACTTGCTGTCTCAACGTTTAAAGTCAACAACTGGGGCCTTTTTGGAAGTGTATAGATGAGTCATAGGGCCATGTATAGATTATACATGAATAGGGTGGTTGTTTTGGATTTAATGATTATTTTTTGTTCAGAAAGATTGTTGCCAGTCACCAAACTTAGTTTCTGTTGTCATCTTCCATTTTCTTTGAATGTTGAACTGAATGGCTTCTTGGTTTGGTGACTTTGGTCTCAGTCCTTTTTGTAGAGTTTGAATTGTTAAAATTACTTTCGGGTCGTCTTCCTCTCATGCCCTCTCGCACTGGAGATGTTACTGCTTGTGTTCAGTTTTACACAATAAAAATTAACCTCATGGTAGGGCTTTGTAAATGATATCACTTCTTTTTTATTTTTTTAACAAATTTTTGTGTTTCATAAATTGACCGGAATTTCATTGAATTATAAAACTTTAAAACTTCAACTTTTTGAAAGAAGAGTTAGTGACCACATTTCAGGTGTAATTTTTTTTTCTTTTTTTTAGTCATGTATTTTTTAACTTTTTTTTTTTTTTGATTCAACATGTACTTTTTAACTTGATGAAAGCGCTTTAAGGCCACTCGGTTAAAGAAATATAACTAATTCGATGTTATATATAGTTTTTAGAAAAATAAAATTTATCCTAAATCTCGCTTAAATACAATAGTATAAGTGCCCTTTCGTAAAAAAAAAAAAAAAAAAAAAAAAAAAAAAAGAAAAGAAAACAATAGTACATAATGCACAATGTTATTTAATAATCCCTTTACTTTAGTTAAATAACATCTCCAATCAAAGGTAGGAAATTGATGAGCATAATTGTATATAAAAGTATATGTTAAGAGTGAGACTAGTATAGTAACTCATACTTATTGAATGGGAAGTGAAGTTGGTTCAATAAGCATGATTAGCGAGAACCGGAAAAGGTAGTAGTACACCTAAAAAGAATAAAGAAATATAATTCTCTTAATTTCTGTGGAACTGATTAGTTTATTGGTGCTCATATAGTCATATGTTAGACATGGAAAACAAAGCACAGCAATATGTGTGTGTTGTCTTTAACACGTGGGAAAAGCCTTTGATGTCCTTTGGTAACTAACAACCATATAAAAAAACTTGGAAACTATGCATTTGATGTTCATCTTCTTAAAGAGTTCTTCAGTAAGCAAGTTCAATACTTCAACACTAAGCAGAGAAAGAGAAAAAGAATGTACAAGTCGAAGCTGCAGGAGCTTTGCCACAAGAATCAATGGGGTTTACCAAAGTACACCTCTATGAGATATGGGCCAGATCATAACCCTCTCTTTGGAGCCTCTGTTTGAGTCAATGGCATTTCTTTTGACTCTTTCGTCGTCTTCAAATCCAACAAACAAGCCCATAACCATAATGCCATGCTTGCTTTTCTTCACTTCAATTCTCCACCTCCTGGTTCACTTTCTTTCCTTCTTTCTTGTGTTATATAATGGTTTGTCCCCAATTAGTTTCTTTCATTAAGCATATTGATTCTTATTCGATTGTGTCATCAATGGCATAGGCTGAACATGTCACAGTTGCAACACCTATGGTTGAAGAAAGCAACCAGAATCTTGATATTCGATCGAATGATCCTGGCTTGAAAAGTGGTAAGGAGCTTCAACTTAGTAAGTTTTTAAAAGCTTTCTTAAGCTAACTTGATTTACCATACTCAGAAACTACTCCAAAAAAAAAATAATGATAATAATAATTGCTTGTTAAGTTAAACAATAGCTGAGATTATAAACCATATCATTTTTTGATGGTACTTCTTTGGCTAATGATGTAGAAACATGTCTCTTAGAAGTATCATATTGCTATTAAAAGGTCATATGTACCTTTATATGTGGTGAAAGATTGATATAGAATAAAAAGGATTGTAAAGATTATGCTGAAATTTGTTGGCTGTAACATCCTTTTGCTTTTCATTATGGTTTAGATTCTTCAACAATAATCAAAACCAACAAGTGGAGAATCGAAGCATCGAAGAAAACGGAGATTCTCAAGATGCAGTCAGATGATTTGGGCATCAGTGTTGGTGATGGTGAGGAGACTAAAGGTACATAATTTCAAAGTATATGTATATATAATTCTATGTTATACAGAAAGGTAATTAGGTAGTATCTATTGAAGTGAAGTTATTTTTGTTGGGATTGTCAATAGTTTAATTTCTCGAGAGTATTATGTTTTAGTCCTAATATTTTAGATTTTTCATTATCTGCAATCATCCATAGTATTCATGTGTTTCTTATTTTAAACTATCAAAGTTCATGGTGTCAACTTCTATAAGTTACACAAAATTGAACTAAAGCACATTAGTCTTTGTTAGAAATGTTCTTTTGAACCCTTAAATTTTTTAAGACTAATGAAATTTCACTCATGTATATATATATAAACTATTGTCCAACAAGAAGCAACCGTAAATATGCTAGACAGAGAAATTTCGGTTTGCCAGTGTACTTTTGTGAATGTGATCAGTGTCCTGAGGCCACTCAGTTTATGGCAACGATTCTGAGTTGGTGACCAAATTTTTGAGAGCTACGGATCCTTCAACACTTCGAAAGACGCTCGAAAGTGATACTGCAAAGGTTGCTTTAATGTCTTTCTTAATGGAAAACTTTCAAGAGGCAAGCACTCCAAAGTAGCTAAGAGCTTTTTCTTTTCTTCACAAATCTTTAGATGCTGCAAAGCTTGGTGTTTTATAGAACTGTAGTTGTATTTAGTTTTAGTGAAGAATGTTTAGAATGGGTTTCTATATTGGAATTTTCTTTCTACTGCTTCAGTTACATGTTCTGCAGCATCATATCTGTGTGGATGAATATATAGAAAATTGTTAGTCTAATTTACTTTTTTCCATCTACAGGACGAGTCTCGAGTTTACAAGAATCTCTTGCAAGAGCTAGTTCGTAGAGAAGATTTAAGCACTCCGCTTTATAAAACTATAAAACGTGGTGAACCCCACAAGCCTATTTTCTTTACTAGTGTGGAGCCGGATGGAGAAATATTCCATGGGAAAGCAAAGAAATCCAAGAAACAAGCAGAGTTGGATGCCGCAAGAGTCGCCTATGTCGCTCTTCGAGAACGTAAGTCCGAAAAACAAGCTTCATTCTTTCTAATTGATTCCTTTTGCTGACTCTAATCTTCTATGTTCAAGTGAATCTTATTTTGGTAGTTTGACTAGTTAGGATGTAGCAGCTTTACAAGTAAATCAGAAACTGGAATATACATTAAAAAGGTAACCAATTACCATGAAAATAGTAAATTATGAAATGAATAATGTGTTTATTTTCATGACATCTATCTTCAGGTGGATCAATTCAGAATGTCAACTTCACTTCCTCTAGTTTAGGAGCACATACTCCCAAATCAACTTGGAGCTCTTGTGTGGCCTATGACTTGGGGCAGAGTCTAAAACACCAATGCATTTTGGTTCCACATCAACCTCAGATTTATGTTGAAGCTAAAGAGAAGTTTGGTACATTAGCAGATTCAGCAGAAACCACTGTAAGCACAATGGAAGTGGACAACTCATACCCTGCAATAACATCTCATATGGTAAATTTGAGTTTATATTTTTTTTTTTTTTTGGTAAATTGCGGCATAAATACTTAATGTTTCAGATTTTATACACTTAAATACTAAATGTTTACATGGGTTTTTTGCACTATTTTTTGATAGTTTTGATACCTTTTACGACTTTTGTGCCTTTTTTGGCTTTTGTGCCATTTTATGGCTTGTCCCTATTTGTTTAGGGTAATTTTGTAGTTTGGTCAATTGGCAAGAGAAGTGATTTTGCTCATGATTTCTATTTCAACGACTTGTTCTTTTTTGACAGATAAGTATTTTAAGTTTAAGTCCTTATGTTAAATATGGATTTTTTTACTATTGTTATTTCACATTATCTTTTCATTATATTAAATATGATTTCTATTTCAACGACTTGTTCTTTTTTGACAGATAAGTATTTTAAGTTTAAGTCCTTATATTAAATATGGATTTGTTTACTATTGTTATTTCACATTATCTTTTCGTTATATTGTGTAGTAATAGAGTTTTATTTTGTTATTTTGTAGGTTATTTTGTGGAGGGCACCTACAATTACAGAGAATTACTAATAATCCTAATTTTAAACTTAATTTGTTTGATATAATTTTTCAACATTTTTATATTAGGGTGCTAGTTTATTTTTGGAAGCAAAAATACCTAATATTACAATTCTCTTACACCATTACTATCACTTCCGTTAACTCATAAATATGGACACGTGGATGGTTCAGATGCATTACATTTATTTTTATTTTATTTTAAAACTTAATATTCTTAATATCATAAACTAAATGCTACTTGTTTCAAAAAAAAAAAAAACCTGTTCTCATAACAATTTTTATATGATATTGGCACTTCAATTCGATAATAATGTTCCATATACTACACTGGTTCACTCAGCTACGGTAATTTAGTATTGCATCTCTCTTATTTTTTAAAAAAAAACAAATAATATTTAGTTTTTGATATTAAGAATATTAAATTTTAAAATAAAATAAATAGTGAAAATTACATAAAATATGAGATTTTGTAAAAAAGTTACAAAAATATGGCATTTATAGGTTTGCCACTCTTCTATGACATTTTTTCACATTTAAGACTTTTTATGGTATTTGATATGCCATATTTTTATAAACCTATTATACAAACCCATATTTCATGGTTTTGTTTCTAACTTAATTAGTTTTATTTTTTTTTTAGTTTATTTTACATTTACATTTTAGGGTTTCTTTCTATTTGAAAAATTTACACGAAATACTAACTTTTTTTTTTCACACATTACAGTTATAATTTGACAAAGAAATTTTTACATTTATACTTTTTTTAATTTTTTTCTTTTTTTTTTTTTAGTTTTTTACTTATTAAAGTTTTAAAAGCTTTTTTTGTCGTTTTTATATATTTTTTGGTAAATTTTGGCTCTATTTTTTCTTTTTATTTTTTAAGTCAGTTGTTGACTTTTTTCTTTCTTTCTTTCTCTCTCTCTCTCTCTAATTTTCATTTTTTTTTTTCTAATTTCTCTTTGTGTCTCTCTCTCTTTTTTTTTTTTTTCTCAAACTATTTTTTTTCTCTTTGTATATATATAAATATATAGGGCAATTTACACTAATATATACATTATATAATTTTATTACAATATATGTGCATAATAATTTATTTTCATATAATCATACATTTTATCTATTATGAAGAAAATTATTTTCAATTTATTATACAATATATAAATCGTAAGTATTTGATTATTTAATTTATTATCACTCATTATTATAGTTATTGAATGATATATTATTAATTATTTTATATTTTTATATAATTTTAAAAATCAACCATTATTATAAATATTGAAAGTTTGTATTTAGATTAAATCACTATTTAATTTTTTCCTATAAAGCTATTATTCAAATACATACTATATCCAAATACAATATACTCAAATTTTAAACATTTATGTTTATAAAAATTATAATAAGAAGATTAGTTTTTTTTTATTTATTTTTATTTATTTACAAGTGTTTTCTTTTTATTTGTATTTTTTGTATTATTATTTGTGTTATAAATGTATGCAAATTTTTTTGTTTATATTTTGTTGATATATTATCACATTTTTATTTATTGTAAATGATTCTCAATATTGATTTTTTCTATAAATAATTTTGTGTTCATTAAGTAAATCATATGCACATATACTTATCTACAATTTATGTTTTATTTTTTCTAATTAAATAATGTTTGAAGTTTATAAAGTTATGTTTGTTTATTTATTTTTTGATGTAAGAATTGTTTTTTAATAGATAAATTTATTCACTAACTCATTAGAAAATAATCAACATATAGAAATAATAGAAAAAATATATTTATTTTAGTATAGTATAAATATTAGCTATATGTCTATTTTTATGTTTACAATTATAATAAACATACCAATAATATAAAATATTTTGTATGTATATATGTGTTTCTTTTATTTTCTATTAATTAAACATATTAATTTAATAAACAAAATAATAATATTCACATAGGTTTATTATATCACTGTATGTGTGTCATGTTTATTTTTTAGTAATTTTTTTAGAAAATAAATAATATACATAAAAAAATTGTTTATCTTTTTTTTTTTTTTGTGTCTTGTTTATTTTTTCTAATTAAATAATATTTAGAGTTTATAAAGTTATGTTTGTTTATTTATTTTTTGATGTAATTGTATTGTATTTCTATAGAAACAATAGAAAGAAAAAATATTTATTTTAGTATAGTATAAATTAGCTATGTCTATTTTTATATTTACAATTATAATAAACATACTAATAATATAAAATACTTTGTATATATATGTTTATTTTATTTTCTATTTATTAAACATAAAATTTAATAAACAAAATAATAATATTCACATATGTTTATTATATCACTCTATGTGTGTCATGTTTATTTTTAGTAATTTTAAACATTGATTTATATTTATATACATTAATGTTTATAATTTTTATATTTATTTTATTGAAAAAAAAACTTATTAGATTATAATAATTCATACTAAAATATATAATAAATATTTATTATTTAATAAAATAAATATTTAATTTGTTTATTTTTTATAAAACTATTTATTATTTATTTAATTAATTTTACGGAATTATTTATTTTGAATTTTTATTATTACTAATATTTAAAATATTAATATAATAAATATAAGGATAAGATATTATAAAATAATATTACCAATATTAATTACATTAATCTATTTATGGTAATTAGTTTAATCATTAATGATTTATATTATTTAATAATTAAAATATATGGTTTTATGTAATAAGTTTTCAAAATGTATAAATTTTTTAAATAATTTTTTTCCACATTTTTTGTAATTATTTTGTTTTTGTTGTACATTTATGAAAAAAGTCTTATATATAATTAGTGTACATTTTTGTATCTCATTTTTTTTACGTAAATTAAACTTGTTTTTCTTTTATTTAAACTACTATTTGTTTTTTTTTGTTAAAAACTAATTATTTTAATAAAAACAGCAGAAGAAAAAAAAACCAGTTTCATTAAAATCATCGTGAAAAAAAAAGCAATATAAAAAATCATAATCTCAAAAGAATACAAACTTTAAAAACTAGTTTCATCAACATTGAAAAGAAACTATTAATTTCATTAAAAGAATAAAAAAAATTGTTTCATCAACAAGATAATGAAAAAAATTACAATCTAAAAACGATACTACCTTTAGAAACTAGTTTCATCAATATTAAAAGAAACTAATTATTTCATTAAAAGAGGCAAAAAAAAAAAAATAGTTTCATCAATAACATAATGAAAAATACACAATACCTAATAGAACTAAACTTTTACAAACGATACTAAATTTAAAAACCAGTTTTGAACATATAAATTTTATATCAATACCTAATAACCAAACTTCTAACTTCATTCTTTATTTTGGCATTTAATTTTTATTTGCTTGCTCAAAAAATATAATTGATTTAAACATACATTATGTAGCAAATATAACAAAGAGAAAAAGAAACTAAAATCAAAGAGAAAAAAAAGAAACAAAAAAAAATTAAAGAGACAAAAATGCAATAAAAACCATAAAAGAATAACAAAAAAAAACAATGGAATGTGAGAAACCGATTAGTAAAACAACCAAAATAAAAACAAACAAATAAAAACCAAGCTTTCTTGAAATAATCAAATAAAAAATTGAAACTTAAAACTCAATTATGAACAACAATAAAAAAACAAGCTTATGAAAACTAGTTACTTAAAAAAAAACAATTATGAAAATAATAAAATAATATGTGTGTCGAAACCGATTATTTAAAATAAAATAAAAATTGTTGTTCAAATATCATACAATAATAAAACCGATTGTAACGCCCTTACTTACGTAAAATAAGATGCCATAAATAAACCGGCGTTAAGATACTAATGTTGCCTTTATTAAAAAAATAACAATTTTCAAAACATGGGTACCCAAATTAAAAATAAAGTATTACCACTAGTAGGGAAAACTAATAGAAAATTTAAACGACAACATCCTCGATAAGTTTAATAAATTAAAAAAAAACTTTCAGCGGAAGATGGCCAAGACCACACGCAGCTACATGATCACACGAGATACACCCCATGCCGCCGGACTCAACTTGTCACCGAAAGCTTACGTACTTACTTATCTCGCACATGTGGGTAAATAAGGGGTGAGCCGCAAAGCCCGCAAGGAAAAACAAAATACTATGTACCAACATTCACACATCATAGCACAAACATATACATCAAACATACAATAAACTAATCATAAGTATAAATAGAGGCCACACAAATACCGAAATACCACACACTCACACTCCAAAGCTTCCATACAAATCTGGAAGTCTTACGTTCTTAACCGTAACGCAAGCACCAATAACCAAGTGCACCCTTACGTACACCGCCTCACTTACCACATCACCATACATGTGTGGTTTCCAACCACTTCCAAGTACTGGAACATGATTAAATGACCATATACAATCCATCGACAAAACACTAATATTTCACCGAAACTATCACATTCCACAGCTTCAATACAATTTATTCAAGCACTCATACTAGGTACTCAAACCATATAAAAAGCAAGTATAAAGTATAATTATTTTTCCTTACCTCAACTCCGCTGTAATTAATTCCTACGATACCTTCTAGGCCCTATAACATTTAACGAAACCCTTAGTCCACCGATAAACTCAATATATTTATTACTCTTACCGTACAAACAACTTTAGCCTAGAATTTGACTTATAAAACGTTTGAATTAGAAGTCAAACTCGTTCACAAAGTTTTTAGTTAATTGAAAGACCTTTCTAACGATATCAAGATCATCAAATGCGGGCATCCTTTTTCAATAAACTAGCGGACAAGCTACACTATCTCCGTTACATGTACTCAACAATACCTTCCACTGGTCTTAGCCATTCCTCAGCTTCCATTGGATCTGAGCCCCCTTCAAAATTTGGTGGGTGTTGCTTGCGGAACCTTTCATATATTGGTTCCCATCGACCCTCCCAAGACAAAGTGTATTACACCGGCAAAAATCGATGTTGTCCTTGATTGGGTTGTTCCTGACGGTTGTGAGCCTCTTCATCTCGCTTCCTAATTTCTTCCCTGAGACGAGCAACTTCTTGCGCCAAATCTTCTTGTTGTGGTGGCACCACTACAGGGGCGTTTTGGTGTTCTTGGCCAACTACCCCAGCAGGGACTTCGTGGTTGCCCCCACCTTGACCTCGGTTGTTGTCCATTTACGGGGGCATTTTGATTCTCCCGGATCACCGCCTCGACAGTACATGCCGGTTTCCCCGCCTCGACCGCGACCTCGACCGCGAGCACCTCCTCGCCCCGACCTCTAGCTCGGTCTCTTACGCCGCTCGACCTCGACCGTGAGATTCTTTCTTCTCGAGGAACCAAGTATTAATGAAATTATACCTATAAAAAATGAAATTATAGAATTAATATATGAACTAGGCCTTATTATTATATGTAGTTATTAATAATTGAAAAAAAAAAAACTTATCGTGAGATAGTTCTAGTACATCTTTTATATATACTAGGTGAGTATTCTAGATGCAGCGTAATTTTTCTTATTTTATTTCATTTATACTTTTTGTTTGCTTAACTTTTATTTTATAAATAATTGTAACAAAATTTTATATAATGTAAATTTTGCATCTTAATTATAGTACAAATTATATATTTATTATTATATTGGAGATAAGAGAGTAAGAATAAATCTTTAAAATGGGCATTATAGATTTTTGAACATTGTTTTCTTTTTTCTACTTTTTTTTAAAAATAAAATTTGTAATATACCTTTAATAATTAGGCTGATTAGGATTTTTGCCCCTCAAGCTTTAACACGTACTAAATCATACCCCTTAACTTTTAAGGTCGTTAAAAATGCCCCCTGAACTATTGAGATTGTTAGATTTAAGGACTTTTGTCCAATTTTAGTAAAAAAAAAATCTAACATAGATGAAAGTTCATGAGACATGATTTAGTACATGTCAAAGTTTGAGGGACATGATTTGGTAGATATCAAAGTCTGGGGAGCATGGTTTAGTACCTAAACAATCACTGAAATAGTAAAATTGAATGAAATTAGACAAAAGTCTTTAAATCTAACAATCTCAATAGTTCGGGAGAAATTTTTAACGGCCAGAAAAGTTCAAGGGAACATGATTCGGTACATGTTAAAATTTAGGGGGCAAAAATCCTAATTAGCCCAATAACTATAATGTGGACAATTATGAAAAAAAAAATAGTTAAAGAATATTTCTAAATATTAAAGCAAGAAAGGGTGTATTGGTGCACCATTTTTTAAGGGTTACACCGTAGATACTTTTAAGATATATACTACTACTAAATTCTTAACATGTACTTATTTAAATAAAATAATATAAAATAAAAAAATTAGAGAAAATCCGTAGTAGGAACATAAAAGAGTATTTTGGTAAACCCATTATTTGTTTCGATATTTTGGAGAGTTTTTTAGTCCAATTTTTTTAATGATTCTCTGTGTTATAGTTATTTAGGACCACCTGTAAATTTTTAAAAAAATTCTGAATAGTTTTACCATGCCGAAAAATAAAGTTAAAATAGTTGCTTAATACATATATAAAAATATCATGCATGCAACAAAATATTTAATTTTTTTAGCATTGTAAACTAAATTAATTGCAATATATTTGGTAATATATATTAGGTGGGAAAAAAAAGAATTCGATTAGGACATATGTAATTTCTGTTTTCGGGAATATACGATACCCTCGAATGAAGCAATAATAATTCCATACCACAAATGAACTTTAATTCATTTTTTTTTTCAATCATGAACTTTGATTAATTTTGTGATAATATAATAGCTATATTTTTTTTTTATTATTAATTAATCAAATTTGATTATATCTAGCGCCAGTAGTCATGGCGACGGATCGATCAATATGTACAACAAAATATACGTTTTAAGTTTTTTGAACGCGTGTGGTAAACCGTAATATCAAGAACTCTTTTTCGCATCGTAAACTATTCATAATTTTTCAAAAATTTACAAGGATGATACTGTAAATATAACGAACACTGCTATGAAAAAAAAAATTAAAACAAAATATTTCGGCATGTAATTTCGGACATAGAGATTAACTATGAAGTTGTAATTAGCATTTCTCTATTATGAATCTTCGATCGTATGCATGTCCTAATTAGCCCAATAACTATAATGTGGACAATTATGAAAAAAAAATAGTTAAAGAATATTTCTAAATATTAAAGCAGTAAAGGGTGTATTGGTGCACCATTTTTTAAGGGTTACACCGTAGATACTTTTTAAGATATATACTACTACTAAATTCTTAACATGTACTTATTTAAATAAATAATATAAAATAAAAAAAAATTAGAGAAAATCCGTAGTAGGAACATAAAAGAGTATTTTGGTAAAGCCATTATTTGTTTCGATATTTTGGAGAGTTTTTTAGTCCAATTTTTTTAATGATTCTCTGTGTTATAGTTATTTAGGACCACCTGTAAATTTTTAAAAAAATTCTGAATAGTTTTACCATGCCGAAAAATAAAGTTAAAATAGTTGCTTAATACATATATAAAAAAATATCATGCATGCAACAAAATATTTAATTTTTTTAGCATTGTAAACTAAATTAATCGTAATATATTTGGTAATATATATTAGGTGGGAAAAAAAAGAATTCGATTAGGACATATGTAATTTCTGTTTTCGGGAATATACGATACCCTCGAATGAAGCAATAATAATTCCATACCACAAATGAACTTTAATTCATTTTTTTTTTCAATCATGAACTTTGATTAATTTTGTGATAATATAATAGATATATTTTTTTTTTTATTATTAATTAATCAAATTTGATTATATCTAGCGCCAGTAGTCATGGCGACGGATCGATCAATATGTACAACAAAATATACGTTTTAAGTTTTTTGAACGCGTGTGGTAAACTGTAATATCAAGAACTCTTTTTTCTTGTTCGTAAACTATTCGTAATTTTTCAAAAATTTACAAGGATGATACCGTAAATATAACGAACAACTCGCTATGAAAAAAAAAATTAAAACAAAATATTTCGGCATGTAATTTCGGACATAGAGATTAACTATGAAGTTGTAATTAGCATTTCTCTATTATGAATCTTCGATCGTATGCATGCCTCCTAATAAGCCAACACCTCTACTCCCTAAGGTTAGCCCCAAAATTAAACTATAATATTAATATTATACGGTGCTTTGTGTAATAAAAAATATATTATTTAGTGATGTAATAAAAAATAGTTAACGCGTGTGGACCGTTAGGGTGAGATGGTGCTTTATAATGAACCCTCAGAGGGTCACATGCTTGTCAACTCTACTCCCCAGGTTGGCAGCGTGCGGTGCTTCAGACTTCAGCCACTTGAAGCTCCTAACCATCTTATAGGAATGGTACCACGTCCCTATAAGGGTGGGCGGAGAGAGCACCATCCATATGACTAGGGAGTACGGCCCACCAGATGCATCCCAACTACTTTGCCCCACTTGGTTACAGGCCCACGTGACTGGACCCGGCGATAGGACTGTATAAAGTAATCAATATAAACATATTAAAAAAGCTATAACAAGTCGATGTGGGATTTTTTCTTCCTTAAACCAAACCAAATCAAAAGTTGTTCTTCTCAGTTAGTGTAAAAATGATGCTATCCGACTCTCCACTCCTCATCTCACTGCACAACAGAGTCAGAGAGACCAAAAACCTCTTTTTCCCTCTCGACCAAGGAACCCAATCACCGGCGGCGGCGCAGTTGCTTCGTCCTCTAAGACCGTGTATGTCGTTTTAGTATTTTTTTTCCTGTCTTTCTTTCTTTCTTTCTATGTCTAGCTCTTCGTGCCTGATGTATGAATTTTTGTTATTGCTCGGTATTAGTTCTCATAGGGCTTGATTTTCTTCCTTCACGCTGGGTTTATCATACAATACAAGTTTAGAATTAATTTTTTTGGCTTCGTGTTTCTTTTAACTCGTTGCATTCCATTTTTTAGGATTTAAATCTGTATAACATTTTCTGTATCGTAAAATAGCATAAAATGCCTGAAGGTTTCCACTTAGAACGCCCTCTGTTCGCCGGTGCCTTAACTAGCACCTTCCCTCAAAAGGTTCCAGGTATTTTTTTTTCTTTTTATTTATTTATTTTATTTTAATTTTATCTCACAAAAAAAGTAATATTCGAGAAGTTCCAGATCATCAGGTGAGGACTGAGGAGCTATGCTTCTTTCTAGTTTTCACTTCGTTTCTTTGAATACCCAATTTTTCATTTTAAGCTTCTGGGCATTAAAGATTTGTTTTTTTCTTTCACTTATGTTGTTTATTTATGCATTATTGATTGTTTTTCTTAATTATTTTGTGGGTTTAAAGGAGGTGTTTGTGGATCCTTCCCGGGATGAAAGTTTGATCTTTGAGATATTAGAATTGAAGGAAGAAGTTGGTGATGATGGAAGTGCTTCATGGTTTCTTCAAGACCTTGCCTCTGAACAAGAATCTGAAGGCTGCGTGGTAATTAAATTTTTCCCTATTATTGTTCACACTCATTAATTGTGTATTCATCTATCAATTGCTAACTTGATCATATTTTCCTTGTCTTAGATTGTTTATGGTTTTATTTTGAAAGGGTTATCCAATTTGTTTCGTATAAATGCGTACATGTTAATTTAGTCCTCTTCAGTTCTTATTCTCTAGTTTCTATCTATGTAAGATGGTAATTAAATGCCGATATATTATGATACTAGCTTTCGCAATATTTGGATATGAGAAAAGTTTCCCCAATAGTAGCTGAGATATGATTCAAACTATTGTGCCAAAGACTAATTTGCCTCAAATTAAAATTCAGGTGATTGAACAGTCAGCAGTGACTTAGGCCCCTGGACTGTGCTATAGGAGCACACCTGCTGTCATTATAACTGCAGTAGGCCAAATGGTATGTGTCCATAGTAATCTTTTAGGTTGTGTTTGCTGTTGGTTATGGGTTTTTACTTTCTTTAGTTTGCCTTCACATTTAAGTAATGGATGATTGGCCTTTGGTCTATTGTGTGGAATCATAAATGTCACCAACCTTGTATCTGTCGTAAACTTGTGATTATTGATGCTAGGTATCTGTTCTTCTACTTCCTTCAATGTGCCTCTTCTGTAGGGACAAAGATGAAAAAACAAAAGGGAAATTGTGTTCAAATATGTATATATTTCAACATTTTCTTTCAAGTAACCTTACATAATATATCCTTTTCCTTTCCTGATGACTGATATGGAATGGAAGAGAAATAGTGAAACAGTGTGCTGCTTCATCACCTGATTAATCATTATCGGTATTGAATATTTTCTTTCCAAATAATTTGTATTGAACTGCCATTAGAAACATTTACGAAGAACTATGATGATTGCAAGAAGTGCTTTTGAAGCATGGCTTGTAGTTTCTCCATTGCATGGAAAATATTCTTTGTTTATCAAACTTCCTTTGAAGAATCTCAAATTTAAACTGTATTAACCTTTTGGGCTCATATCAATTCATTATTTTGGTTACTTGAACATAGGCTATCTCTAAGGGACGGCAAGGTAGGGAAGCACAAAATGTTGTGAGGGTAAGTTATTTCTCTTCTTTTTTAAATCTAGTTTAGGATTTTCTTTCCACCAGCTAATAACGGTTTAGTGTTTCTGTGCTCTATTAATATTTTATTGTTATCTTGTGGGTATATGTTGCAAATGTTCGTCTTAAAGAAGTTAACACGGATATCCTAATTTCTGCATATGAGCCGATTCATATAAAGTAAGTACTAGGAGTTTGTGTTCTGCTGCAACAAGTTCTCGGTTTTTTGCTTTTCTTTCTGAGAGTACAAATCATTGATTAAATGCTATCACCTATACTTGAATAAATAACACCTAAAAGAAGAGCATCTACACATGAATATACTTACAACATTCAGTCAATTTATGCATATTAGTTGCAAGTGTAAAATTAATGCATCTTTTTCTTCCAAATGTTAAGATGTTGAATTTCAAGGATACAAATTTATTTCCTCTCAACATAAATTTTCCTGCCAGCAGTGCTTTAGTAATGTAAAGAGGCAGAGCATAATCTTCCTCCTCTGCACCCTCCTTGTGTTAGATTCTCCGATTGTGGTTCAGTTCCCAAATGTTTGAACAGAAATAGATGGTAACAACACTGTTTTGTGTTGTGTTAATATTTCCGACACCCTCACACTTTCCTTATTGTTTTCAGTCCATTGAGTGAAAGTGCTACCGCCGTCGGGGCTGGTGCTGCCACTCCTGCTGAGCTTTCTGGATGTGTGCCAATGCTTGAGGTCTTCAAACTTGCTGTCTCAACGTTTAAAGTCAACAACTGGGGCCTTTTTGGAAGTGTATAGATGAGTCATAGGGCCATGTATAGATTATACATGAATAGGGTGGTTGTTTTGGATTTAATGATTATTTTTTGTTCAGAAAGATTGTTGCCAGTCACCAAACTTAGTTTCTGTTGTCATCTTCCATTTTCTTTGAATGTTGAACTGAATGGCTTCTTGGTTTGGTGACTTTGGTCTCAGTCGTTTTTGTAGAGTCTGGATTGTTAAAATTACTTTCGGGTCGTCTTCCTCTCATGCCCTCTCTGCACTGGAGATGTTACTGTTTGTGTGCAGTTTTACACAATAAAAATAAACCCCTAGGGCTTTGTAAATGATATCACTTCTTGTTTTTTTTTAACAAAATTTTGTGTTTGATAAATTGACCAGAATTTCATTGAATTATAAAACTTTAAAACTTAAACTTTTTGAAAGGACAGTTAGTGACCACATTTTGGGTAATTTTTTTTTCTTCTTTTTGTCATGTATTTTTTAACCTTTTATTTTAATTGATTCAACATGTACTTTTTAACTTGATGAAAGCGCTTTAAGGCCACTCTGGTTAAAGAAATATAACTAATTCGATGTTATATATAGTTTTTAGAAAAATAAAATTTATCCTAAATCTGCTTCAATACAATAGTATAAGTGCCCTTTCGTAAAAAAAAAAAAAAAAAAAAAAAAAAAAAAATAGTACATAATGCACAATGTTATTTAATAATCCCTTTACTTTAGTTAAATAACATCTCCAATTAAAGGTTGGAAATTGTTGGGAATAATTGTATATAAAAGTATGTTAAGAGTGAGACTAGTATAGTAACGCATACTTATTGAATGGGAAGTGAAGCTGGTTCAATAAGCATGATTAGCAGAAAAGGTAGTAGTACACCTAAAAAGAATAAAGAAATATAATTCTCTTAATTTCTGTGGAACTGATTAGTTTATTGGTGCTCATATAGTCATATGTTAGACATGGAAAACAAAGCACAGCAATATGTGTGTGTTGTCTTTAACACGTGGGAAAAGCCTTTGATGTCCTTTGGTAACTAACAACCATATAAAAAAACTTGGAAACTATGCATTTGATGTTCATCTTCTTAAAGAGTTCTTCGCAAGCAAGTTCAATACTTCAACACTAAGCAGAAAGAGAAAAAGAATGTACAAGTCGAAGCCGCAGGAGCTTTGCCACAAGAATCAATGGGGTTTACCAAAGTACACCTCTATGAGATATGGGCCGTATCATAACCCTCTCTTTGGAGCCTCTGTTTGAGTCAATGGCATTTCTTTTGACTCTTTCGTCGTCTTCAAATCCAACAAACAAGCCCATAACCATGGTGCCATGCTTGCTTTTCTTCACTTCAATTCTCCACCTCCTGGTTCACTTTCTTTCCTTCTTTCTTGTGTTATATAATGGTTTGTCCCCAATTAGTTTCTTTCATTAAGCATATTGATTCTTATTCGATTGTGTCATCAATGGCATAGGCTGAACATGCCGTTGCAACACCTATGGTTGAAGAAAGCAACCGAATCTTGATATTCGATCGAATGTTTCGGCTTGAAAAGTGGTAAGGAGCTTCAACTTAGTAAGTTTTTAAAAGCTTTCTTAAGCTAACTTGATTTACCTTACTCAGAAACTACTCCAAAAAAAAATAATGATAATAATAATTGCTTGTTAAGTTAAACAATAGCTGAGATTATAAACCATATCATTTTTTGATGGTACTTCTTTGGCTAGTGATGTAGAAACATGTCTCTTAGAAGTATCATATTGCTTTATTAAAAGGTCATATGTACCTTTATATGTGGTGAAAGATTGATATAGAATAAAAAGGATTGTAAAGATTATGCTGAAATTTGTTGGCTGTAACATCCTTTTGCTTTTCATTATGGTTTAGATTCTTCAACAATAATCAAAACCAACATGGGAGAACGAAGCATCGAAGAAAAACTGGAGATTCTCAAGATGCAGTCAGATGATTTGGGCATCAGTGTTGGTGATGGTGAGGAGACTAAAGGTACATAATTTCAAAGTATATGTATATATAATTCTATGTTATACAGAAAGGTAATTAGGTAGTATCTATTGAAGTGAAGTTATTTTTGTTGGGATTGTCAATAGTTTAATTTCTCGAGAGTATTATGTTTTAGTCCTAATATTTTAGATTTTCCATTATCTGCAATCATCCATAGTATTCATGTGTTTCTTATTTTAAACTATCAAAGTTCATGGTGTCAACTTCTATAAGTTACACAAAATTGAACTAAAGCACATTAGTCTTTGTTAGAAATGTTCTTTTGAACCCTTAAATTTTTTAAGACTAATGAAATTTCACTCATGTATATATATAAAACTATTGTCCAGTCAAGAAGCAACTGCAGAAATATGCTAGACAGAGAAATTTCGGTTTGCCAGTGTACTTTTGTGAATGTGATCGTTGTCCCGAGGCCACTCGGTTTATGGCAACAAGCATGTTGGTGACCAAATTTTTGAGAGCTCTGGATCCTTCAACACTTCGAAAGACGCTGAAAGTGATACTGCAAAGGTTGCTTTAATGTCTTTCTTAATGGAAAACTTTCAAGAGGCAAGCACTCCAAAGTAGCTAAGAGCTTTTTCTTTTCTTCACAAATCTTTAGATGCTGCAAAGCTTGGTGTTTTATAGAATTGTAGTTGTATTTAGTTTTAGTGAAGAATGTTTAGAATGGGTTTCTATATTGGAATTTTCTTTCTACTGCTTCAGTTACATGTTCTCAAAGATCATATCTCGTGTGGATGAATATATAGAAAATTGTTAGTCTAATTTACTTTTTTCCATCTACAGACGAGTCTCGAGTTTACAAGAATCTCTTGCAAGAGCTAGTTCGTAGAGAAGATTTAAGCACTCCGGTTATAAAACTATAAAACGTGGTGAACCCCACAAGCCTATTTTCTTTACTAGTGTGGAGCCGGATGGAGAAATATTCCATGGGAAAGCAAAGAAAATCCAAGAAACAAGCAGAGTTGGATGCCGCAAGTGGCCGCCTATGTCGCTCTTCGAGAACGTAAGTCCGAAAAACAGCTTCATTCTTTCTAATTGATTCCTTTTGCTGACTCTAATCTTCTATGTTCAAGTGAATCTTATTTTGGTAGTTTGACTAGTTAGGATGTAGCAGCTTTACAAGTAAATCAGAAACTGGAATATACATTAAAAAGGTAACCAATTACCATGAAAATAGTAAATTATGAAATGAATAATGTGTTTATTTTCATGACATCTATCTTCAGGTGGATCAATTCAGAATGTCAACTTCACTTCCTCTAGTTTAGGAGCACATACTCCCAAATCAACTTGGAGCTCTTGTGTGGCCTATGACTTGGGGCAGAGTCTAAAACACCAATGCATTTTGGTTCCACATCAACCTCAGATTTATGTTGAAGCTAAAGAGAAGTTTGGTACATTAGCAGATTCAGCAGAAACCACTGTAAGCACAATGGAAGTGGACAACTCATACCCTGCAATAACATCTCATATGGTAAATTTGAGTTTATATTTTTTTTTTTTTTGGTAAATTGCGGCATAAATACTTAATGTTTCAGATTTTATACACTTAAATACTAAATGTTTACATGGGTTTTTTGCACTATTTTTTGATAGTTTTGATACCTTTTACGACTTTTGTGCCTTTTTTGGCTTTTGTGCCATTTTATGGCTTGTCCCTATTTGTTTAGGGTAATTTTGTAGTTTGGTCAATTGGCAAGAGAAGTGATTTTGCTCATGATTTCTATTTCAACGACTTGTTCTTTTTTGATGATAAGTATTTTAAGTTTAAGTCCTTATGTTAAATATGGATTTTTTTACTATTGTTATTTCACATTATCTTTTCATTATATTAAATATGCTTTCTATTTCATCGACTTGTTCTTTTTTGACAGATAAGTATTTTAAGTTTAAGTCCTTATATTAAATATGGATTTGTTTACTATTGTTATTTCACATTATCTTTTCGTTATATTGTGTAGTAATAGAGTTTTATTTTGTTATTTTGTAGGTTATTTTGTGGAGGGCACCTACAATTACAGAGAATTACTAATAATCCTAATTTTAAACTTAATTTGTTTGATATAATTTTTCAACATTTTTATATTAGGGTGCTAGTTTATTTTTGGAAGCAAAAATACCTAATATTACAATTCTCTTACACCATTACTACCACTTCCGTTAACTCATAAATATGGACACGTGGATGGTTCAGATGCATTACATTTATTTTTATTTTATTTTAAAACTTAATATTCTTAATATCATAAACTAAATGCTACTTGTTTCAAAAAAAAAAAAAACCTGTTCTCATAACAATTTTTATATGATATTGGCACTTCAATTCGATAATAATGTTCCATATACTACACCGGGTTCACTCAAATACGGTAATTTAGTATTGCATCTCTCTTATTTTTTTAAAAAAAACAAATAATATTTAGTTTTTGATATTAAGAATATTAAATTTTAAAATAAAATAAATAAAGTGAAAATTACATAAAATATGAGATTTTGTAAAAAAGTTACAAAAATATGGCATTTATAGGTTTGCCACTCTTCTATGACATTTTTTCACATTTAAGACTTTTTATGGTATTTGATATGCCATATTTTTATAAACCTATTATACAAACCCATATTTCATGTTTTTGTTTCTAACTTAATTAGTTTTATTTTTTTTTAGTTTATTTTACATTTACATTTTAGGGTTTCTTTCTATTTGGAAAATTTACACCAAATACTAACTTTTTTTTTTCAAACATTACATTTATAATTTGACAAAGAAATTTTTACATTTATACTTTTCTTAATTATTTTTTCTTTTTTACTGATTTTTACTTATTAAAGTTTTAAAAAGCTTTTTTTTGTCGTTTTTATATATTTTTTGGTCAATTTTGGCTCTATTTTTTCTTTTTATTTTTTAAGTCAGTTGTTGACTTTTTTCTTTCTTTCTTTCTCTTCTCTCTCTCTAATTTTCTTTTTTTTTTTTTCTAATTTCTCTTTGTGTCTCTCTCTTTTTTTTTTTTTTTCTTTTTTTTTCTCTTTGTATATATATAAATATATAGGGCAATTTACACTAATATATACATTATATAATTTTATTACAATATATGTGCATAATAATTTATTTTCATATAATCATACATTTTATCTATTATGAAGAAAATTATTTTCAATTTATTATACAATATATAAATCGTAAGTATTTGATTATTTAATTTATTATCACTCATTATTATAGTTATTGAATGATATATTAATAATTATTTTATATTTTTATATAATTTTAAAAATCAACCATTATTATAAATATTGAAAGTTTGTATTTAGATTAAATCACTATTTAATTTTTTCCTATAAAGCTATTATTCAAATACATACTATATCCAAATACAATATACTCAAATTTTAAACATTTATGTTTATAAAAATTATAATAAGAAGATTAGTTTTTTTTTATTTATTTTTATTTATTTACAAGTGTTTTCTTTTTATTTGTATTTTTTGTATTATTATTTGTGTTATAAATGTATGCAAATTTTTTTGTTTATATTTTGTTGATATATTATCACCTTTTTATTTATTGTAAATGATTCTCAATATTGATTTTTTCTATAAATAATTTTGTGTTCATTAAGTAAATCATATGCACATATACTTATCTACAATTTATGTTTTATTTTTTCTAATTAAATAATGTTTGAAGTTTATAAAGTTATGTTTGTTTATTTATTTTTTGATGTAAGAATTGTTTTTTAATAGATAAATTTATTCACTAACTCATTAGAAAATAATCAACATATAGAAACAATAGAAAAAAATATATTTATTTTAGTATAGTATAAATATTAGCTATATGTCTATTTTTATGTTTACAATTATAATAAACATACCAATAATATAAAATATTTTGTATGTATATATGTGTTTCTTTTATTTTCTATTAATTAAACATATTAATTTAATAAACAAAATAATAATATTCACATAGGTTTATTATATCACTGTATGTGTGTCATGTTTATTTTTTAGTAATTTTTTTAGAAAATAAATAATATACATAAAAAAATTGTTTATCTTTTTTTTTTTTTGTGTCTTGTTTATTTTTTCTAATTAAATAATATTTAGAGTTTATAAAGTTATGTTTGTTTATTTATTTTTTGATGTAAGAATTGTATTTCTATAAAAACAATAGAAAGAAAAAATATTTATTTTAGTATAGTATAAATTAGCTATGTCTATTTTTATATTTACAATTATAATAAACATACTAATAATATAAAATACTTTGTATATATATGTTTATTTTATTTTCTATTTATTAAACATAAAATTTAATAAACAAAATAATAATATTCACATATGTTTATTATATCACTCTATGTGTGTCATGTTTATTTTTAGTAATTTTAAACATTGATTTATATTTATATACATTAATGTTTATAATTTTTATATTTATTTTATTGAAAAAAAAAACTTATTAGATTATAATAATTCATACTAAAATATATAATAAATATTTATTATTTAATAAAATAAATATTTAATTTGTTTATTTTTTATAAAACTATTTATTATTTATTTAATTAATTTTACGGAATTATTTATTTTGAATTTTTATTATTACTAATATTTAAAATATTAATATAATAAATATAAGGATAAGATATTATAAAATAATATTACCAATATTAATTACATTAATCTATTTATGGTAATTAGTTTAATCATTAATGATTTATATTATTTAATAATTAAAATATATGGTTTTATGTAATAAGTTTTCAAAATGTATAAATTTTTTAAATAATTTTTTTTTGCACATTTTTTGTAATTATTTTGTTTTTGTTGTACATTTATGAAAAAAGTCTTATATATAATTAGTGTACATTTTTGTATCTCATTTTTTTTACAGAAATTAAACTTGTTTTTCTTTTATTTAAACTACTATTTGTTTTTTTTTTTGTTAAAAACTAATTATTTTAATAAAAACAGCAGAAAAAAAACCAAGCTTCATTAAAATCATCGTGAAAAAAAGCAATATAAAAAATCATAATCTCAAAAGAATACAAACTTTAAAAACTAGTTTCATCAACATTGAAAAGAAACTATTAATTTCATTAAAAGAATAAAAAAAATTGTTTCATCAACAAGATAATGAAAAAAATTACAATCTAAAAACGATACTACCTTTAGAAACTAGTTTCATCAATATTAAAAGAAACTAATTATTTCATTGAAATAGGCAAAAAAAAATAGTTTCATCAATAACATAATGAAAAATACACAATACCTAATAGAACTAAACTTTTACAAACGATACTAAATTTAAAAACCAGTTTTGAACATATAAATTTTATATCAATACCTAATAACCAAACTTCTAACTTCATTCTTTATTTTGGCATTTAATTTTTATTTGCTTGCTCAAAAAATATAATTGATTTAAACATACATTATGTAGCAAATATAACAAAGAGAAAAAGAAACTAAAATCAAAGAGAAAAAAAAGAAACAAAAAAAAATTAAAGAGACAAAAATGCAATAAAAACCATAAACGAATAACAAAAAAAACAATAGAATGTGAGAAGCCAGTTAGTAAAATAACCAAAATAAAAACAAACAAATAAAAACCAGTTTTCTTGAAATAATCAAATAAAAAATTGAAACTTAAAACTCAATTATGAACAACAATAAAAAAACAGTTATGAAAACTAGTTACTTAAAAAAAAAAACAATTATGAAAATAATAAAATAATATGTGTGTCAGAAACTGATTATTTAAAATAAAATAAAAATTGTTGTTCAAATATCATACAATAATAAAACCAGTGTAACGCCCTTACTTACGTAAAATAAGATGCCATAAATAAACCGGGCGTTAAGATACTAATGTTGCCTTTATTAAAAAAATAACAATTTTCAAAACATGGGTACCCGCTTAAAAATAAAGTATTACCACTTAGGGAAAACTAATAGAAAATTTAAACGACAACATCCTCGATAAGTTTAATAAATTAAAAAAAAAACTTTCAGCGGAAGATGGCCAAGACCACACGCAGTTACATGATCACACGAGATACACCCCATGCTGCCCGACTCAACTTGTCACCGAAAGCTTACGTACTTACTTATCTGCACATAGGGGGGTAAATAAGGGGTGAGCTGCAAAGCCCAGTAAGGAAAAACAAAATACTATGTACCAACATTCACACATCATAGCACAAACATATACATCAAACATACAATAAACTAATCATAAGTATAAATAGAGGCAGCCACACAAATACTGAAATACCACACACTCACACTCCAAACCTTCCATACAAATCTGAAGTCTTACGTTCTTAACCGTAACGCAAGACCAATAACCAAAGGCACCCTTACGTACACTGCCTCACTTACCACCTCACCATACATGTGTGGTTTCCAACCACTTCCAAGTACCTGAACATGATTAAACAAACCCATATACAATCCATCGACAAAACACTAATATTTCACCGAAACTATCACATTCCACAATTTCAATACAATTTATTCAAGCACTCATACTAGGTACTCAAACCATATAAAAAGCAAGTATAAAGTATAATTATTTTTCCTTACCTCAACTCCGCTGTAATTAATTCCTACGATACCTTCTAGGCCCTATAACATTTAACGAAACCCTTAGTCCACCGATAAACTCAATATATTTATTACTCTTACTGTACAGCAACTTTAGCCTAGAATTTGACTTATAAAACGTTTGAATTAGAAGTCAAACTGTTCACAAAGTTTTTAGTTAATTGAAAGACCTTTCTAACGATATAAAGATCATCAAATGCGGGCATCCTTTTTCAATAAACTAGCAGCACAAGCTACACTATCTCCGTTACATGTACTCAACAATACCTTCCACTGTTCTTAACCATTCCTCAGCTTCCATTGGATCTGAGCCCCCTTCAAAATTTGGTGGGTGTTGCTTGCGGAACCTTTCATATATTGGTTCCCATCGACCCTCCGCAAGACAGTATTACACCGCAAAAATCGATGTTGTCCTTGATTGGGTTGTTCCTGACGGTTGTGAGCCTCTTCATCTCGCTTCCTAATTTCTTCCCTGAGACGAGCAACTTCTTGCGCCAAATCTTCTTGTTGTGGTGGCACCACTACAGGGGCGTTTTGGTGTTCTTGGCCAACTACCCCAGCAGGGACTTCGTGGTTGCCCCCACCTCGACCTCGGTTGTTGTCCATTTACAGGGGCATTTTGATTCTCCTGGATCACCGCCTCGACAGGTACATGCTGGTTTCCCCTGCCTCGACCGCGACCTCGACCGCGAGCACCTCCTCGCCCCCGACCTCTAGCTCGGTCTCTTACAGCTGCTCGACCTCGACCGTGAGATTCTTTCTTCTCAAGGGAACCAAGTATTAATGAAATTATACCTATAAAAAATGAAATTATAGAATTAATATATGAACTAGGCCTTATTATTATATGTAGTTATTAATAATTGAAAAAAAAAAAACTTATCGTGAGATAGTTCTAGTACATCTTTTATATATACTAGGTGAGTATTCTAGATGCAGCGTAATTTTTCTTATTTTATTTCATTTATACTTTTTGTTTGCTTAACTTTTATTTTATAAATAATTGTAACAAAATTTTATATAATGTAAATTTTGCATCTTAATTATAGTACAAATTATATATTTATTATTATATTGGAGATAAGAGAGTAAGAATAAATCTTTAAAATGGGCATTATAGATTTTTGAACATTGTTTTCTTTTTTCTACTTTTTTTTAAAAATAAAATTTGTAATATACCTTTAATAATTAGGCTGATTAGGATTTTTGCCCCTCAAGCTTTAACACGTACTAAATCATACCCCTTAACTTTTAAGGTCGTTAAAAATGCCCCCTGAACTATTGAGATTGTTAGATTTAAGGACTTTTGTCCAATTTTAGTAAAAAAAAAATCTAACATAGATGAAAGTTCATGAGACATGATTTAGTACATGTCAAAGTTTGAGGGACATGATTTGGTAGATATCAAAGTCTGGGGAGCATGGTTTAGTACCTAAACAATCACTGAAATAGTAAAATTGAATGAAATTAGACAAAAGTCTTTAAATCTAACAATCTCAATAGTTCGGGAGAAATTTTTAACGGCCAGAAAAGTTCAAGGGAACATGATTCGGTACATGTTAAAATTTAGGGGGCAAAAATCCTAATTAGCCCAATAACTATAATGTGGACAATTATGAAAAAAATAGTTAAAGAATATTTCTAAATATTAAAGCAAGAAAGGGTGTATTGGTGCACCATTTTTTAAGGGTTACACCGTAGATACTTTTTAAGATATATACTACTACTAAATTCTTAACATGTACTTATTTAAATAAAATAATATAAAATAAAAAAATTAGAGAAAATCCGTAGTAGGAACATAAAAGAGTATTTTGGTAAACCCATTATTTGTTTCGATATTTTGGAGAGTTTTTTAGTCCAATTTTTTTAATGATTCTCTCGTGTTATAGTTATTTAGGACCACCCGTAAATTTTTAAAAAATTCTGAATAGTTTTACCATGCCGAAAAATAAAGTTAAAATAGTTGCTTAATACATATATAAAAAAATATCATGCATGCAACAAAATATTTAATTTTTTTAGCATTGTAAACTAAATTAATTGCAATATATTTGGTAATATATATTAGGTGGGAAAAAAAAGAATTCGATTAGGACATATGTAATTTCGTTTTCGGAATATACGATACCCTCGAATGAAGCAATAATAATTCCATACCACAAATGAACTTTAATTCATTTTTTTCAATCATGAACTTTGATTAATTTTGTGATAATATAATAGCTATATTTTTTTTATTATTAATTAATCAAATTTGATTATATCTAGCGACAGTAGTCATGGCGACGGATCGATCAATATGTACAAAAAAATATACGTTTTAAGTTTTTTGAACGCGTGTGGTAAACTCGTAATATCAAGAACTCTTTTTTCTAAGACGTAAACTATTCGTAATTTTTCAAAAATTTACAAGGATGATACCGTAAATATAACGAACACTCGCTATGAAAAAAAAATTAAAACAAAATATTTCGGCATGTAATTTCGGACATAGAGATTAACTATGAAGTTGTAATTAGCATTTCTCTATTATGAATCTTCGATCGTATGCATGCCTCCTAATAAGCCAACACCTCTACTCCCTAAGGTTAGCCCCAAAATTAAACTATAATATTAATATTATACGGTGCTTTGTGTAATAAAAAATATATTATTTAGTGATGTAATAAAAAATAGTTGCTTTGCAACGTGTGGGCCGATTGCCAGGTGAGATGGTGCTTTATAATGAACCCTCAGAGGGTCACATGCTTGTCAACTCTACTCCCCAGGTTGGCAGCGTGCGGTGCTTCAGACTTCAGCCACTTGAAGCTCCTAACCATCTTATAGGAATGGTACCACGTCCCTATAAGGGTGGGCGGAGAGAGCACCATCCATATGACTAGGGAGTACGGCCCACCAGATGCATCCCAACTACTTTGCCCCACTTGGTTACAGGCCCACGTGACTGGACCCGGCGATAGGACTGTATAAAGTAATCAATATAAACATATTAAAAAAGCTATAACAAGTCGATGTGGGATTTTTTCTTCCTTAAACCAAACCAAATCAAAAGTTGTTCTTCTCAGTTAGTGTAAAAATGATGCTATCCGACTCTCCACTCCTCATCTCACTGCACAACAGAGTCAGAGAGACCAAAAACCTCTTTTTCCCTCTCGACCAAGGAACCCAATCACCGGCGGCGGCGCAGTTGCTTCGTCCTCTAAGACCGTGTATGTCGTTTTAGTATTTTTTTTTTCCTTTCTTTCTTTCTTTCTTTCTATGTCTATCTCTTCGTGCCTTATGTATGAATTTTTGTTATTGCTCGGTATTAGTTCTCATAGGGCTTGATTTTCTTCCTTCACGCTGGGTTTATCATACAATACAAGTTTAGAATTAATTTTTTTTGGCTTCGTGTTTCTTTTAACTCGTTGCATTCCATTTTTTAGGATTTAAATCTGTATAACATTTTCTGTATCGTAAAATAGCATAAAATGCCTGAAGGTTTCCACTTAGAACGCCCTCTGTTCGCCGGTGCCTTAACTAGCACCTTCCCTCAAAGGTTCCAGGTATTTTTTTTCTTTTTATTTATTTATTTTATTTTAATTTTATCTCACAAAAAAAGTAATATTCGAGAAGTTCCAGATCATCAGGTGAGGACTGAGGAGCTATGCTTCTTTCTAGTTTTCACTTCGTTTCTTTGAATACCCAATTTTTCATTTTAAGCTTCTGGGCATTAAAGATTTGTTTTTTTCTTTCACTTATGTTGTTTATTTATGCATTATTGATTGTTTTTCTTAATTATTTTGTGGGTTTAAAGGAGGTGTTTGTGGATCCTTCCCGGGATGAAAGTTTGATCTTTGAGATATTAGAATTGAAGGAAGAAGTTGGTGATGATGGAAGTGCTTCATGGTTTCTTCAAGACCTTGCCTCTGAACAAGAATCTGAAGGCTGCGTGGTAATTAAATTTTTCCCTATTATTGTTCACACTCATTAATTGTGTATTCATCTATCAATTGCTAACTTGATCATATTTTCCTTGTCTTAGATTGTTTATGGTTTTATTTTGAAAGGGTTATCCAATTTGTTTCGTATAAATGCGTACATGTTAATTTAGTCCTCTTCAGTTCTTATTCTCTAGTTTCTATCTATGTAAGATGGTAATTAAATGCCGATATATTATGATACTAGCTTTCGCAATATTTGGATATGAGAAAAGTTTCCCCAATAGTAGCTGAGATATGATTCAAACTATTGTGCCAAAGACTAATTTGCCTCAAATTAAAATTCAGGTGATTGAACAGTCAGCAGTGACTTAGGCCCCTGGACTGTGCTATAGGAGCACACCTGCTGTCATTATAACTGCAGTAGGCCAAATGGTATGTGTCCATAGTAATCTTTTAGGTTGTGTTTGCTGTTGGTTATGGGTTTTTACTTTCTTTAGTTTGCCTTCACATTTAAGTAATGGATGATTGGCCTTTGGTCTATTGTGTGGAATCATAAATGTCACCAACCTTGTATCTGTCGTAAACTTGTGATTATTGATGCTAGGTATCTGTTCTTCTACTTCCTTCAATGTGCCTCTTCCGTAGGGACAAAGATGAAAAAACAAAAGGGAAATTGTGTTCAAATATGTATATATTTCAACATTTTCTTTCAAGTAACCTTACATAATATATCCTTTTCCTTTCCTGATGACTGATATGGAATGGAAGAGAAATAGTGAAACAGTGTGCTGCTTCATCACCTGATTAATCATTATCGGTATTGAATATTTTCTTTCCAAATAATTTGTATTGAACTGCCATTAGAAACATTTACGAAGAACTATGATGATTGCAAGAAGTGCTTTTGAAGCATGGCTTGTAGTTTCTCCATTGCATGGAAAATATTCTTTGTTTATCAAACTTCCTTTGAAGAATCTCAAATTTAAACTGTATTAACCTTTTGGGCTCATATCAATTCATTATTTTGGTTACTTGAACATAGGCTATCTCTAAGGGACGGCAAGGTAGGGAAGCACAAAATGTTGTGAGGGTAAGTTATTTCTCTTCTTTTTTAAATCTAGTTTAGGATTTTCTTTCCACCAGCTAATAACGGTTTAGTGTTTCTGTGCTCTATTAATATTTTATTGTTATCTTGTGGGTATATGTTGCAAATGTTCGTCTTAAAGAAGTTAACACGGATATCCTAATTTCTGCATATGAGCCGATTCATATAAAGTAAGTACTAGGAGTTTGTGTTCTGCTGCAACAAGTTCTCGGTTTTTTGCTTTTCTTTATGAGAGTACAAATCATTGATTAAATGCTATCACCTATACTTGAATAAATAACACCTAAAAGAAGAGCATCTACACATGAATATACTTACAACATTCAGTCAATTTATGCATATTAGTTGCAAGTGTAAAATTAATGCATCTTTTTCTTCCAAATGTTAAGATGTTGAATTTCAAGGATACAAATTTATTTCCTCTCAACATAAATTTTCCTGCCAGCAGTGCTTTAGTAATGTAAAGAGGCAGAGCATAATCTTCCTCCTCTGCACCCTCCTTGTGTTAGATTCTCAGATTGTGGTTCAGTTCCCAAATGTTTGAACAGAAATAGATGGTAACAACACTGTTTTGTGTTGTGTTAATATTTCCGACACCCTCACACTTTCCTTATTGTTTTCAGTCCATTGAGTGAAAGTGCTACCGCCGTCGGGGCTGGTGCTGCCACTCCTGCTGAGCTTTCTGGATGTGTGCCAATGCTTGAGGTCTTCAAACTTGCTGTCTCAACGTTTAAAGTCAACAACTGGGGCCTTTTTGGAAGTGTATAGATGAGTCATAGGGCCATGTATAGATTATACATGAATAGGGTGGTTGTTTTGGATTTAATGATTATTTTTTGTTCAGAAAGATTGTTGCCAGTCACCAAACTTAGTTTCTGTTGTCATCTTCCATTTTCTTTGAATGTTGAACTGAATGGCTTCTTGGTTTGGTGACTTTGGTCTCAGTCGTTTTTGTAGAGTCTGGATTGTTAAAATTACTTTCGGGTCGTCTTCCTCTCATGCCCTCTCTGCACAGGAGATGTTACTGTTTGTGTGCAGTTTTACACAATAAAAATAAACCCCTAGGGCTTTGTAAATGATATCACTTCTTGTTTTTTTTTAACAAAATTTTGTGTTTGATAAATTGACCAGAATTTCATTGAATTATAAAACTTTAAAACTTAAAACTTTTTGAAAGGACAGTTAGTGACCACATTTTGGGTAATTTTTTTTTCTTCTTTTTGTCATGTATTTTTTAACCTTTTATTTTAATTGATTCAACATGTACTTTTTAACTTGATGAAAGCGCTTTAAGGCCACTCTGGTTAAAGAAATATAACTAATTCGATGTTATATATAGTTTTTAGAAAAATAAAATTTATCCTAAATCTGCTTAAATACAATAGTATAAGTGCCCTTTCAGGAAAAAAAAAAAAAAAAAAAAAAAAAAAAAAGAAAAGAAAACAATAGTACATAATGCACAATGTTATTTAATAATCCCTTTACTTTAGTTAAATAACATCTCCAATTAAAGGTTGGAAATTGTTGGGAATAATTGTATATAAAAGTATGTTAAGAGTGAGACTAGTATAGTAACGCATACTTATTGAATGGGAAGTGAAGCTGGTTCAATAAGCATGATTAGCAGAAAAGGTAGTAGTACACCTAAAAAGAATAAAGAAATATAATTCTCTTAATTTCTGTGGAACTGATTAGTTTATTGGTGCTCATATAGTCATATGTTAGACATGGAAAACAAAGCACAAAGAATATGTGTGTGTTGTCTTTAACACGTGGGAAAAGCCTTTGATGTCCTTTGGTAACTAACAACCATATAAAAAAACTTGGAAACTATGCATTTGATGTTCATCTTCTTAAAGAGTTCTTCAGTAAGCAAGTTCAATACTTCAACACTAAGCAGAGAAAGAGAAAAAGAATGTACAAGTCGAAGCTGCCAGGAGCTTTGCCACAAGAATCAATGGGGTTTACCAAAGTACACCTCTATGAGATATGGGCCAGATCATAACCCTCTCTTTGGAGCCTCTGTTTGAGTCAATGGCATTTCTTTTGACTCTTTCGTCGTCTTCAAATCCAACAAACAAGCCCATAACCATGGTGCCATGCTTGCTTTTCTTCACTTCAATTCTCCACCTCCTGGTTCACTTTCTTTCCTTCTTTCTTGTGTTATATAATGGTTTGTCCCCAATTAGTTTCTTTCATTAAGCATATTGATTCTTATTCGATTGTGTCATCAATGGCATAGGCTGAACATGCTGTTGCAACACCTATGGTTGAAGAAAGCAACCAGAATCTTGATATTCGATCGAATGTTTCTGGCTTGAAAAGTGGTAAGGAGCTTCAACTTAGTAAGTTTTTAAAAGCTTTCTTAAGCTAACTTGATTTACCATACTCAGAAACTACTCCAAAAAAAAATAATGATAATAATAATTGCTTGTTAAGTTAAACAATAGCTGAGATTATAAACCATATCATTTTTTGATGGTACTTCTTTGGCTAATGATGTAGAAACATGTCTCTTAGAAGTATCATATTGCTATTAAAAGGTCATATGTACCTTTATATGTGGTGAAAGATTGATATAGAATAAAAAGGATTGTAAAGATTATGCTGAAATTTGTTGGCTGTAACATCCTTTTGCTTTTCATTATGGTTTAGATTCTTCAACAATAATCAAAACCAACAAGGGAGAACGAAGCATCGAAGAAAAACTGGAGATTCTCAAGATGCAGTCAGATGATTTGGGCATCAGTGTTGGTGATGGTGAGGAGACTAAAGGTACATAATTTCAAAGTATATGTATATATAATTCTATGTTATACAGAAAGGTAATTAGGTAGTATCTATTGAAGTGAAGTTATTTTTGTTGGGATTGTCAATAGTTTAATTTCTCGAGAGTATTATGTTTTAGTCCTAATATTTTAGATTTTTCATTATCTGCAATCATCCATAGTATTCATGTGTTTCTTATTTTAAACTATCAAAGTTCATGGTGTCAACTTCTATAAGTTACACAAAATTGAACTAAAGCACATTAGTCTTTGTTAGAAATGTTCTTTTGAACCCTTAAATTTTTTAAGACTAATGAAATTTCACTCATGTATATATATAAAACTATTGTCCAGTCAAGAAGCAACTGCAGAAATATGCTAGACAGAGAAATTTCGGTTTGCCAGTGTACTTTTGTGAATGTGATCAGTGTCCTGAGGCCACTCAGTTTATGGCAACAAGCACGATGCTTGGTGACCAAATTTTTGAGAGCTCGGATCCTTCAACACTTCGAAAGACGCTGAAAGTGATACTGCAAAGGTTGCTTTAATGTCTTTCTTAATGGAAAACTTTCAAGAGGCAAGCACTCCAAAGTAGCTAAGAGCTTTTTCTTTTCTTCACAAATCTTTAGATGCTGCAAAGCTTGGTGTTTTATAGAACTGTAGTTGTATTTAGTTTTAGTGAAGAATGTTTAGAATGGGTTTCTATATTGGAATTTTCTTTCTACTGCTTCAGTTACATGTTCTGCAGCATCATATCTGTGTGGATGAATATATAGAAAATTGTTAGTCTAATTTACTTTTTTCCATCTACAGACGAGTCTCGAGTTTACAAGAATCTCTTGCAAGAGCTAGTTCAGAGAGAAGATTTAAGCACTCCAGTTTATAAAACTATAAAACGTGGTGAACCCCACAAGCCTATTTTCTTTACTAGTGTGGAGCTGGATGGAGAAATATTCCATGGGAAAGCAGCAAAATCCAAGAAACAAGCAGAGTTGGATGCTGCAAGGGCTGCCTATGTCGCTCTTCAGGAACGTAAGTCCGAAAAAACAGTTCATTCTTTCTAATTGATTCCTTTTGCTGACTCTAATCTTCTATGTTCAAGTGAATCTTATTTTGGTAGTTTGACTAGTTAGGATGTAGCAGCTTTACAAGTAAATCAGAAACTGGAATATACATTAAAAAGGTAACCAATTACCATGAAAATAGTAAATTATGAAATGAATAATGTGTTTATTTTCATGACATCTATCTTCAGGTGGATCAATTCAGAATGTCAACTTCACTTCCTCTAGTTTAGGAGCACATACTCCCAAATCAACTTGGAGCTCTTGTGTGGCCTATGACTTGGGGCAGAGTCTAAAACACCAATGCATTTTGGTTCCACATCAACCTCAGATTTATGTTGAAGCTAAAGAGAAGTTTGGTACATTAGCAGATTCAGCAGAAACCACTGTAAGCACAATGGAAGTGGACAACTCATACCCTGCAATAACATCTCATATGGTAAATTTGAGTTTATATTTTTTTTTTTTTTGGTAAATTGCGGCATAAATACTTAATGTTTCAGATTTTATACACTTAAATACTAAATGTTTACATGGGTTTTTTGCACTATTTTTTGATAGTTTTGATACCTTTTACGACTTTTGTGCCTTTTTTGGCTTTTGTGCCATTTTATGGCTTGTCCCTATTTGTTTAGGGTAATTTTGTAGTTTGGTCAATTGGCAAGAGAAGTGATTTTGCTCATGATTTCTATTTCAACGACTTGTTCTTTTTTGACAGATAAGTATTTTAAGTTTAAGTCCTTATGTTAAATATGGATTTTTTTACTATTGTTATTTCACATTATCTTTTCATTATATTAAATATGATTTCTATTTCAACGACTTGTTCTTTTTTGACAGATAAGTATTTTAAGTTTAAGTCCTTATATTAAATATGGATTTGTTTACTATTGTTATTTCACATTATCTTTTCGTTATATTGTGTAGTAATAGAGTTTTATTTTGTTATTTTGTAGGTTATTTTGTGGAGGGCACCTACAATTACAGAGAATTACTAATAATCCTAATTTTAAACTTAATTTGTTTGATATAATTTTTCAACATTTTTATATTAGGGTGCTAGTTTATTTTTGGAAGCAAAAATACCTAATATTACAATTCTCTTACACCATTACTATCACTTCCGTTAACTCATAAATATGGACACGTGGATGGTTCAGATGCATTACATTTATTTTTATTTTATTTTAAAACTTAATATTCTTAATATCATAAACTAAATGCTACTTGTTTCAAAAAAAAAAACCTGTTCTCATAACAATTTTTATATGATATTGGCACTTCAATTCGATAATAATGTTCCATATACTACACTGGTTCACTCAGCTACGGTAATTTAGTATTGCATCTCTCTTATTTTTTAAAAAAAAACAAATAATATTTAGTTTTTGATATTAAGAATATTAAATTTTAAAATAAAATAAATAAAGTGAAAATTACATAAAATATGAGATTTTGTAAAAGTTACAAAAATATGGCATTTATAGGTTTGCCACTCTTCTATGACATTTTTTCACATTTAAGACTTTTTATGGTATTTGATATGCCATATTTTTATAAACCTATTATACAAACCCATATTTCATGGTTTTGTTTCTAACTTAATTAGTTTTATTTTTTTTTTTAGTTTATTTTACATTTACATTTTAGGGTTTCTTTCTATTTGAAAAATTTACACGAAATACTAACTTTTTTTTTCAAACATTACATTTATAATTTGACAAAGAAATTTTTACATTTATACTTTTTTTAATTTTTTTTCTTTTTTTTTTTAGTTTTTTACTTATTAAAGTTTTAAAAAGCTTTTTTTTGTCGTTTTTATATATTTTTTGGTCAATTTTGGCTCTATTTTTTCTTTTTATTTTTTAAGTCAGTTGTTGACTTTTTTCTTTCTTTCTTTCTCTTCTCTCTCTCTAATTTTCTTTTTTTTTTTTTTCTAATTTCTCTTTGTGTCTCTCTCTTTTTTTTTTTTTTCTCAAACTATTTTTTTTCTCTTTGTATATATATAAATATATAGGGCAATTTACACTAATATATACATTATATAATTTTATTACAATATATGTGCATAATAATTTATTTTCATATAATCATACATTTTATCTATTATGAAGAAAATTATTTTCAATTTATTATACAATATATAAATCGTAAGTATTTGATTATTTAATTTATTATCACTCATTATTATAGTTATTGAATGATATATTATTAATTATTTTATATTTTTATATAATTTTAAAAATCAACCATTATTATAAATATTGAAAGTTTGTATTTAGATTAAATCACTATTTAATTTTTTCCTATAAAGCTATTATTCAAATACATACTATATCCAAATACAATATACTCAAATTTTAAACATTTATGTTTATAAAAATTATAATAAGAAGATTAGTTTTTTTTTATTTATTTTTATTTATTTACAAGTGTTTTCTTTTTATTTGTATTTTTTGTATTATTATTTGTGTTATAAATGTATGCAAATTTTTTTGTTTATATTTTGTTGATATATTATCACATTTTTATTTATTGTAAATGATTCTCAATATTGATTTTTTCTATAAATAATTTTGTGTTCATTAAGTAAATCATATGCACATATACTTATCTACAATTTATGTTTTATTTTTTCTAATTAAATAATGTTTGAAGTTTATAAAGTTATGTTTGTTTATTTATTTTTTGATGTAAGAATTGTTTTTTAATAGATAAATTTATTCACTAACTCATTAGAAAATAATCAACATATAGAAACAATAGAAAAAAATATATTTATTTTAGTATAGTATAAATATTAGCTATATGTCTATTTTTATGTTTACAATTATAATAAACATACCAATAATATAAAATATTTTGTATGTATATATGTGTTTCTTTTATTTTCTATTAATTAAACATATTAATTTAATAAACAAAATAATAATATTCACATAGGTTTATTATATCACTGTATGTGTGTCATGTTTATTTTTTAGTTATTTTTTTAGAAAATAAATAATATACATAAAAAAATTGTTTATCTTTTTTTTTTTTTTGTGTCTTGTTTATTTTTTCTAATTAAATAATATTTAGAGTTTATAAAGTTATGTTTGTTTATTTATTTTTTGATGTAAGAATTGTATTTCTATAGAAACAATAGAAAGAAAAAATATTTATTTTAGTATAGTATAAATTAGCTATGTCTATTTTTATATTTACAATTATAATAAACATACTAATAATATAAAATACTTTGTATATATATGTTTATTTTATTTTCTATTTATTAAACATAAAATTTAATAAACAAAATAATAATATTCACATATGTTTATTATATCACTCTATGTGTGTCATGTTTATTTTTAGTAATTTTAAACATTGATTTATATTTATATACATTAATGTTTATAATTTTTATATTTATTTTATTGAAAAAAAAAACTTATTAGATTATAATAATTCATACTAAAATATATAATAAATATTTATTATTTAATAAAATAAATATTTAATTTGTTTATTTTTTATAAAACTATTTATTATTTATTTAATTAATTTTACGGAATTATTTATTTTGAATTTTTATTATTACTAATATTTAAAATATTAATATAATAAATATAAGGATAAGATATTATAAAATAATATTACCAATATTAATTACATTAATCTATTTATGGTAATTAGTTTAATCATTAATGATTTATATTATTTAATAATTAAAATATATGGTTTTATGTAATAAGTTTTCAAAATGTATAAATTTTTTAAATAATTTTTTTTTGCACATTTTTTGTAATTATTTTGTTTTTGTTGTACATTTATGAAAAAAGTCTTATATATAATTAGTGTACATTTTTGTATCTCATTTTTTTTACAGAAATTAAACTTGTTTTTCTTTTATTTAAACTACTATTTGTTTTTTTTTTTTTTGTTAAAAACTAATTATTTTAATAAAAACAGCAGAAAAAAAAAACCAGTTTCATTAAAATCATCGTGAAAAAAAAAAGCAATATAAAAAATCATAATCTCAAAAGAATACAAACTTTAAAAACTAGTTTCATCAACATTGAAAAGAAACTATTAATTTCATTAAAAGAATAAAAAAAATTGTTTCATCAACAAGATAATGAAAAAAATTACAATCTAAAAACGATACTACCTTTAGAAACTAGTTTCATCAATATTAAAAGAAACTAATTATTTCATTAAAAGAGGCAAAAAAAAAAAAATAGTTTCATCAATAACATAATGAAAAATACACAATACCTAATAGAACTAAACTTTTACAAACGATACTAAATTTAAAAACCAGTTTTGAACATATAAATTTTATATCAATACCTAATAACCAAACTTCTAACTTCATTCTTTATTTTGGCATTTAATTTTTATTTGCTTGCTCAAAAAATATAATTGATTTAAACATACATTATGTAGCAAATATAACAAAGAGAAAAAGAAACTAAAATCAAAGAGAAAAAAAAGAAACAAAAAAAAATTAAAGAGACAAAAATGCAATAAAAACCATAAAAGAATAACAAAAAAAAAAACAATGGAATGTGAGAAACATGTTAGTAAAACAACCAAAATAAAAACAAACAAATAAAAATAAGTTTCTTGAAATAATTAAATAAAAAATTGAAACTTAAAACTCAATTATGAACAACAATAAAAAAACAGTTATGAAAACTAGTTACTTAAAAAAAAAAAACAATTATGAAAATAATAAAATAATATGTGTGTCAGAAACTGATTATTTAAAATAAAATAAAAATTGTTGTTCAAATATCATACAATAATAAAACCAAGTTGTAACGCCCTTACTTACGTAAAATAAGATGCCATAAATAAACAGGCGTTAAGATACTAATGTTGCCTTTATTAAAAAAATAACAATTTTCAAAACATGGGTACCCGCTTAAAAATAAAGTATTACCACTTAGGGAAAACTAATAGAAAATTTAAACGACAACATCCTCGATAAGTTTAATAAATTAAAAAAAAACTTTCAGCGGAAGATGGCCAAGACCACACGCAGTTACATGATCACACGAGATACACCCCATGCCGCCCGACTCAACTTGTCACCGAAAGCTTACGTACTTACTTATCCGCACATGGGGTAAATAAGGGGTGAGCTGCAAAGCCCAGTAAGGAAAAACAAAATACTATGTACCAACATTCACACATCATAGAACAAACATATACATCAAACATACAATAAACTAATCATAAGTATAACAGAGTAAGTGCCTACACAAATACCGAAATACCACACACTCACACTCCAAGCCTTCCATACAAATCTGAAGTCTTACGTTCTTAACCGTAACGCAAGACCAATAACCAAAGGTGCACCCTTACGTACACTCGCCTCACTTACCACATCACCATACATGTGTGGTTTCCAACCACTTCCAAGTACTGAACATGATTAAACAAACCATATACAATCCATCGACAAAACACTAATATTTCACCGAAACTATCACATTCCACAAGCTTCAATACAATTTATTCAAGCACTCATACTAGGTACTCAAACCATATAAAAAGCAAGTATAAAGTATAATTATTTTTCCTTACCTCAACTCCGCTGTAATTAATTCCTACGATACCTTCTAGGCCCTATAACATTTAACGAAACCCTTAGTCCACCGATAAACTCAATATATTTATTACTCTTACTGTACAGCAACTTTAGCCTAGAATTTGACTTATAAAACGTTTGAATTAGAAGTCAAACTCGTTCACAAAGTTTTTAGTTAATTGAAAGACCTTTCTAACGATATAAAGATCATCAAATGCGGCATCCTTTTTCAATAAACTAGCAAGACAAGCTACACTATCTCCGTTACATGTACTCAACAATACCTTCCACTGTTCTTAACCATTCCTCGGCTTCCATTGGATCCGAGCCCCTTCAAAATTTGGTGGGTGTTGCTTGCGGAACCTTTCATATATTGGTTCCCATCGACCCTCCGCACAGCAGTGTATTACACCGGCAAAAATCGATGTTGTCCTTGATTGGGTTGTTCCTGACGGTTGTGAGCCTCTTCATCTCGCTTCCTAATTTCTTCCCTGAGACGAGCAACTTCTTGCGCCAAATCTTCTTGTTGTGGTGGCACCACTACAGGGGCGTTTTGGTGTTCTTGGCCAACTACCCCAGCAGGGACTTCGTGGTTGCCCCCACCTTGACCTGGTTGTTGTCCATTTACAGGGGCATTTTGATTCTCCTGGATCACCGCCTCGACAGGTACATGCTGGTTTCCCCTGCCTCGACCGCGACCTCGACCGCGAGCACCTCCTCGCCCCCGACCTCTAGCTCGGTCTCTTACAGCTGCTCGACCTCGACCGTGAGATTCTTTCTTCTCAAGGGAACCAAGTATTAATGAAATTATACCTATAAAAAATGAAATTATAGAATTAATATATGAACTAGGCCTTATTATTATATGTAGTTATTAATAATTGAAAAAAAAAAAACTTATCGTGAGATAGTTCTAGTACATCTTTTATATATACTAGGTGAGTATTCGTAGATGCAAACAGTAATTTTTCTTATTTTATTTCATTTATACTTTTTGTTTGCTTAACTTTTATTTTATAAATAATTGTAACAAAATTTTATATAATGTAAATTTTGCATCTTAATTATAGTACAAATTATATATTTATTATTATATTGGAGATAAGAGAGTAAGAATAAATCTTTAAAATGGGCATTATAGATTTTTGAACATTGTTTTCTTTTTTCTACTTTTTTTTAAAAATAAAATTTGTAATATACCTTTAATAATTAGGCTGATTAGGATTTTTGCCCCTCAAGCTTTAACACGTACTAAATCATACCCCTTAACTTTTAAGGTCGTTAAAAATGCCCCCTGAACTATTGAGATTGTTAGATTTAAGGACTTTTGTCCAATTTTAGTAAAAAAAAAATTTAACATAGATGAAAGTTCATGAGACATGATTTAGTACATGTCAAAGTTTGAGGGACATGATTTGGTAGATATCAAAGTCTGGGGAGCATGGTTTAGTACCTAAACAATCACTGAAATAGTAAAATTGAATGAAATTAGACAAAAGTCTTTAAATCTAACAATCTCAATAGTTCGGGAGAAATTTTTAACTACCGAAAAGTTCAAGGGAACATGATTCGGTACATGTTAAAATTTAGGGGGCAAAAATCCTAATTAGCCCAATAACTATAATGTGGACAATTATGAAAAAAAAATAGTTAAAGAATATTTCTAAATATTAAAGCAGTAAAGGGTGTATTGGTGCACCATTTTTTAAGGGTTACACCGTAGATACTTTTTAAGATATATACTACTACTAAATTCTTAACATGTACTTATTTAAATAAAATAATATAAAATAAAAAAATTAGAGAAAATCCGTAGTAGGAACATAAAAGAGTATTTTGGTAAACCCATTATTTGTTTCGATATTTTGGAGAGTTTTTTAGTCCAATTTTTTTAATGATTCTCTGTGTTATAGTTATTTAGGACCAATTCGTAAATTTTTAAAAAAATTCGAATAGTTTTACCATGCCGAAAAATAAAGTTAAAATAGTTGCTTAATACATATATAAAAAAATATCATGCATGCAACAAAATATTTAATTTTTAGCATTGTAAACTAAATTAATTGCAATATATTTGGTAATATATATTAGGTGGGAAAAAAAAGAATTCGATTAGGACATATGTAATTTCTGTTTTCGGGAATATACGATACCCTCGAATGAAGCAATAATAATTCCATACCACAAATGAACTTTAATTCATTTTTTTTTTTCAATCATGAACTTTGATTAATTTTGTGATAATATAATAGCTATATTTTTTTTTATTATTAATTAATCAAATTTGATTATATCTAGCGCCAGTAGTCATGGCGACGGATCGATCAATATGTACAACAAAATATACGTTTTAAGTTTTTTGAACGCGTGTGGTAAACTGTAATATCAAGAACTCTTTTTTCGGTACTGTAAACTATTCAGAATTTTTCAAAAATTTACAAGGATGATACTGTAAATATAACGAACACTGCTATGAAAAAAAAAATTAAAACAAAATATTTCGGCATGTAATTTCGGACATAGAGATTAACTATGAAGTTGTAATTAGCATTTCTCTATTATGAATCTTCGATCGTATGCATGCCTCCTAATAAGCCAACACCTCTACTCCCTAAGGTTAGCCCCAAAATTAAACTATAATATTAATATTATACGGTGCTTTGTGTAATAAAAAAAAATATATTATTTAGTGATGTAATAAAAAATAGTTGCTTGCAACGTGTGGACCGTTAGCCAGGTGAGATGGTGCTTTATAATGAACCCTCAGAGGGTCACATGCTTGTCAACTCTACTCCCCAGGTTGGCAGCGTGCGGTGCTTCAGACTTCAGCCACTTGAAGCTCCTAACCATCTTATAGGAATGGTACCACGTCCCTATAAGGGTGGGCGGAGAGAGCACCATCCATATGACTAGGGAGTACGGCCCACCAGATGCATCCCAACTACTTTGCCCCACTTGGTTACAGGCCCACGTGACTGGACCCGGCGATAGGACTGTATAAAGTAATCAATATAAACATATTAAAAAAGCTATAACAAGTCGATGTGGGATTTTTTCTTCCTTAAACCAAACCAAATCAAAAGTTGTTCTTCTCAGTTAGTGTAAAAATGATGCTATCCGACTCTCCACTCCTCATCTCACTGCACAACAGAGTCAGAGAGACCAAAAACCTCTTTTTCCCTCTCGACCAAGGAACCCAATCACCGGCGGCGGCGCAGTTGCTTCGTCCTCTAAGACCGTGTATGTCGTTTTAGTATTTTTTTTCCTTTCTTTCTTTCTTTCTTTCTATGTCTATCTCTTCGTGCCTTATGTATGAATTTTTGTTATTGCTCGGTATTAGTTCTCATAGGGCTTGATTTTCTTCCTTCACGCTGGGTTTATCATACAATACAAGTTTAGAATTAATTTTTTTTGGCTTCGTGTTTCTTTTAACTCGTTGCATTCCATTTTTTAGGATTTAAATCTGTATAACATTTTCTGTATCGTAAAATAGCATAAAATGCCTGAAGGTTTCCACTTAGAACGCCCTCTGTTCGCCGGTGCCTTAACTAGCACCTTCCCTCAAAGGTTCCAGGTATTTTTTTTCTTTTTATTTATTTATTTTATTTTAATTTTATCTCACAAAAAAAGTAATATTCGAGAAGTTCCAGATCATCAGGTGAGGACTGAGGAGCTATGCTTCTTTCTAGTTTTCACTTCGTTTCTTTGAATACCCAATTTTTCATTTTAAGCTTCTGGGCATTAAAGATTTGTTTTTTTTCTTTCACTTATGTTGTTTATTTATGCATTATTGATTGTTTTTCTTAATTATTTTGTGGGTTTAAAGGAGGTGTTTGTGGATCCTTCCCGGGATGAAAGTTTGATCTTTGAGATATTAGAATTGAAGGAAGAAGTTGGTGATGATGGAAGTGCTTCATGGTTTCTTCAAGACCTTGCCTCTGAACAAGAATCTGAAGGCTGCATGGTAATTAAATTTTTCCCTATTATTGTTCACACTCATTAATTGTGTATTCATCTATCAATTGCTAACTTGATCATATTTTCCTTGTCTTAGATTGTTTATGGTTTTATTTTGAAAGGGTTATCCAATTTGTTTCGTATAAATGCGTACATGTTAATTTAGTCCTCTTCAGTTCTTATTCTCTAGTTTCTATCTATGTAAGATGGTAATTAAATGCCGATATATTATGATACTAGCTTTCGCAATATTTGGATATGAGAAAAGTTTCCCCAATAGTAGCTGAGATATGATTCAAACTATTGTGCCAAAGACTAATTTGCCTCAAATTAAAATTCAGGTGATTGAACAGTCAGCAGTGACTTAGGCCCCTGGACTGTGCTATAGGAGCACACCTGCTGTCATTATAACTGCAGTAGGCCAAATGGTATGTGTCCATAGTAATCTTTTAGGTTGTGTTTGCTGTTGGTTATGGGTTTTTACTTTCTTTAGTTTGCCTTCACATTTAAGTAATGGATGATTGGCCTTTGGTCTATTGTGTGGAATCATAAATGTCACCAACCTTGTATCTGTCGTAAACTTGTGATTATTGATGCTAGGTATCTGTTCTTCTACTTCCTTCAATGTGCCTCTTCTGTAGGGACAAAGATGAAAAAACAAAAGGGAAATTGTGTTCAAATATGTATATATTTCAACATTTTCTTTCAAGTAACCTTACATAATATATCCTTTTCCTTTTCGGATGACTGATAATGGAATGGAAGAGAAATAGTGAAACAATGTGCTGCTTCATGACCTGATTAATCATTATCGATATTGAATATATCTCCAAATAATTTGTATTGAACTACCATTAGAAACATTTACGAAGAACTATGATGATTGCAAGAAGTGCTTTTGAAGCATGGCTTGTAGTTTCTCCATTGCATGGAAAATATTCTTTGTTTATCAAACTTCCTTTGAAGAATCTCAAAGTTAAACTGTATTAACCTTTTGGGCTCATATCAATTCATTATTTTGGTTACTTGAACATAGGCTATCTCTAAGGGACGGCAAGGTAGGGAAGCACAAAATGTTGTGAGGGTAAGTTATTTCTCTTCTTTTTTAAAGCTAGTTTACTATTTTCTTTCCACCAGCTAATTACGGTTTAGTGTTTCTGTGCTCTATTAATATTTTATTGTTATCTTGTAGGTATATGTTGCAAATGTTCGTCTTAAAGAAGTTAACACGGATATCCTAATTTCTGCATATGAGCCGATTCATATAAAGTAAGTACTAGGAGTTTGTGTTCTGCTGCAACAAGTTCTCGGTTTTTTTGCTTTTCTTTCTGAGAGTACAAATCATTGATTAAATGCTATCACCTGTACTTGAATAAATAACACCTAAAAGAAGAGCATCTACACATGAATATACTTACAACATTCAGTCAATCTATGCATAATTTCTCTTGTATTTCAATAATTTTAAACAACTAACAAGTTGAAACATGTTATATTAATTGCAAGTGTAAAATTAATGCCTCTTTTTCTTCCAAATGTTAAGATGTTGAATTTCAAGGATACAAATGTATTTCCTCTCAACATAAATTTTCCTGCCACTAGTGCTTTAGTAATGTAAAGAGGCAGAGCATAATCTTCCTCCTTTGCACCCTCCTTGTGTTAGATTCTCCGATTGTGGTTCAGTTCCCAAATGTTTGAACAGAAATAGATGGTAGATGGTAACAACACTGTTTTGTGCTGTGTTAATATTTCCGACGCCCTCACGCTTTCCTTATTGTTTTCAGTCCATTGAGTGAAAGTGCTACTGCCGTCGGGGCTGGTGCTGCCACTCCTGCCGAGCTTTCTGGATGTACGCCAATGGTTGAGGTCTTCAAACTTGCTGTCTCAACGTTTAAAGTCAACAACTGGGGCCTTTTTGGAAGTGTATAGATGAGTCATAGGGCCATGTATAGATTATACATGAATAGGTTGTTTTAGATTTAATGATTATTTTTTGTTCAGAAAGATTGTTGCCAGTCACCAAACTTAGTTTCTGTTGTCATCTTCCATTTTCTTTGAATGTTGAACTGAATGGCTTCTTGGTTTGGTGACTTTGGTCTCAGTCCTTTTTGTAGAGTTTGAATTGTTAAAATTACTTTCTGATCATCTCCCTCTCTCCACTGTAGATGTTACTGCTTGTGTTCAGTTTTACACAATAAAAATTAACCTCATGGTAGGGCTTTGTAAATGATATCACTTCTTTTTTATTTTTTTAACAAATTTTTGTGTTTCATAAATTGACCGGAATTTCATTGAATTATAAAACTAAAAAACTTCAACTTTTTGAAAGAAGAGTTAGTGACCACATTTCAGGTGTTTTTTTTTCTTTTTTTTAAGTCACGTATTTTTTAACTTTTTTTTTTTTTTTTTGATTCAACATGTATATTTTTACTTGATGAAAACACTTTGGTTCCATAAAAAAAAAGGGTGACTCTGGTTAAAGAAATAAAACTAATTCGATGTTATATACAGTTTTTAGAAAAAAATTTTATCATAAATCTGCTTCAATACAGCAGTATAAGTGCCCTTTTAAAAAAAAAATTTATAAATGCACAATGTCATTTAATATTCCATCTCCAATCAAAGGTAGGAAATTGATGAGCATAATTGTATTTAAAAGTATATGTTAAGAGGGAGACTAGTATAGTAACTCATATTTACTGGGAAGGGAAGTTGGTTCAATAAGTATGATTAGCAGAACCAGAAAAGGTAGTAGTACACCAAAAAAGAATAAAGAAAAATAATTCTCTTAATTTCTTTTGAACTGATTAGTTTACTGGTGCTCATAGAGTCATATGTTAACATGAAAAATAAAGCACAGCAGTATGTGTGTTGTCTTTAACACGTAGGAAAAGCCTTTGATATCCTTTGGTAACTAACAACCATATAAAAAAACTTGGAAACTATGCATTTGATGTTCATCTTCTTAAAGAGTTCTTCAGTAAGCAAGTTCATTACATCAACACTAAGCAGAGAAAGAATGTACAAGTCGAAACTGCAGGAGCTTTGCCACAAGAATCAATAGGGTTTACCAAAGTACACCTCTATGAGATATGGGCCAGACCATAACCCTCTCTTTGGAGCATCTGAGATTATAAACCATATCATTTTTTGATGGTACTTCTTTGGCTAATGATGTAGAAACATGTCTCTTAGAAGTATCATATTGTTATTAAAAGGTCATATGTACCTATATATGTGGTGAAAGATTGATATAGAATAAAAAGGATTGTGAAGATTATGCTGAAATTTGTTGGCTGTAACATCCTTTTGCTTTTCATTATGGTTTAGATTCTTCAACAATAATCAAAACCAACAAGGGAGAACGAAACATCGAAGAAAAACAGGAGATTCTCGAGATGCAGTCAAATGATTTGGGCATCAGTGATGGTGAGGAGACTGAAGGTACAAAATTTTAAAGTATGTGTACAGATAATTCTATGTTATGCACAAAGGTAATTAGTGTCTCTTGAAGTGAAGTTATTTTTGTTGGGATTGTCAATAGTTTAATTTCTCAGGGATTTATTATGTTTTAGTCCTAATATTTTAGATTTTTCATTATCTACAGTCATCCATAGTATTCATGTATTTCTTATTTTAAACTATCAAAGTTCATGGTGGCAACTTCTATAAGTTACACAAAATTGAACTAAAGCACAATAATCTTTGTTAGAAATGTTCTGTTGAACCCTTAAATTTTTTAAGACTAATGAAATTTCACTCATGTATATATATATATAAACTATTGTCCAGTCAAGAAGCAACTGCAGAAATATGCTAGACAGAGAAATTTCGGTTTGCCAGTGTACTTTTGTGAATGTGATCAAGGATGAGGCCACTCAGTTTAAGGCAACAGTTACAGTTGGTGACCAAATTTTTGAGAGCTCTGGATCCTTCAACACTTCGAAAGACGCTGAAAGTGATGCTGCAAAGGTTGCTTTAATGTCTTTCTTAATGGAAAACTTTCAAGAGGCAAGCACTCCAAAGTAGCTAAGAGCTTTTTCTTTTCTTCACAAATCTTTAGATGCTGCAAAGCTTGGTGTTTTATAGAACTGTTAGTGTATTTAGTTTTAGTGAAGAATGTTTAGAATGGGTTTCTATATTGCAAAGCTTGTTCTACAGCATCATATCTATGTGGATGAATGTATAGAAAATTGTAAGTCTAATATTATTTAGGAGCTAATAGTTAGAATGAGTGGAGGAGACATACCAACCAATATTATTTAGCTCTCCAGTTAGAGGATACTTTGGTAGGTTTTCTGCATGAGAAATGTTGTAATGCTTATTTATGTCTGCATTTTAGTTATTTGTCATAGAAATAAAAATAATGAACTTGATTATTCTATGGGTGACTAACAGGAGCACAAGCATAATAATAAAGATGTGCTTTATCATGAAATGAAATTACTCAATTTCATGATAAAACACATTTTAATTATGTTCTGTGCTCGTGTGAGTTTTGATCGAATTTGATCAAATGCCTTGACCCTTAAAATTGTATATATATTTTTATTATTATTATTTGTAGTTGAAATTAACAGATGTTTATGTTGCAAATTATTTTACCAGGATCTTAGATCTACTCACAAGTATGTTGATTAACATCCTAAATATGAACTTCTAAAACGATTATAAAATAAACACATATAAAGTATGAGAAACCTTACATTGGGTGCAGCGGAATAAAATGTCTCCTTCCGTTCAGATCTCTAACCCTTGTATCCTTTCTATCGCAAAGTATTATCAAGATCTGAACCTGGATCTCTTTCTCTCCTTTCTTTAGTGCTGAAACTCCTTCTTGTTGAATATCTTTCTTCACGATCTTCCTCACTATGATTGAGGTATCACTTGCTGTGTGTGGGCACTACTCTAACACTAAGAGGTTCGAAATTATTCAAGGAAGAAGAAGAGTATGAAGGTGGCGGCTAGGGTTTAGAAAGAGAAGGCTCAGGTTTTTCTCTGAAGGAAACCAGAAGTAAAAGTGTCAATTTCCTGAAGCCTTCACTATCTATTTATAGCATTCCACATAGGGTTAGGTTTGAATTATTTGGCATTAAAATAATGAAAAATATCAGATGATAAAGCCTATAAAAGTGGCCGGCCATGGCTATATGGATTTGGGCCTCACTTTTTGCAATTTTGCAGTTTTATCATTTCTGCATCTCATTTTCTCAAAAATGCCAATTTTCAAATTCAACCATTTAAATGCCAATTCTAACTATTTAATAACTATAAATAATTATTAAATAATATTGTCATTTATCATATTTATTAATTGAACCATACAAAGTATCATAATTAACAAATATGTCCTAAAAACTCTTTCTTCACAATTTTGCCCTTACTTAGTGAAAAATTCACAAATAGACATAGTCTAATTTGAGAATTATAATTGATTAATCAAAACCAATTAAATGAGTCTTACAAGTAATATTGTCTCAACTAGTGGGGGGACCATGGGTCTATATAACCGAGCTTCCAATAAGCAGATCAAGAATTTATAACCTAAATTCACTGACTTATTTATTCTTCGTTGAATCCACGCATAGAACTTAGAATTGCACTCTTAGTATATAGAACGCTCTATATGTTCCACCATATAGACACGTCATTAGTTATCCATTGTTATAATCCTAATTTGATCAATGATCCTCTATATGAATGATCTACACTGTAAAAGGATTAGATTACCGTAACACCCTACAATGTATTTTATCCTTAAAACACTTAACCCCGTATAAATGATATTTCAGCTATGTGAAATGAGTACTCCACCATTTATTTTCGTTTGGTCAAGCTCGAAGGAGATCATCCTTTACTTTCTATTCGCGAGATAGAAGCTATAGATTCCATATCTATGTTAGCGCTCTCACTCAATTGCACTACAGTGTTCCCAAAATGTACGTATCACCCTGACCCAAAAGTAGGCTTAACTAACAAATCAAAGAACACGAATAACACTCTTGAGATTGAGCCTAATCACATTAGGATTAAGATCATTTGATCTAGGATCAACTAGGCGATATTGACTTGAATAGATATTACGGTAAGTTTGATAAATCTATGTCAAAGTTCAATATCGGTCCCTTCTGATGCATACTCCATGCACCCAACCTGAGCTTTACTTTAACCAATGCTCTGGAAAGAACATAGCATTTCTCCAAATGCAAGTAAACTCTGTTGTAGATTATCATATCAGTGAAACCCTGTGTCTGATAAATCTAGGAATCTTTATTCAGATAGTCATGTTTACTTTCCAATGTGTTGACAACACAATAAACATGATCAAGTATGTGAAAAGAGTTTCAGATGAATTTATAAATCAAATAGACAAGCAATTGATAAGATGAACCAAAACATACACAAATGAATGAAAGATACTTCTGTTTCTTTATTGATGATGAATAAAATGGATTACATTGAAATGGAGTTTTATTTAGGGCATAAAACCCAACAGTTTAGGTTAATAAAATAGACAAAATGTTGTTTGATTTTTTATAGATGTAGTTGTTAGATTTTAGACATTTTTGCATGCATCAATTTTGATATAGTTGAGTGGTGTTAATGTAGGAAGCTCCTCCTTCAATATCTTCAACCCAAAAATCTGAATTCCAAAATATATGCCAGATTTGTGCACCTTGACTTCATGCCTGCTGGAGAGGGAGGAGAGGGTTCATGGCCGCACTATCTAGTTAATGACAAGAGCTTAAAATTGAGCAGAGCTAAATAAAATAATTGTTTTTTTTTTTTCTGGGCTGCATTACATTAGCCAACCATATGGAAAATCTTGGAAATGTCCTATCAAGCTTTTGCTTGTTAATGACAACTTCTGTGATAATCATCCCTCATCTTGGGTGCTGCATAGAATCATCGCGGGTTTCAAGCAAGGTCAGTGATCCCATTTTTTTTTAAAGAAATGTTTTCTTTTTATATAAAATCTGTTTACATTTGTTTTCTTGCTTGTATCATTTTCATTTTGTTGTTGTTTTGTTTTTGTGTGTGCTATAGAAGTTCATGACACCCTTTTGCATCCGATAACTTCAAAGCATTTGCTTGATCCTCATTGCCCATATATATGAGATGATAGGGGTTATGATATTGTAGATGGGATTTTGTTTAGTGAATGCGTAACATGGCATGGGATTTTTATGTTGTTAAATTTTTATTATTGTCGTGATTATATTATTCTGAGTGTCTCATTCATAGACGATTTGGAAGGCAAAAATGGGAAGAAACAATATGCTAACTGTAGAATTATTGTCAAAGGATAGTCTTTCTGTATTGATTAAGCTTATTAATGTTACTCTTAATGTATTCTAAATAGCTCGATCATATATGACTATTGTTTCTTCATCTTCTTATAATAGCTTAAAAGTTTTTATGCTTTAAGTTATGTTTGATACCTCCATCTAGAATTTAAGGAGATGATATAGTGTGGATTTTTTTACCTAGAAATACGAGTACAATCTCGTTTATATTTGACACGTGGACCTAGTTCCCAGTTGGGAAAAAATTACATGTCAACGAACAATTCTAGTAGAGCTACATGATAGAAACTTGAGAGAAGGTGCGACCGAGACAGGGTCTAGTCGCACACTATGCTCATTAGTAAAGAAAGCAGGACCAAGAGTTATCATAAGTCACGAACATATCATTATATGTGAGGACCAAGTGTTTCTCCCCTACGTCCCACATAAAGACTGTATCTTTTCAGAAGTCTGGTCTGAATGACTAATATACGCGACAACTCATCTTGAACCCACGAGTTCTATGCTGTCAGTACATCAATGTTCAATACGCGACCCGTATGGTCGCGGGTGTTTTACCTTATAGATTACCCCGAGAGGTTTTAAGTGGTCCAAAGACCTTATGTGTGGGTAACATCGAGAGCCCGAAAGTTCATATGGTACTCAGGAAAATGAATGGTCAATATGTAACTTCCAAAGTCGCATACGTTCAAGTATTAATTAAGAACGGTGGAAACAGTTCTTTCATTTATTCTGTAAACCTTTTTTATCTAAATCAAATGTAACTAATACTGTAATGTGGTCCTATCTGACCGGTTATGTAATCCAAAGGACCACTTGCTTTCTATATAAAAGAGTGATCGAATTTGAATAAAACTGGATCACAAACTCTTGCAAAAAGTGGACTAAGCAAACTAAGTTCTGACTGAACCACTATAATTCTGTCTCTTTTACATTTTATGTTGTCTTTATTCACATACTCGCTATTTATATTTGAGTATTCACTATTCTAGGTGAATACTCGCAGTTTTGCACAAGAGTGTTCTTGTTTACCTTGAATACTCGCTATATTTGGTGTTGTCTATTTTCCTCCGACAACAGTAGATATCAACTGAGCCTTTCCATAATTGAGCCATAAGATGTGCAGCTTGCCATTCCTGTCTGTTATTTTTTTAGGCTTATCTCTTTATTTTTATCCAGTTTCATTGATAACAACTTTCAGATTTGATCTTTGCTTTGCTTCACTTTGGTATTTTTGCAGATTCACTGATGATCCACTAGTTAGTATTACTGCTACCAACTGATTGCTTCCTCAATCGATATTATTATCATCAATAATTTGCTTTTCAGTGAGAAAGAAATTAGTACTGGTATATACATGTTCTCCCGTAAACATATAATATTTGTTTGATAAAAGTTGTAAGGTAAGTTTTCATAAATTCAAAAAAATAATAATAATAATAATAAAGGTTTTAGTTTTCATAAAGTGCAAGAGAAAATGATACCATTTCCATTTAGTATTTTTCTAATTAGGTGTATTTTTTTTAAAGGGTTTCCCTCATACTAATCCTAATTAGGTGTGCTTTGGTGTAGAAGATTAAAGATTGAGGTAAATATTATGTATTTCTTTGATATTAGTCAAAGCTAACTAAATGATATATCCATGCCAAAATATTATAGACAATGAAAATAAAATGATAATTTAACAAAAATTATATATTTAATAAGTTTATAAATTCACAATTGCACATCCAAAACTGAAAAATGTATCTCTGATCGGAGATCTTTTTCCATGCCTTTTTGTGAGATTCTTTCTTCTCAAGGGAACCAAGTATTAATGAAATTATACTTATAAAAAATGAAATTATAGAATTAATATATGAACTAGGCCTTATTATTATATGTAGTAATTAATAATTGAAAAAAAAAATTATCGTGAGATAATAGTACATCTTTTATATATACTAGGTGAGTATTCCAGGTGCAGCGTAATTTTTCTTATTTTATTTCATTTATACTTTTTGTTTGCTTAACTTTTATTTTATAAATAATTGTAACAAAATTTTATATAATGTAAATTTTGCATCTTAATTATAGTACAAATTATAAATACATATTTTATTATTATATTGGAGATAAGAGAGTGAGAATAAATCTTTAAAATGGACATTATAGATTTTTGAACATTGTTTTCTTTTTTCTATTTTTTTTTTAAAAAAAAATTGTAATATATCTTTAATAATTAGGCTAATTAGGATTTTTGCCCCTCAAGCTTTAACATGTACTAAATCATACCCCCTGAACTTTTAAGGTCGTTAAAAATGCCCCATGAACTATTTAGATTGTTAGATTTAAGGACTTTTGTCCAATTTTAGTAAAAAAAAAATCTAACATAGATGAAAGTTCATGAGGCATGATTTAGTACATGTCAAAGTTCGGAGAGTTTTTTAGTCCAATTTTTTTAATGATTCTCTATGTTATAGTTATTTAGGACCACCTGTAAATTTTTTAGAAAATTCTGAATAGTTTTACCATGCAGGAATTTATGAAGCAATCCAAAAAACTAGGCAAAGTTTGTAGCAGACGAGATTTACTCATCAAATGCCCTTCTGAATCTTCGTGTTCCTGCAAAACCCCAAAGAAAAAAACCAAGTTCAAGACGTTCAAGTTCTCGAAACACAAGGGACGTAAAATAAAATTTTTACGAAAGAAGCGTGACTTTCGCAAAAAATCTGATCGATGTTTTGTGTGTGGAAAAAAGGGGCATTATGCAAAACAGTGCCCAAAAGGAAAAACAGTCAAGCTCATATCACATATTCAACAAACGACCGGGATGTCTCTTAAAGAGAACGACATAGAGTCAATCTTCTCCATCGATGATGAATTCAACTCAGACTCCCTTTGTGCATTCGAACAATGGAGTGATTCAGACACTCCAGAATGCTATCAAATGTCCACTATTCACACAATGCAGCCATCCCCTGTCCTCACTGTGCGAGTTCTTCCAACAAAATATGCCAAGCCGATAAAAGTGGCCGGATTCTTTGACACGGGAGCATCATACACAATAATGAACCCTGATATTCTTCCGAAAGAATATTGGAAGAAAGAGAAACAATACTTCCATGCTGCAAATGGAGGTATTTTTTGCACAGAACTCATCAGCAAACCGATTCGATCATAGCTTCTTCCTGTGGTGTTCTGTTACTCACAGAGTCATTGGATCAAAATTGCCCGGAAAAGACCTAATTGTTGGATTCGATCTTTATACAAAGAAGAAGGGTTTGCGTATTCTCCCTAGTGGACTTGGTTACAAACGACATTTTGCTCCATGGGAAACAATACCAAACTATTTCTTAATACCCCATGACCCATTTCATCAGATAAGGAAAGAGCTCATCGAAGTCTCATGTGCCAATAATCATGCAGAATTCCTGAAGAAATGTGACCATCCTCTTTGGAAAAATCAACAGTTCTTCATAAGCCTTCCTTTTAAGCTTAATGAAGATATCAACCCTACAAAGGCTAGTCACCCAGGCATGAATCCAGAACACCAACATATGGCGTCCAATGAGTGCAAAGAGCTAGAGCAGCAGGGTTTAATAGAGTCAACTTCCTCTCCATGGGCATGTCATGCATTTTATGTCAATAATCGATTAGAGCAAGCTCGAGGAAAGCAAAGGTTGGTCATAAATTACAAGCCCCTGAATGAGTTCTTAGTAGATGATAAATTCCCAACACCAAATAAGAATTCATTGTTTGCCAGTTTATCCAAAGCCCATATTTTTTCAAAATTTGACCTAAAAGCAGGATTTTGGCAATTAGGCATCAAACCAGATGAACGACCCAAAACAGCCTTTTGCATTCCAAATAATCATTTCCAGTGGACCGTCCTACCCTTCGGGCTCAAAACTGCCCCTTCCCTATTCCAAAAGGCTATGACCAAAATATATGGCCCAATATTGGAAAAGGCTCTCATCTATATTGACGATATTTTGCTATTTTCTCCTGATGCAAAAGCCCATCAAGCGTTATTGGCCCAGTTTGCTTCTATCACTAGAGCCCACGGTATCATGTTGTCTGAAAAGAAAATGATTATTGGACAGACGCAAATAGAATTCCTTGGGATGAAATTATCCAAAGGACAATATGAAGCCCAACCACATATAGCCCATGAACTACTCAAATTCCCAGATGAAAATCTCACAAAAGTTCAGGTGCAACAATTCTTGGGCATCATCAATTACTTACGAGACTTTGTTCCCCGACTATTTGTACTGACAAGGCCACTCAGCGATATGCTCAAAAAGAATAGTCCAGAATGGTCACATGACCAAACGGTGGCAGTCAAAAAACTGAAAGAAATCATGCAAAATTTACCACCTCTACAGATTCCTTCTGACGGAAAACGTGTTCTTCAAACAGACGCTAGTGACCAACATTGGGGTGCTGTCCTTCTAGAGCAAGATGAACAAGGGAAAAGACGAATATGTGGATACAAGAGTGGACACTTCAAAGATTCCCAACTCCATTATCATTCAACGCTCAAAGAACTGATTGCAATCAAGATGGGAATAACAAAATTTGAGTTCCACCTCATCGGCCATCATTTTTTAGTGGAAACCGATTTTGCTGCATCAAAGGGAATGATAGGCCTAAAAAAGAATAAGACAACCAATACTCAACTTTTGAGATTGGCAACATGGTTTGATCATTACTCTTTTGAAATAAAACACCTTCCCGGAAAAGAAAATATCTTGGCCGACCTCTTATCTAGACCTAAGTCTATAAATATGGTCTCCTCACACCCACTCAAAACCATCCCTTTAATCAGCCACAACTCGTCCCATACCATTCCATACATATATATCATGGCATCATCATCATCGCAAAAGAATTGCTCATTTCCCCGAGATGCAAAGCTCATCCTTTCTAAATCCAAAAGATCAGCAAAAGAAAAAGCCTCTCACAGGGCTATTTATACTCACGAACAAATTCTCTCCAAATTTGGACCCTATTTTCAATATGATTTTTTGATTCACCCAAAGTATCCTTTTGCCAATCTAGTCCCCTTTCGGACTGCACTCTTCACTCCAAAGTCCATAGCCCATCTTTTTTGGTACCTAACATGCCTCTGTACAATGGTTGTCGAAGTCCAAACTATGGCTCTTCACACTGCTATACAGTCGTTCCTCGAACAAGAAAAAAATAAACCAGCCTACGAAATCCAAATGGACATTTTGTCTTGGTACGCTCCTCTAGAGGAGTGGCAAAAAATACTCTGGGATGAATGGGAAAAGGTTCGCAACAATCGACACGTCTTTGTTTATCCATCAGGACCACATGTAGCCAACATGATGGATTGCTATACGGTCTTCTTTATCAGTCTTAATGCAAAATTGGACGAGAACAAGAAAATAGTTTGCAATCCCACTTTTGAACTATACGGATCCCAGGAAGCACCTTTCAGAGAGCAAGATGCAGAGTACAGATATCTCCAAAAGATTATCTTTGAGAAAAATCAGACTATTCCACCAGAAATTTGGCCAAGAATAGAAGATGATGCCCCATGGGAAATGTTTCCCTTAGATTATTCACAACGCATATAGCAAGGGCCCTAGAAAAGTTCCAAATTTCCAAAAATAGTCACAATCAGGTCCAAGCCCCTAAAGTAAAAAAGAAAAATTCATCACTATTCAAAGAAACAAACACTGTGGGGGTCCTACTCCGTAAGACAAGCATTTTTGAAGATTCACAAGACCCATACATGGACCAAGAAATCAACCAGGATCCCTATCTCTTTCAGTACAATGGATTGGAATGGGAGATCGTCTATTCTGATTATGATGCATGTCCACTAGCTGGAAGTGATGAAGAAGATGAACCATCAGGTTGGCACCCACTTCAAGAGACCCCAATTATGACTCAGACTACAATGCTGATCACGAGCCAATTATCGACCGCTAATAAGAAGAACGAAAGAATTCCATATCTCCTATTTGTGTAAGATAGCAATAAGTGGAAAAATTCCTTATAGTCATGATGTTTGTAGGAATTTTTTCTTATCGTTTGGCATTTTCTATGTTTGTCAGTTAGTCAGTTTGTCCATTTGTTGTCAGACTGTCTTTTTCTCCGCTTGTCATTTTGTTGGTTTGTCCTTTTGTTGTCAGAGTGTCCTTTTGTGTGTTTGTTTGCTTGTAGGAAATTTCTAGGAAGTTTCCTATTTTGTATTGTACTTCATGTAAATGGCTATATATAGAGCCATCCTTTTCATTGTAAGGACATGAGAAAACTTTCTACTAAATAAATTTCTAGTGTTCTTCTCTCAAAATGTTCTTTAATTTTGATTTTTATATACAGAAAAATCTATAAGCTATATAAAAGTTGGCAATACTACATTACAAAAATGTCTTTAATTTTTTTTTAATTACCATAAAATCTTTTTATCATTTAATCATAAAAGCACTCAAATTCATTTCTTCAAATAATTATTCAAGTGATTTCAAAAAGAAAAAATACTAATAATAATTATTCAAATATAATTTTTGTACATTAAATAAAAATGATTTTGTGAACATATATTAGATTGGCCAATTTATTGTAGAATTATTATAAAGTAGGATAAATATATATATTTTCTATAGATTAAATACTATTTTAGTGTGATTAAATCTTAAAAAAAATTGTGTGTATTTGTCTTACATTGCTCATATGTGAGTGATTTGTGAGATTTATATTATACCAAGTAGTAACTAAGCTATAACCTTACAATAGAATTTTAGTAATTAGATAAATACGATTTTGGTGTCATTAAATCTATAAAAAAAATGATAAATAAGTTTTTTATATTTTTTTCTTGTGTGAATTATAACTTGGATAGAGTAATTTTGATTTTCAACCGTGAGTTACTTACTATATATAATATTTTAAGTTTCATTCACTTATATACTATTTATTTTTTTTTTTGACGAATTAAATATTTAATGTTACTTATCAAGTTAGAGATCCTAAAATGGTTTACAATATTTTGATAAATTTTGAATAATTGATTATTACAAATTAAAGTTTAAATGTTATACCATGAAAATATTATATACACGAGTGTAATTTACTATTTAAATTTAAATGATTGTATTTTTTAAGATAACCACAAAATTCTTTTATATATTTATATTTAGGGGCTTATATATATGATGCAAAAATAGGTGTGCCGATGCATCTTCGTTATGTTTATATATGTATAATCTTTTTTTAAAAAAATAAAAAAAAATAACAATGTACATTGCAGTTATTTAAAATATCTTGCAAATTTTTAATAAAATTTTAATAATTTATATTTTTAAAATTTAGTTCAACAATTTGTTTCACTCTTGTATTAAAATTAATACGAGTACAAAAAAAAATATATTTAAACTATATTTTTCAATACTATAAATTATTTAAAATATTTTTAAAACATACTGAATATATTAAATAACTAAAGTGTAGTACAATAAAACAAAATGAAATTATTTTACGTACTGAAAATACGATAGGAACATATATTGTGTAACCAATTATTTTGGTATATTCAGAGCTTCTCTTTATATATTATGTGAGTATGGATAGTTTTGCCTTACAGATTAATGATTTTTCATAATAATTATTAAATTAAATTATATGAGATCCAATAATCATATTAATAGTGGTATAATACATTACAATATCGTTAAGTATTATCAATACTTTTAACATTTCTTATATTAATATAGTCATAAATATTTCACGTGCACGTGTGACTTTTCACTAGTAATAATTAAAAAGTACAAAATATAATAACAAATATTATATGATAAGTTCTCAATCGATTTATAGATTCAACATTGGATAGTGAGTTTCTTTACAATTTTTTTAATATTTTTAGATCTATTTTATATAACTGAATATTTCAAAAAATTATGTATAAATTACGTAGTTATAACTCATTGTTTAATTTTTATTATGTTTTAAATAAATTTATTAGAAATAACAATAGTGACAAAGTATACAATGATAATAACGATTTTAAATAATCATGACATATAAAGAGAAATGTTTACTTAAATAATTTTTAACAAATAATAATAATAATAATAATCTAATAATTTTTCTTTATATCACCTAATTAATCTATAGAATAATTGATTAGGAGTAGTGAAACAATGAAAGTTAAAGTGTGCGGATAAATGAAAAGATAAGAGAAATAGAGAAAAAAACTACTAATGATATAGAATTCCAATATGTAAGGTCTATGATTAATTTTCGTAAAGAAAAATGTAATAAAGCATTAATACTGAATTGATCCCTAATTAAACAAAATACCTTTTCGAAGTCTTGGAGACGAATCGTGGGTTGGCGTATAGTGCGATTTGTCAACAGGGTCGTCTCAAATATTTTGGAGGCCCTGTTCTAATTTTAAAAAATAGGACCCTAACAAAAAAAATAATAATTTGCAAATAATATTTTTAAATATTATCATATTACGAAAGTATATTTTACATAATTACACACTTAAAAATTCAAAATTTTACTAAACTTGTTATTAATTCCAATACAGCTTCAAGCCAATATCAACATTCTATTTAAAAAGGGACATCCTTCGAACGCTTTTTGAAGCAAATTCATCAACCAACTCTTCATATTTTATTGTCTCCAAAACCTCATTTTCAATCGCTATCGATGCTAATCCATTAAGCCTTTCTTGTAACATGGTAGACCGCAAGTAGGACTTCAACAACTTTAACTTTGAAAAACTTCTTTCTGCAGAAGCAACTGTCACAGGAATAGCCAACAAAATCCTATATGCAATAATTGTATTAGGAAAACAATCTACGCCTTTCAAAAACTTTAATATGTCGATAGCTCTCATTTTCTCTCTAGGCAATATTTACCTTAATAGCTTCAACTCCACACATAATTCATTCCCATCAATATCAGATTGTTCATTATGTTTCAATGCATTTTCAAAATGACAACAACAAGACTTTAAATTTGCGTTGTCTAATGATTGTAACTTGTCAGAAGTAAACAAGAAACCAAAATTATTTTCATACTCTTAATATTGTTCAAATCTCTTAGTAAGAGAAGCAATGGCTTGATCAACAAGGTAAAGAAAATAATTAATTCTAAAAGATTCCTCTCCAGATAACTCAACAGATGGAATATTTAAATTTTCATCAAATTGTCTTTTTCTTCGAATTGTGCGCCTTTGAGGAAATACTGGATCGATATTCATTTCAATAGCAATTTCCTTAGCATTAGCCAAGGCGTTATAAAAACCTGTTTCTCTATATCCCACGAAAAAAGAAATTAACCCTTTTATTTTGTCCATAGCAATATCAATAAGCATATCCTTTGATTGTAAAAGCTTACTAACCAAATTAATTGCAGATAAGATTTCAAACCAAATAATAATTGCTATTAAAAACTCAAAATCACCAAGTTCATTTATTGTTAAGGATTTTGCTTCACTTCTGATTTTAGAATCAAGTTCATCATTTTCCGATACTTCAAGTAAAGCTTCTCTAAAATCTGACATTTGAGATCTTATAGCTTTAACACTTTCTACACGACTCTCCCAACGAGTGGATGACAATGATTTTGGAGTCAATCCTTTCACATTATCTTTCAAAATTTGCCATCTCTTAGTAGAATTGGCAAACATTGTATAAATGCGTTGAATAACTCCAAAAAAATCTCTAGGTTTACTACACGATTCAGCCATGTCACACAAAATAAAATTAAGACTATGACAACCACAAGGAGTATAAAAGGCTCTTGGATTTATGTCTAAAAATTTCTTTTGTACACCTTGATGTTTTCCTTTCATATTTGACCCATTATCATAACTTTGCCCTCGCACATCAAATATGTCAAGATCAAGTTTTTTCAGCTCATTTTGTAGCACATCAAAAAGTCCTTGACCAGTTGTATCATTCACATTTAAAAATCCTAAAAAAGATTCTTCAATGCTAACAGAATGTGGAGAAACATCCACATATCTCAATATCAAGGACATTTGCTCTTGATGGCTAACATTAGGAGTACAATCAAGTATCACAGAAAAATATTTTGCTTGTTTAACTTTTTTTAATGATTTCAGCTTTAATTGCTGAAGCAAGCAAAATTATTAACTCGTTTGGGATGTTATGTCCAAGATAATGAATGTGAATATCATCATTTGTAATGCGTTTGACATGCTCTTGGATAATAGGATCAAACTCTGCCAACATTTCAATTAAGCCAAGAAAATTGTCATTACTATTTTGATATAATTTCTCATTAGATCCACGAAAGGCCAAATTATGTTTAGCAAGAAATTTAACTATTAAAATAATTCTTTATAAAACTTTTTTTCCAGTGATCTTTTTCTTTTTCAATTAGTCTTTGAGTCGATTTATCAATGGTTTGATTCTTTTGGACTCTTAGACGGAATTCATACCAAGTGGTCATATTTTTAACATGTTCCGTGCTTATCTCATGCTCTCTAAGTCTTTCACTAATATGCACCCAATCAATAAAGCCTTCATTTATTAATTGTCCTCTAACAATTCCTGTTTTAAAAACTTTGCAACAAAAATAAAATTCTCTATCTAACTCTTTTGAATAAACAAGCCAATCTCTATCACACTTCTCCCCATTTGATAAAACTCTGGTATACAAATTAACAGTGAATCGTCTAGAAAATTTACCTTTAGGACCAGCCATAATAGAACAATCTCTTTTTGGACCCTTCATCACTAATAAATCAATCATTTTTGGATCAAGAGCATCCCAATTTCTTGGATCAAATATGTCAAGTAAATTTTTAAATGAGTTTGTTTGCTTAGCATTATTATTATCCTCTAAAATTTTATTTTCGAGTGAATTATTCAAATGGTCATCATCACAATTTTCATAATCAAAATTTTGATTTTCCATATTATCATTTTCAATAGGCACATCACCTTTATTTTCCACATTATCATTTTCAATAGGCATGTCACTTCTATTTTCTACATCATCATTTTCACTATGATTCTCAATAATAGGCAACATATTTTTAGAAATTTCAGTATCAACAACATTATGATTATGATTTTCAAAAGAAACTTGTGGTTCTTTTATAATGAATTTATCAAGAGCTCCTCTTTGAGATTGCGTTAACTCCTCAATTTTTTTCTTTTTCTTACGCTTTTCATACCCAGACTCATATTTTTTAATTTTATGAGACATAGTAAAAAAAATAATAGCAACAACTAATATAATATTTTAAAGAACAATCAAGATAATAATAATTATTAATTTAAAAGTTCAAAAAGTGACGAAAAAACCTGATATTTGCTGCTAATTCCGTCTTCAAAGTTTAAAACTTCAAATTGTGAAAATTTGCTGTCACCAATTGCCCAATGCTCATTTAAAATTGATTTTCTGATTTATGCAATGATAGTTTTAGAATAAAGTTATTGTACTAAGAAATAATAATTAACTAAATAACAATTAATCTCAATTAAAATTTTTTTTACAAAAATATGATTGATTGACTGTATTAAACAAGGGTGAATTACAACATATACATTATGTTAATATGTAAATAGGTATAATACATATTACATACTTTTTTTTTCTCCATTAGTTTCAGCATTAAATATGTAAATAAGTATATTTAGTTTTTTTTAAAAAAATAAAAGGTAAAAAGACAAAGAAAAAAAAACTAGCTAACTACTAATACTAACTACACTGTTAATCATAAAAAGTGAGATCAAATATAACAAATATACAGATTTGAAATTAAAAATAATAAACAATATAGATACAATGAACAAAGAATAAATATCAAATACATACCTTCTATTAACCGTTGATAAATTTGCCTCAAAAAATTCTAATGAATGATATTATTCTTCAATTCTTTTATTTTTTTTATATATATATAAAAAAAATGAAAAATATAGATGATAACAAAATATATCTAATATCTTTCTTCTCAATTCTCATAAACAATTTTGATTTTTGATGTGGATGAAAAAGCTTAAAATGAGATATATATATATATATAGTAGGTGAATAAAAAAAGTTTAAAAAAAATAAATTAAATGGTATTAATAAATTTGGTACCGTTAGTTTACTAAAAACTAGGAAAATTGGTACTTAATTGACTAATAGTCTAATACTTGGTTTATAAAAAAAATTGAAAATGTTAAAAATTGATGAGCTTTTGTTGGGAAGGAGAAGAATGAGAAAGATAGACCAACGTCTCTCAATTAATGATCCCTATTAAATGGGCTTTTGCAATGACCAAGGTAGCTTATGAAAACAAAAAAAATTAACAAAATTGGGCCCTTTGCTTGCGTGGACCCTGTGCAGTAGGTCTGCCTACACACCATTAGGGTCGGGCCTGTTTGTCAAATATATTGGGTCATATGGTATTTTCTCGTTCTCTTCCCCGATCGAGATATCCTCCTTTTCGCCCAAGAAAGATTGATTGAATTATCAAAAATTTAGAGCAAGAAATGCAATGAAGTGCACTTAAATATATTTTTTAGGAGTATACAAATTAATATTAGCAATTCAAATAATTTATAGTTGGCTTGTCTAGGATATGGGATCTCACGCTGCATCTTTACTCTTATATTGGATGGTGCATATATACAATGCATTAGGAATTAGATTTAACTATTAAGATTGCTGAAACATCTAGATGGGTTGAAAAGTGGCCGTATCATCTTCTACTATATTAAAAGTTAAAATTTGAGGGCGGTAATATAATACTAAAAGCTGCTATTAGTGGATAACTTTGCTTATATAATTAAATTTATTAACATGCTTCTTGCAAAAAACTATATAAATGAAGAAACTATGATGCTCAAATTTTATTACACCTTTAATAATTTTCTCAACAAGTATTAATTTGTAACTTGTCTGCTCAGATCTCGTCGACGATGGAAGAACATTCCAAAGCTCTGGCACGATCAAAGAGAGGGAGAATGAGAGAGAGATTTGGGGCTTTGGGGTTCTCGAGCATTGGCAAAACAGAGCAATTGTGTGGCTGCCATGAGGGTTGGGGTGGCTGCCGTGAGGGTTGGGGTGGCTGGTGGCGGGGATTGGCATGTGGCTGGAGATGAAGAAGACAAGGAAGAAAAAAAAAAGAAAAAAAATTATTTTAAAATTTTTAAATAATTTATTTATTTTTACTACAATTTTTTTAAAATTAAAATTATAATTTAGACCAATAATAATTGGACATGTGTCAATTTTGAATAAGTGAACATATCTCTTAAAGTTGGGACAAACAGACTTACAAAAAGTACGACTTTGAGGACTATTGCCGCTATTTTTTGTGGTTGGGGATTAATCTCCATCAAAGTAAATTTTTAAAGGACTTTTGCTGCAAATATCCCTTATAATTTTATGTAATTTTATATTTTTTTATTCATTTAATATTTGTTTATTGTTTTACCCAAAATTAAACTATAATATTAATATTATATAGTGCTTTATGTAATACAAAATTTAGTTGTTTGCAAGAAATTGTGCTTTATTATTAAGAGGAGTGCTACCATCAACCTTCTGTTACAACCTCTTAGTTAATTTTCACGCCCAAAAATACATGTCGAAATATTTTTTTTTCATTTTTTTTCACGGGGGTATTTGTTATGCTTAGAATATCATCCCTGTAAATTTTTGAAAAATTTCGAATAGTTTACAGTGCCGAAAATACGTTTGAAGTTTATTGAACGCGCTTGGTAAACTGGAATATCAGGAACTCTTTTTTTGCTACTGTAAACTATTCGGAATTTTCAAAAATTTACACGGATGATATTGTAAATATAACAAATACCGCTATGAAAAAAATTTGAAATAAAATATTTCGGCTTGTGATTTCGTACGTGAAGATTGACTAAGAAATTGTAATTAGTATTTCTTTATTATGAATCTTTGGTCGTATGCATGCCTAAGCCAACACCTCTACTCCCTAGGGTTGGCCCAAAAATTAAACTATAATATTAATAGGTTAATTATCAATTTTTCTCCCCGAACTTTGACATGTACTAAGTCATGCCCCTGAACTTTTTTGGCCGTTAAAAATTTCCCCTGAACTATTAAGATTGTTAGAGTTAAGGACTTTTGTCTAATTTTAGTAAAAAAATTCTAACATAGATGAAAGTTTTAGATAAAAGTCCTTAAATCTAACAATCTCAATAGTTCAGGGAGAATTTTTAACGGCCAAAAAAATTCAACAAGAAGGGCATTCGGGGGGAAAATTACTTATTAGCCATATGAATATTATACGGTGCTTTGTGTAATAAAAAGAAGGGCATTTTACATAAATGTATACATTTTCTTAAATAATTACAAAAATTGTGCAAAAAAAATTAATTGTTACAATGTACACATTTGAAAACATTTTTACATAAAATCATACAAAATTCTTAATTTAATTACATTGGATGGATTTAATGAGAATGATTACCATAATTAAATTTTATCGGTTTTATAATTATTTGTATGTCTAAATTGTACAACATTTAATGAGTAAGCTTCAAACCATAATCAATATTAGAATATTACTAATAAATAATAAAATTTGTATTAGGCATGGTATATAATATCATGTATATAATATGTACATTAATAATAAAATTTGTATTAGGATATTACTAATATTACGTATATAATCTGTACATTAATAATTGTGTAACGTCCCGATTTCCCGAGACGTCACACTAGCTAGTCCGTTTAAAACCATTTAAGATAAAGACAATAAAAGACTTCTTTAATAAAAAAATAACTAAGCATGAGATCTCATTATTTTTAAAACAAAACATTTATTTATTCATAACTTTAAAATATAAAGCCTTACAAAAACTATTTGAATCATAATCTTAAATGAAATATTTTTAAACCAAAACATCGTGACAATCCCCTAACATGTAATCCATGCCTCGAGCTCGCCACCCTCACTGTATAGTTTTGCCTTTACCTGCACACAGAGTACCCGTGAGCTAACGCCCAGTAAGAAGAGCTATGTAGGACATAACCCCCCCAACTTGATAACATAGTCATAAGTATAACAATATCACAACATCAAATCAATTCATACCATATTTGCATACATATAACAACATGTCATATCACACATTATTCTCACATACAATACAACATCATATCACAGTGTAATTATAAAGCATGCTATACTCACACATATAACACATAGTATCCTATCGCACATTGTACTCACATACGATAATCTACTCCCACTCATGTTAATCAGACATGAAGTGTAACTTGCCCTGCCTTGTGCTGTTCTCACACTCGGCATCCAATAGGACAATCCCTTATCACAAGTTGTACTCACCCATGATAGGATGACCTGCAAGTAAACCCATACAAGCAGCCAAAAATATATCCTGCAGTGCTATGCTCACACCAGCAGCAGAAAACCTATCGTATAAGTGCTATCCTCACACAAACAGTCAAAAGCCTTATCACTATCACACACTAATAACATTAGCATAAAACAACAATCTACCATAAAATATGTAAATACAAACCCATAATACAGTTGTATGTTTCAACATACACCCTGTGCACAGATGTCCACTCTTCTTACCTCAGTTATTAAGAACACCTTCTTGCTACTCCAAGCACCTCAATGAATTTTCTTGTTGAGGACAAGATCCTCAAATCCCGTTGCTTAAGACTTGTTATCTCGTCATTACTACCTATAACAACAGATGGTTTAAGGCCCTAACATTAAAATTCGTACTCTTATAGTACAGCAGAAAGATCACTATTTTTGACCAACAACTATACTAATTCAGTGAAAGTTGTCTTCATAAAAATTATAGGAAATTTTATTATCTTTCTAATGATATAAAGATCATTAAAAATAGATTAAAACTGAGTGAGTTATGATTGTTTTACTGAAACTGTTTCTGAGAAGAAATATGAAATAACGAATTACATGACTTAGCAAAAATACAAACTTTTGACATTGAATGGTTCAGAACTAGAAGATAACATCTTCATCAAAGTTTTAGGAAATTAAATTTCCTTTCCAATGATACCAAAATCTTTGAAATTGGAATTATATTCAAAGAGATATTACAATTTTACCAAAACAGTTTTGCAAGAACAAGATTCAAGAAACGAATCACATGATATTGAATAAAACTAACTTTTTGACGTAGTATGACTTCGAATTAACAAAAAGTTTCTTCATAAAACTTATGGGAAATCGAATAAGCTTTCCAACGATATAAAAATCTCTAAAAACGGATCAATATCAAGAGAGATATCATCACTTTACTGAAACTTGTTTTTCTGAAAACAAAAAAATATAATAGATCCGAACCCTAGATAACATTTAGCATTATTGAGCAAGAAAATATTTCATACCTCTTCACATATTTCTATTCGATGTCTCAAGCCCGCAAGCCTTGATTATAAATCCAAAACTTTAAGAATGAAGGTAGAAAATAAGAAGAATTGTGGAAGGTTTGAGAGGAGCAAACATGAAGAAGAATGAGGCTTTGACTAATTGGTTTGGAGAGGAAAAATAAAACTATGATAGTTTAGGGTTTGATAAAAGATTATGAGATATCGTATTCTGATAGGTTTAGGTTAACTAAAAATAATAATATATAATAAAATGCTAAAATATTATTAAATCAACAAATATCTAATTTTTAAATTTTAAAAGTAAGTCCTTTATCTCGTAACTTTAGGCTCCGTTTTTCACCTACAAAAAGTCCGAATTATGATATAACTATCTCTACAAAATTTATAGATCTTTTAATTATCTTTCCAACGCCACTAGAATCACCTCAATCGGAGCTCTAAAACTCTAGATACGATCATTTTAGTAAAACAGTTTTTAATCCTGCGAATTTATCAAAACCTACGAATTTTTGTGACATTAATTCCATTATAATGTTATTTAATGCACTTCATACAATAGATTAAACCCACTAAATAATCTATAAAACTCTAATAGACTTTCATATTGGGCTTTAATTGAGTAATTATCCTAATTCGTAAAAACACCATAATTTTACCTTGACACTTACTATAATTTCAACTATGTTTAGAAATCTATCAATACTATTCTAAGCAATAGTCTCTATTCACTATTAGTAGAAATAAATGAATATTTATTCTCACACAAATTGTATAACAAATAAAATTTAAAATATATGTATATTTTTACCGGGTATTACATTCTACCCTCCTTAAAGAAATTTCGTCCTCGAAATTTAACTACCAAATACACGAGGGACTTCATGTTTGTCACCACTTATTACATGACCTCCTTATCTACCTTATGGACCCAACAAATATGTACTTAACTTTTATCTTATTGGTCAAACTACAACACATATAACATATACAAATTTAATTTAAGTATTGTTATTCCTTTATATATTACTTAAATAACAAACACACTCCATCACAATACTTACATATACGTGCTTTAAATACATAAATTTTGCTCGTAATTTTATAAAAATAAAAACTCTTCTCTTATGAACATCCTTATATGCCACTTGAGAACACATTATACAATACAAAAATAACAAACAACAAGGAGTAGGGTAGAAGAACTTATGCAAACTTCTCTTTAATTGTTCCCATTCTTTCATTGAATGTTAATTATTTTTTTTTTAACTTAATTTCCTCCATAAAGCTACAATTCTGTTATTATAGTTACGTAGCATAATTATTAAGAATGTTGCCCTACACATAACGATCCAATATATCATCAACAAACCGATGTCATTCAAACAGACCACATGTCTTCTATAAATTACATGTACTACATGTAGCTAAAGATCGTTAAAGGTCTTCTTACACATGCGAGCTAGCCAATATATAGGCTTAGAAGCATACAAGTTAACATACTCTCAGGAATGAGCTACATGCATATCACTATAAAAGAAACATTTACTAATCCATCCAACTAATGAAATATGAATAAAATTTTCTATCAAAATCACTCTTTCTAAGAATAACTCGAGAACGAAAATCGCTTAATCCAATTCTCATATATATTTTTCTTTACTCGCTTAATCATATACCATTTATTTGTACTAAACGAAACCATTACATATATGTAAGGATCACAACCCTAACATCATACTCATAACACAATCATAGCAATAACATATAAAAATTATTTCAATCATATCATGTCTTTACCATAACATTGGCATATCATAGTCATTCCTTACATAACCTGGGCCTAGCCTGGCCTTACAATATCCTGGGCCTAATCTGCCCATATAATAACCTGGGCCTATGTAGCCCTACCATTGTTATAAGATAGGGTATCTCTATATTCAACAGTAACATCACTGTATCATACCCCACTATAACAATGTCATACACGAATCAGACAAATATAGGGTAGGGTATCTCTACATTCAACGGCCTTATCCCGTATCATACCCCACCATAATAATTTCAAACACGACTCAGAAAAATGCAGGGTATGGTATCTCTACATTCAACGGCCTTACCCCGTATCATACCCCACCATGGTCCCTCACTTTACCTGAGACGTTAGCATACAACTTGCAGCATACAACACACAATATATGAATGCAACATACAACATATACAAGTCAAAACAACCCTAATCAATATATCAATTCATAAACTCATATTGTGTCCATACCACACATTCTCAGTACCACATACATATTCATAATAACAAAGCATAAACCATATTCCAATACATAAAGAGTTTAAATTTATGCAAATAAACACAAACAAAACTATCGAATTTCCTTACGAATCACGGGGCTACTGACTGTCACAATCTATTCTTCTATTATAACCTTAATGATTAGATTTCACCCTTAACCAAAATTCAACTTAATTATCTCTAATAAAAGAGTAGAGCTTAAAATTATCTATCCATTAACACTTAAAAAAATCAAACTTAAGAACGTACCAATAGTTATATATGTCTAATTTATTAAACCTGAAACATACACTCTCGTTAGAAATACTAATATAACAACTAAATTCTTTTTTTTCCTAACATACTCTATTCCAATCTGCTTATAACACAATTTCTTTTGAAAAATACTCTTCTTATGCTCCTTATTTATGAAAATAAGTACAACTTATAAAAAAATCAAACTTAAATTACGTAATATAGCAATACCTTGAATTTTTTTTTTTTTCCCAAAAATATCTCATAGATCGAATCCTACCCATAAAATTTTAAGATATATTCTTCTAAACACAAAGAAAACTTCTAGTTACACTAAAGATGTGACGCAACATAAAATATGTAAAACTAACATGAACAGATTAACTAAAACTTACAGAACAGTGAGTGGAGCTCGTCTTGTGGCAATGAACTTTACATGTTAGGGTCAACCACATCCTTTAGGACCGTATTGCTCTGATACCATATTGTAACGTCTCGATTTCCCGAGACGTCACACTAGCTAGTCCGTTTAAAACCATTTAAGATAAAGACAATAAAAGACTTCTTTAATAAAAAAATAACTAAGCATGAGATCTCATTATTTTTAAAACAAAACATTTATTTATTCATAACTTTAAAATATAAAGCCTTACAAAAACTATTTGAATCATAATCTTAAATGAAATATTTTTAAACCAAAACATCGTGACAATCCCCTAACATGTAATCCATGCCTTGAGCTCGCCACCCTCACTGTATAGTTTTGCCTTTACCTGCACACAGAGTACCCGTGAGCTAACGCCCAGTAAGAAGAGCTATGTAGGACATAACCCCCCCAACTTGATAACATAGTCATAAGTATAACAATATCACAACATCAAATCAATTCATACCATATTTGCATACATATAACAACATGTCATATCACACATTATTCTCACATACAATACAACATCATATCACATTGTAATTATAAAGCATGCTATACTCACACATATAACACATAGTATCCTATCGCACATTGTACTCACATACGATAATCTACTCCCACTCATGTTAATCAGACATGAAGTGTAACTTGCCCTGCCTTGTGCTGTTCTCACACTCGGCATCCAATAGGGCAATCCCTTATCACAAGTTGTACTCACCCATGATAGGATGACCTGCAAGTAAACCCATACAAGCAGCCAAAAATATATCCTGCAGTGCTATGCTCACACCAGCAGCAGAAAACCTATCGTATAAGTGCTATCCTCACACAAACAGTCAAAAGCCTTATCACTATCACACACTAATAACATTAGCATAAAACAACAATCTACCATAAAATATGTAAATACAAACCCATAATACAGTTGTATGTTTCAACATACACCCTGTGCACAGATGTCCACTCTTCTTACCTCAGTTATTAAGAACACCTTCTTGCTACTCCAAGCACCTCAATGAATTTTCTTGTTGAGGACAAGATCCTCAAATCCCGTTGCTTAAGACTTGTTATCTCGTCATTACTACCTATAACAACAGATGGTTTAAGGCCCTAACATTAAAATTCGTACTCTTATAGTACAGCAGAAAGATCACTATTTTTGACCAACAACTATACTAATTCAGTGAAAGTTGTCTTCATAAAAATTATAGGAAATTTTATTATCTTTCTAATGATATAAAGATCATTAAAAATAGATTAAAACTGAGTGAGTTATGATTGTTTTACTGAAACTGTTTCTGAGAAGAAATATGAAATAACGAATTACATGACTTAGCAAAAATACAAACTTTTGACATTGAATGGTTCAGAACTAGAAGATAACATCTTCATCAAAGTTTTAGGAAATTAAATTTCCTTTCCAATGATACCAAAATCTTTGAAATTGGAATTATATTCAAAGAGATATTACAATTTTACCAAAACAGTTTTGCAAGAACAAGATTCAAGAAACGAATCACATGATATTGAATAAAACTAACTTTTTGACGTAGTATGACTTCGAATTAACAAAAAGTTTCTTCATAAAACTTATGGGAAATCGAATAAGCTTTCCAACGATATAAAAATCTCTAAAAACGGATCAATATCAAGAGAGATATCATCACTTTACTGAAACTTGTTTTTCTGAAAACGAAAAAATATAATAGATCCGAACCCTAGATAACATTTAGCATTATTGAGCAAGAAAATATTTCATACCTCTTCACATATTTCTATTCGATGTCTCAAGCCCGCAAGCCTTGATTATAAATCCAAAACTTTAAGAATGAAGGTAGAAAATAAGAAGAATTGTGGAAGGTTTGAGAGGAGCAAACATGAAGAAGAATGAGGCTTTGACTAATTGGTTTGGAGAGGAAAAATAAAACTATGATAGTTTAGGATTTGATAAAAAGATTATGAGATATCGTATTCTGATAGGTTTAGGTTAACTAAAAATAATAATATATAATAAAATGCTAAAATATTATTAAATCAACAAATATCTAATTTTTAAATTTTAAAAGTAAGTCCTTTATCTCGTAACTTTAGGCTCCGTTTTTTACCTACAAAAAGTCCGAATTATGATATAACTATCTCTACAAAATTTATAGATCTTTTAATTATCTTTCCAACGCCACTAGAATCACCTCAATCGGAGCTCTAAAACTCTAGATACGATTAAAACAGTTTTTAATCCTGCGAATTTATCAAAACCTACGAATTTTTGTGACATTAATTCCATTATAATGTTATTTAATGCACTTCATACAATAGATTAAACCCACTAAATAATCTATAAAACTCTAATAGACTTTCATATTGGGCTTTAATTGAGTAATTATCCTAATTCGTAAAAACACCATAATTTTACCTTGACACTTACTATAATTTCAACTATGTTTAGAAATCTATCAATACTATTCTAAGCAATAGTCTCTATTCACTATTAGTAGAAATAAATGAATATTTATTCTCACACAAATTGTATAACAAATAAAATTTAAAATATATGTATATTTTTACCGGGTATTACATTCTACCCTCCTTAAAGAAATTTCGTCCTCGAAATTTAACTACCAAATACACGAAGGACTTCATGTTTGTCACCACTTATTACATGACCTCCTTATCTACCTTATGGACCCAACAAATATGTACTTAACTTTTATCTTATTGGTCAAACTACAACACATATAACATATACAGCCTAATTTAAGTATTGTTATTCCTTTATATATTACTTAAATAACAAACACACTCCATCACAATACTTACATATACGTGCTTTAAATACATAAATTTTGCTCGTAATTTTATAAAAATAAAAACTCTTCTCTTATGAACATCCTTATATGCCACTTGAGAACACATTATACAATACAAAAATAACAAACAACAAGGAGTAGGGTAGAAGAACTTATGCAAACTTCTCTTTAATTGTTCCCATTCTTTCATTGAATGTTAATTATTTTTTTTTTAACTTAATTTCCTCCATAAAGCTACAATTCTGTTACCAAACACTACCTTAGTAAATTGGATTACATTACATATGTAGCAAGACCACTCCAGTGGGCAATCCCGTTGTAAATGCTTATTAAGAAACTATAAAGAAGAATAGTGTTTTTTTAGCTGGTTGTTATTGATCCAACTCCAAGTTGTGCTACAGTTATAGAAAACTAGTATGATTTGATAAGATTCCTTCTTTTGTTGAAATTTTTAAGTCTTAAAGTTTGTATGACATAATAATTTTTTTTTTCAATGAAATTCATTGTTAAAAAAAAAAAAAACTCCAAATTGTCTTACAAAGCTATCTTATGATTTATTATTGTAACTTGTCTTGACTAAATTATCCACTAAAAAAAAATTATCTTAATTTTTATTTTGAAAATATTATCTTAAATTATGTAATTTTGATTTTTATATAACAGAAAAATAAATAAAACATAAGAAGTTTCCATATTCAAACAGGACGTAATTTTGAAGCAGATTTGGCGTCAAAATAACGCCGTGACAAACCATAAAAAGCCTTCTCGAAATTCGAAGTTTCCATAGCCCACGAACCTTGTAGTAGTTTCTCTCACTCTTTTCTGTTGCTTCTTCAAAGGTAACCATATTCTACTTGCATTTCTCTCTTTAGAAAGAGATTAATGGACTTAGTAGTATTTTTTTCAATGATGTGATTGAAATTGCTTTCGATTTTTTAGGATTGAAAACTGTATAATATTTTTTGTATTGTAAAATAGCATAAAATGCCTGAAGATTTCCACTTAGAGCGCCCTCTGTTCGGCGGTGCCTTAGCTAGCACCTTCCCTCAAAGGTTCCAGGTAATTTTTTTTTCTTTTATTTATTTTATTTTAATTTTATCTTGCAAAAAAAAAAAATATTGATTGGGATTTGGGGTGCTATAATTGTACAGGACGTGAGTAATATTCGAGAAGTTCCAGATCATCAGGTGAGGAGCTATGCTTCTTTTTAGTTTTCACTTCGTTTCTTTGAATACCCAATTTTTCAATTTAAGCTTCTGGGCATTAAAGATTTGTTTTTTTTTTTTACTTATGTTGTTTATTTATGCATTATTGATTGTTTTTCTTAACAATTTTGTGGGTTTAAAGGAGGTGTTTGTGGATCCTTCCCGGGATGAAAGTTTGATCTTTGAGATATTAGAATTGAAGGAAGAAGTTGGTGATGATGGAAGTGCTTCATGGTTTCTTCAAGACCTTGCCTCTGAACAAGAAGCTGAAGGCTGCGTGGTAATTAAATTTTTCCCTATTATTGTTCACACTCATTAATTGTGTATTCATCTATCAATTGCTAACTTGATCATATTTTCCTTGTCTTAGATTGTTTATGGATTTATTTTGAAAGGGTTATTCAATTTGTTTCATATATATGGGTACATGTTAATTTAGTCCTCTTCAGTTCTTATTCTCTAGTTTCAATTTATGTAAGATGGTAATTAAAGAGATATTTGTGGCAAAACCCCCTTAATATTTATAATTGTGACACGTATGAGCTTAATTAAAAAAATGGCAGTAAAAATACCTTATTTTACGATTTTGTTACAGTGGTACCATTTTTTGGCCATTAAGTGTCAATTCAAAAACACTTGGCGATATATTATTGGACTATGTATTAAATAAGCTAAAGAAATATGTTGCCATGTGTTTTTGAGCTAGCACGTAACGAGCTTAATTGACACTTAACAACTAAAAAAGGGTACGGATGCAACAAAATCGTAAGATAAAGTACTTTTTGCGCCACTTATTTTATTAGGGTCATATGTGTAACAATTGCAAATATTAAGGGAGTTTCGCTGCAAATATCCCGTAATTAAATGCCAATATTTTATGATACTAGCTTTCACAGAATTTGGATATGAGAAAAGTTTCTCCTATAGTATCTGAGATATGATTTAAACTATTGTGCCAAAGACTAATTTGCCACAAATTTACTTCAGGTGATTGAACAGTCAGCAGTGACTGAGGCCCCTGGACTGTGCTATAGGAGCACACCTGCTGTCATTACAACTGCAGTAGGCCAAATGGTATGTGTCCATAGTAATCTTTTAGGTTGTGTTTGCTGTTGGTTGTGGGTTCTTACTTTCTTTAGTTTGCCTTCACATTTAAGTAATGGATGATTGGCCTTTGGTCTATTGTTTGGAATCATAAATGTCACCAACCTTGTATCTGTCGCATCCTTGTGATTATTGATGCTAGGCATCTGTTCTACTACTTCGTTCAATGTGCCTCTTCTGTAGGGACAAAGATGAAAAAGCAAAAGGGAAATTGTGTTCAAATAAATATATATATATATATATATATATATTTTTTTGACATTTTCGGATGACTGATAATGGAATGGAAGCGAAATAGTGAAACAATGTGCTGCTTCATGACCTGATTAATCATTATCGATATTGAATATATCTCCAAATTATTTGTATTGAACTACCATTAGAAACATTTACGAAGAACTATGATGATTGCAAGAAGTGCTTTTGAAGCATGGCTTGTAGTTTCTCCATTGCATGGAAAATATTCTTTGTTTATCAAACTTCCTTTGAAGAATCTCAAAGTTAAACTGTATTAACCTTTTGGCCTCATATCAATTCATTATTTTGGTTACTTGAACATAGGCTATCTCTAAGGGACGGCAAGGTAGGGAAGCACAAAATGTTGTGAGGGTAAGTTATTTCTCTTCTTTTTTAAAGCTAGTTTACTATTTTCTTTCCACCAGCTAGTTACGGTTTAGTGTTTCTGTGCTCTATTAATATTTTATTGTTATCTTGTAGGTATATATTGCAAATGTTCGTCTTAAAGAAGTTAACACGGATATCCTAATTTCTGCATATGAGCCGATTCGTATAAAGTAAGTACTAGGAGTTTGTGTTCTGCTGCAACAAGTTCTCGGTTTTTTTGCTTTTCTTTCTGAGAGTACAAATCATTGATTAAATGCTATCACCTATACTTGAATAAATAACACCTAAAAGAAGAGCATCTACACATGAATATACTTACAACATTCAGTCAATCTATGCATAATTTCTCTTGTATTTCAATAATTTTAAACAACTAACAAGTTGAAACATGTTATATTAATTGCAAGTGTAAGATTAATGCCTCTTTTTCTTCCAAATGTTAAGATGTTGAATTTCAAGGATACAAATGTATTTCCTCTCAACATAAATTTTCCTGCCACTAGTGCTTTAGTAATGTAAAGAGGCAGAGCATAATCTTCCTCCTTTGCACCCTCCTTGTGTTAGATTCTCCGATTGTGGTTCAGTTCCCAAATGTTTGAACAGAAATAGATGGTAACAACACTGTTTTGTGTTGTGTTAATATTTCCGACACCCTCACACTTTCCTTATTGTTTTCAGTCCATTGAGTGAAAGTGCTACCGCCGTCGGGGCTGGTGCTGCCACTCCTGCCGAGCTTTCTGGATGTACGCCAATGGTTGAGGTCTTCAAACTTGCTCTCTCAACGTTTAAAGTCAACAACTGGGGCCTTTTTGGAAGTGTATAGATGAGTCATAGGGCCATGTATAGATTATACATGAATAGGTTGTTTTAGATTTAATGATTATTTTTTGTTCAGAAAGATTGTTGCCAGTCACCAAACTTAGTTTCTGTTGTCATCTTCCATTTTCTTTGAATGTTGAACTGAATGGCTTCTTGGTTTGGTGACTTTGGTCTCAGTCCTTTTTGTAGAGTTTGAATTGTTAAAATTACTTTCTGATCATCTCCCTCTCTCCGCTGTAGATGTTACTGCATGTGTTCAGTTTTACACAATAAAAATTAACCTCATGGTACGGCTTTGTAAATGATATCACTTCTTTTTTATTTTTTTAACAAATTTTGTGTTTCATAAATTGACCGGAATTTCATTGAATTATAAAACTAAAAAACTTCAACTTTTTGAAAGAAGAGTTAGTGACCACATTTTAGGTTTTTTTTTTTTTTTCTTCTTTTTAAGTCATGTATTTTTTAAAATTTTTTTTTTTTTTTTTGATTCAACATGTATATTTTAACTTGATGAAAGCACTTTGGTTCCATAAAATTAAAAAAAAAAAGGCCACTCTGGTTAAAGAAATAAAACTAATTCGACGTTACATACAGTTTTTAGAAAAATAAAATTTATCCTAAATCTGCTTCAATATAATAGTATAAGTGCCCTTTAAAAAAAATTGTATAAATGCACATTGTCATTTAATATTCCCTCTGTTAATAATCTTTGAACACTTACGTTAAAAAACATCTCCAATCAAAGGTAAGAAATTGATGAGCATAATTGTATTTAAAAGTATATGTTAAGAGTGAGACTAGTATAGTAACTCATATTTACTGAATGGGAAGGGAAGTTGGTTCAATAAGCATGATTAGCAGAACTAGAAAAGGTAGTAGTACACCAAAAAAGAGTAAAGAAATATAGTTCTCTTAATTTTTTTGGAACTGATTAGTTTACTGGTGCTCATAGAGTCATATGTTAGACATGAAAAATAAAGCACATCAATATGTGTGTGTTGTCTTGAACACGTGGGAAAAGCCCTTGGTAACTAACAACCATATAAAAAACTTGGAAATTATGCATTTGATGTTCATCTTCTTAAAGAGTTCTTCAGTAAGCAAGTTCAATACTTCAACACTAAGCAGAGAAAGAGAGAAAGAATGTACAAGTCGAAGCTGCAGGAGCTTTGCCACAAGAATCAATGGGGTTTACCAAAGTACACCTCTATGAGATATGGGCCAGACCATAACCCTCTCTTTGGAGCCTCTGTTTCAGTCAATGGCATTTCCTTTGACTCTTTCGTCGTCTCCAAATCTAACAAACAAGCCCATAACCATGTTGCCATGCTTGCTTTTCTTCACTTCAATTCTCCCCCACCTGGTTCTCTTTCTTTCTTTCTTGTGCTATATAATGCTTTGTCCCCAATTGGGTTCTCTTGTAACGTGTTCTTTTAGTTTCTTTCATCAAGCATATTGATTCTTATTAGACTGTGTCATCAATGGCAAAGTAGAGCCGAACATGCTGTTGCAACACCTATGGTTGAAGAAAGCAACCAGAATCTTGATATTCGATCGAATGTTTCTGACTTGAAAAGTGGTAAGGAGCTTCAACTTAGTAAGTTTTTAAAAGCTTTCTTAAGCTAACTTGATTTACCATACTCAGAAACTACTTCAGAAAAATAATGATAATAATAATTGCTTGTTAAGTTAAACAATAGCTGAGATTATAAACCATATCATATTTTGATGGTACTTCTTTGGCTAATAATGTAGAAACATGTCTCTTACAAGTATCATATTGCTATTAAAAGGTCATATGTGCCTATATATGTGGTGAAAGATTGATATAGAGCAAAAAGGATTGTGAAAATTATGCTGAAATTTGTTGGCTGTAACATCCTTTTGCTTTTCATTATGGTTTAGATTCTTCAACAATAATCAAAACCAACAAGGGAGAACGAAACATCGAAGAAAAACTGGAGATTCTCAAGATGCAGTCAGATGATTTGGGCATCGGTGATGGTGAGGAGACTGAAGGTACAGAATTTTAAAGTATGTGTACAGATAATTCTATGTTATGCCCAAAGGTAATTAGTGTCTCTTAAAGTGAAGTTATTTTTGTTGGGATTGTCAATAGTTTAATTTCTCAGGGATTTATTATGTTTTATAGTCCTAATATTTTAGATTTTTCATTATCTGCAATCATCCATAGTATTCATGTGTTTCTTATTTTAAACTATCAAAGTTCATGGTGGCAACTTCTATAAGTTACACAAAATTGAACTAAAGCACAATAGTCTTTGTTAGAAATGTTCTGTTGAACTCTTAAATATTTTAAGACTAATGAAATTTCACTCATGTATATATATAAAACTATTGTCCAGTCAAGAAGCAACTGCAGAAATATGCTAGACAGAGAAATTTCGGTTTGCCAGTGTACTTTTGTGAATGTGATCAGGGTCCTAAGGCCACTCAGTTTAAGGCAACAAGCATAGCTTGGTGACCAAATTTTTGAGAGCTCTGGATCCTTCAACACTTCGAAAGACGCTGAAAGTGATGCTGCAAAGGTTGCTTTAATGTCTTTCTTAATGGAAAACTTTCAAGAGGCAAGCACTCCAAAGTAGCTAAGAGCGTTTTCTTTTCTTCACAAATCTTTAGATGCTACAAAGCTTGGTGTTTTATAGAACTGTAGTGTATTTAGTTTTCGTGAAGAATGTTTAGAATGGGTTTCTATATTGCAAAGCTTGTTCTACAGCATCATATCTGTGTGGATGAATGTATAGAAAATTGTAAGTCTAATATTATTTAGGAGCTAATAGTTAGAATGAGTGGAGGAGACATACCAACCAATATTATTTAGCTCTCTAGTTAGAGGATACTTTGGTAGGTTTTCTGCATGAGAAATGTTGTAATGCTTATTTATGTCTGCATTTTAGTTATTTGTCATAGAAATAAAAATAATTAACTTGATTTTTCTATGGGTGACTAACAGGAGCACAAGCATAATAATAAAGATGTGCTTTATCATGAAATGAAATTACTGAATTTCATGATAAAACACATTTTTATCATGTCCTATGTCATGTGCTCGTGTGAGTTTTGATCGAATTTGATTAAATGCCTTACCCTTAAAATTGTATATATATTTTTATTATTATTATTTGTAGTTGAAATTAACAGATGTTTAGGTTAATAAAATAGACAAAATGTTGTTTGATTTTTTATAGATGTAGTTGTTAGATTTTAGACGTTTTTGCATGCATCAATTTTGATATAGTTGAGTGGAGTTAATGTAGGTCCTTAGTGAACATACTCAAAAATCAAGCTCCTCCTTCAATATCTTCAGCCCAAAAATCTGAATTCCAAAATACACGCTAGATTTGTGCACCTTGACTTCACGCCTGCTGCAGAGGGAGGAGAGGGTTCATGACCGCACTCTCTAGTTAATGACAAGAGCTTAAAATTGAGCAGAGCTGTAAAAAATAATTGTTTTTTTTTTGGGCTGCATTACATTAGCCAGCCATATGGAAAATCTTAGAAATGTCCTATCAAGCTTTTGCTTGTTAATGACAACTTCTGTGATAATCATCCCTCATCTTAGGTGCTGCATAGAATCACCGTGTGTTTCAAGCAAGGTCAGTGATCCCATTTTTTTTAAAGAAATGTTTTCTTTTTATATAAAATCTATTTACATTTGTTTTCTTGCTTGTATCATTTTCATTTTGTTGTTGTTTTGTTTTTGTGTGTGCTATAAAGTTCATGACACCCTTTTGCATCCGATAACTTCAAAGCATTTGCTTGATCCTCATTGCCCATATATATGAGATGATAGGGGTTATGATATTGTAGATGAGATTTTGTTTAGTGAATGCGTAACATGGCAGGGGATTTTTATGTTGTTAAATTTTTATTATTGTCGTGATTATATTATTCTAAGTGTCTCATTCATAGACGATTTGGAAGGCAAAAATGGGATGAAACAATATGCTAATTGTAGAATTATTGTCAGAGGAGAGTCTTTCTGTATTTATTAAGCATATTAATGTTACTCTTAATGTATTCTAAATGGTTCGATCATATATGACTATTGTTTCTTCATCTTCTTATAATAACTTAAAAGTTTTTATGCTTTAAGTTATGTTTGATACCTCCATCTAGAATTTAAGGAGATGATATAGTGTGGATTTTTTACCTAGAAATACGAGTACAATCTCGTTTATATTTGACACGTGGACCTAGTTCCCAGTTGGGAAAAAATGACATGTCAACGAACAATTCTAGTAGAGCTACATGATAGAAACTTGCGAGAAGGTGCGACCGAGATAGGGTCTAGTCGCACACTATGCTCATTAGTAAAGAAAGCAGGACCAAGAGTTATCATAAGTCACGCACATATCATTATATGTGAGGACCAAGTGTTTCTCCCCTACGTCCTGTTGGAAATTTATTTTACCAGTATCTTAGATCTACTCACAAGTATGTTTATTAACATCCTAAATATGAACTTTCTAAAACGATAAATTAAACACATATAAAGTTTAAGAAACCTTACATTGGTTGCAGCGGAATAATATGACTCCTTCCGTTCAGATATCTAGCCCTTGATTCCTTTCTGTAGCAGAGCATTATCAATATCTGAACCTGGATCTCTTTCTCTCGAATCTTTGATGCCGAAACTCCTTTCGCCGATGATCTTTCTTCACGATCTTCCTCACTATGATCGAGGTATCACTTCGATGTGTGTGGGCACTACTCAAATCACTAAGGATTTCGAAATATTGAAGAAGAAGAGAGAGAGTGGTCAGCTAAAGATAGGGAGAGAGAAGGCTCAGTTTTTCTGAATAGAAAAAGTCAGAAGAAAGTGTTATTTTCCTGAAGCCTTCACTATCTATTTATAGCATTCCACTAGGGTTAGATTTGAATTATATGGCATTAAAATAATGAAAAAATCAATTTAAAATGCTACAATAGGTGGCCGGCCATGCCTTTAATGGATTGGGCCTTGGGCTTTGCAATTTTGCAATTTTAACACCTTTTGTATCTGATTTTCTCAAAAATACCAATTTCCTAATTCAAACATTTAAATGCCAATTCTAACTATTTAATAACTATAAATAATTATTAAATAATATTGTCATTTATTATATTTATTAATTGAACCATACAAAGTATCATAATTAACAAATATGCCCCTATAAACTCTTTCTTTACAATTTCGCCCTTACTTAGTGAAAATTTCACAAATAGACATAGTCTAATTCGTGAATTATAATTGATTAATCAAAACCAATTACATGAGTCTTACAAGCAATATTATCTCAACTAGTGGCCGGCCATGCCTTTAATGGATTGGGCCTTGGGCTTTGCAATTTTGCAATTTTAACACCTTTTGTATCTGATTTTCTCAAAAATACCAATTTCCTAATTCAAACATTTAAATGCCAATTCTAACTATTTAATAACTATAAATAATTATTAAATAATATTGTCATTTATTATATTTATTAATTGAACCATACAAAGTATCATAATTAACAAATATGCCCCTATAAACTCTTTCTTTACAATTTCGCCCTTACTTAGTGAAAATTTCACAAATAGACATAGTCTAATTCGTGAATTATAATTGATTAATCAAAACCAATTACATGAGTCTTACAAGCAATATTATCTCAACTAGTGGGGGACCATGGGTCTATATAACCGAGCTTCCAATAAGTAGATCAAGAATTTAGCACTAAAATTCACTAACTTATTAATTCTTCGTTGAATCCACGCATAGAACTTAGAATTGCACTCTCAGTTATATAGAATGCTCTATATGTTCCACCATATAGACACATCATTAGTTATCCATTGTTATAATCCTAATGTGATCAATGATCCTCTATATGAATGATCTACACTGTAAAGGGATTAAATTACCGTTACACCCTACAATGTATTTATTCCTTAAAACACTTGACCCCGTATAAATGATATTTCAGCTTATGTGAAATGAGTACTCCACCATTTATGTTCGTTTGGTCAAGCTCAAAGGAGATCATCCTTTGCTTACTATTCGCCAGATAGAAGCTATAGATTCCATGTTTATGATAGCGCTCCCACTCAATTGCACTACCGTGTTCCCAAAAAGTACGTATCACCCTGACCAAAAGGTAGGCTTAACTAACAATTCAAGGAACACGAATAGCCTTTCAAGATTGAGCCTAATCATAACAGGATTAAGATCATTTGATCTAGGATCAACTAGGCGATATTGACTTGAATAGATTTTACGGTAAGTTTGATTAAATCTAAGTCAAAGTTCAATATCGGTCCCTTCCGATGCATACTCCATGCATCCAACCTGAGCTTTACTTTAACCAATGTTCTGGAAAGAACATAGCACTTCTCCAAATGCAAGTAAACTCTGTTGTAGATTATCATATCAGTAAAACCCTGTGTCTGATAAATCTAGGAAAACTTTATTCACATAGTCATGTTTACTTTCCAATGTGTTGACGGCACAATAAACAGGATCAAGTATGTGAAAAGGGTTTCAGATGAATTTATACATTATGTACATATAATCATGAAATAAATCATGTGAACCATGCAACATTAAATGTTATTTCTGATCTATATTAATAAGTAAATCTGATTATATTGAAATGAGTTTTATTTAGGGCATAAAACCCAACAAACTCCCACTTGCACTAATATAAAACAAAAAGTGCGTTTCAAATAATCTCAACACCTTGATATACAAATCAAGTGTAGTAGTAGTAAACTCCTCGTAATAGGATCTGAAAGGTTGAATTAAACACAACCTTTTCTCCACCATTACTCTTCCTTTAATCACAAAATCATTGATAATGTGAAATTCCTCTCTATATGTCTACTCTCTTGGGATACTGGATTCTATACCTTTGGCAACTACTTTTGGTTAATCAAGAAATTAACACTAGTAGTTTAAGGCAATTTGGAATGGTGCCAAAGATGTATAGAATTTTCCTTAGACTGAATAAGTACCTTTCCTGCAGCTTTAACATTCAGTCTCTCTTTGGTAGACCTAGAGACTTCAGATAGGTTTTTACACTTCTCCAAAATCACTATTCCACCCCCAGAGTAACCACCATCTTATCAGAAATATTTACTAGCACATAGGCAAATTTCGAAAATCTGATATGGTGTAGTCTAAGAGTTTTAAACACACCCTTATAGACTAACATATAGTTCCTCTTCTTAATCTTAAGATTTACTTGATTGTCTTCCAATGTTCTTTTCCTGGATTAATCTGATACCTACTCATTACTCCCACTCAACAGCAGGTGTCTGGTCTAAGGCATACAAAAGCATATCTAAGACCTCTCACTGTTGATATAAGAAATTCTTTCATGGCTTTATCTTTTCTGGAATAGTTGAGACTTTTCCTTAGATAAATAAAATCTATGTCTAAGAAGTTGTGAAGCTTCTATAGATTGCCATTAGAAAGAAAATGCTTCAGCATCTTACTAAAGTAAGTTGCTTGCATTAGAGTAAGTAATTACCAGGTATACCACAAGCCATAGGTTTAGATAAACTCAAACCTATAATACTAGGAACAGGAAGCTTTGTTAAGTCCATTGAATGGATTTATAAACGAAAATTTCCTTTTATGTCCTTGTAATAGAAAACTTGAGGTTATTCCATGTGAATGGATTAAACCATAGTTCTATTGGCTTTCTTCTTAGTTTCTTATCTTGACAATCCATTACTTGTTTAAACTCACAATGGATTTTAATCACTAGTGTCTCCCAAGTCATAGGAAAGTGAGTTCCTAGAAACTCTCCCACTACGACAAGGTACCGTGAATTATGTCGAAGAAAACTAAATGGTATTGATCTCCTCGGTTGTGACAAGACAACAGAGGTAGTGGGATCATCATATGTTATATAAGATGATAGAACACTTTTGGAATCAAGAAAAAATATCTCCTTTATTTTCTACTTGTTTTCAGACTTAGTCATTATCTTAGAAAAGTAGTATTTGTTTGAACAAACACTTTCTTATCTATTGACTATGGGATGGTCCACCCCTAATCACTTAGAATAGCTAACAAACCATGGTTAACAGTTCTAGCCTTTCTTAAGATTTTGATTAGGTCATCCATGAATCTAGTAATGATTTACTTTAAGTATACAACCATTACATCATTCTGAAATTGTATTACCATAGAACGATTTAGGCAACGACTAGTAACTAATCATCAATATGCAACTCGAAATTTCTGGGGAGGTAAGTTTGGATATAATTCAAAAATCAATTTAATGATCTTTGAACTGCATATCTACTAACTATTTCTCCACCCCTATCAGTTCGCAAGATCTTTAACCACTTACCTTAATGGTTTTAACCATTGCTAGAAATTAATGAAATTTTTAAATATTTCAAATTTCTTGTTAAAAGGTATAATCTAGAGTTATCGTTTTAAGAATACAACGAAAAACTCATATCCACCCCTGAATGTACATCCATCTGCGAATGAGATGAACTACTTTCATTGGATATAGGCATATTAACTCTTTGCAGAGATTGATCTTGTCAAATCCACTATGAACAAGATACAAATGCCATAGATTAAAAAAATGTGGTAGTGTCTTTTGATGACTTAGGTATAGTTATATCAACGAGTTCATAGAATACTGCAAGTGGATCCTGGTCACAGAATACCTAACTCATATTCCATACAGTTTTAATCCATTAATATAAGATGGATATTAAACACTTGAGAAAGTGTAACTGTATTGTATTCTGGAATTAGAAATATAAGAAAATTTCTATTTGGAATCTAAAATTAAAGTCAAAGACTTAAATTTATATCAAATATAATGAGTAATTCTTTCTTGGACCACCACTACTAATACAAACTCTAAGTCAGATTTGCCCATACAAGTAGGAGATTTCTAAGATTGAGGATTTATATCAATTGGGAATAGAATTTCGGGATTATAATCATATGCGTCATTTAATTTCTTAAGAGAAAATATAGAATGACATGAAATGATTTATAGACCATTCATCCAATGATATATTATGGAGCTAATTCGAAATGAATAAGCGAAGAGGAATTAGGATAATTTCGATTATAAATAAGAATCCAACGATGCTTCGATTAGCGAAAGTCAAAGTAATCTTATTTATGTAATCTTCTTGTTTCATATTGTAAAAATACTAGTCTAAGGTGTCATCAATTGATGAACAGCTAGATGTCGCATATACAATATTTATCTTTCGAGATCTAACACTATTATGTATGTCTAATGGTGAAAATCCACTAGGGATTTATCTCATTAGATAAACAAACATGTTGGACCAACAATGAAGATTCGAAATTAAACTACAACTTAATAACAGAAAATAACATGGTTCAATATAAATTCATACACAATTCAGAAATTATAAGCATATAGCAAGTAGGAATGACAAGTGAAAATACTAAAACATACAATCTTAAATAATTTCCAAGGTTTTTCAACAAACTGATACAGTGTCCCGTTTAGGCGAGAGTCAAAGCATCATCCATTGAATAGAGTTGTCAGCTCATCTAAAATGATAAACATTCTAGCAACCTTTTATTCGATCAAGATTGGAATTCAGCGTTGTCCCGTTTAGGCGAGAGTCAAGGCAATTCTATCTTATGAGCTTCCACCATTGTTTCATAATTTGCAAGTCAAGTATGGTCGCCACCATTAGGGTGATCCATACCATACAAAACACTTACAAACTACTTATCATGCGAGGTTAAACGGTGCGAAATTGCTAATGAACGTTCCTCCATTAGGGAGGATTACTCACTAAAATAAACGCGGTGTAAAATCCACAATGGAGATCGAATGTCTCTAGATAATAAAGCTCATTATTTAAAAGGAGTTGTATTTTCATTTATTCTCTTTATTTATTCTATTTATTTTAAATATATATTTATTTAATTAAAATTTCCAATTTAGAATAAAAATTCCAAATATAAATTTTAATTTAATATTTATAAATTTTTACTTAGATGGATATGAAATAATGTGAATTATTTCCATCTTAGTAATAATTTCCAATAAATATTTAGAAAAATATTCAATTTAAGTTGTTACAAAATTAATTTAAATTAATTTACAACTCAAATTTAATTTTCTATAAATATATATTGCATTTCGAAAAATTAAAGTATATAAGAATACAATTATCAAAAAAGGCATATTAAAATAAAAAATAAATCTTGGAAAAATTATTTTAATTTAATGTTGGCCAAAATTAATTAATAAAATTAATTTACAACAAAAAATATAATTTTCCTATTTAATTAAATATATAAGAAAAATTTCAAATATTTAAGTATGATGATGAAAATCAACTTAAATATTAATTTTCTATTTAATTAAATACACTAGAAAAATACTTCAAGCAAAAATATACCTATCTAGATTTTCCTTTGACTAATTAATTCAATTTCTAATAATATACTTTAATTCAATTTATTTTAAATTAATCAATAAATGAAAAAAATCATTGATTTAAGTTGATCCAAGAATTAATTAAAATAAATAATTAATTTACAACTTAATCTATTTTTCAAGATAAAATTCGAAATTCTAGCATTTAAGAAATGCAATTTCGAAAATTGATTAATAAAATAAAGAAAAAAAAATATATTTTGAAAATTATTTAAATTTAGTTGAAAAATTAAATTTCAACTAAAAATAATTTTCTATTTAATTAAATGTCATGAAAAAGAAATATTTAAGTATGATGATAAAATCAACTTAGATATTTAATTTTTAAATTAATTAAATGTATTAAATTCAAGAAATAAATAATTAAGTGTAGAGAAGGCTTAATTATTAATTTCTAGTTTAATACTAGGAAAAATATACTTAAAATAAATTGTACCAAAATTAATTATTTAAATAATTAATTTCACAATGTATAATATTTTCCTATTTAATATTAGAAATAATAAGTAGTCTAGAAATAACTATCTAGAAAATATCTTATTTGACTAAGTATCTTTTCCAGAAAATTTGAAAAAATATCTAATTTAAGTTGTACTAGAAAAAATCTAGAACTTAAATATTTTCAAATTTAAATTTAATTAAATATCAAAAATTAAGTTGTAACCACTTAATTTGAAAATATTCCATTTTAAGTTAATATTCGAAAAGATATTAACTTAAAAAAAAATATCTAAAGAATCTTAATAACCAATGCCTAAAATTCCTCAACTTAATTTTGAAATTTTGAATTCAAAAGATATTCAGATTTAAGTTGGTTAGTTGAAGATAACTAAATATCAACTTAAATAGGAATATTTAATGAAAAATTTAAATTAAGTTCCAGAAAGAATCTAGATGGTTATAATTCTATATTTAATTAAATACAAGAAAATACATATAGTTTAGCTTAGAATATAAAATTCCTTAAACTATATTTTTCTTAAATTAATTTCAAAATAAATGAAATTAATTATGTTGCTAATCAATTTTATTAGGTTAAACTAGTTTAATTAACCTAGTACAGTTATTCAAATCAGGCAAATGGGCCTTCACAATTGGGGTGGTTTGTGTGAGGGGGTGCTGGGTTCAGTATGTCGTACCCACTTCTATGGCTCCCAACTCTCACACAAGGCCCAAAAGAGAGGAATTTAACCTTAATAAGAACAACTGTTATTAATTGAATAAGCCCAATAACTAAATGGGCCTAAATAAATTCTATCAAGAACTATGATAATTTATTTTAGCAACATTAACCTATATGCATCTATAATAAAATTAAACACATAGGCTCACACAGGCACACTTTGGATGGGTCCTATCATGTTGCTAGGTCATACACAGATGAAAGAAGATTGTAAATTATACCTGTTACAAATTATTATCTTGACCAAGGGAGCCATCAGATCATTAGATCTGGCAAAAGGTAACCATGACTATTTGCAATCAAGTAATAATAGATTTTGAAAACTTACACATAAGTTAAAACACATACTCCTGCAACAGGGTTAGGTGGATAGTTGGAAGTAGGATTTATTTAATTTTAAATAAATAATTTCGAATAAATAAATAATTAAATAAAAAAAAATTTAAATTTCGAAAAATAAAAAAAAATTTAAAATTAAACCTACTTTTATCTTATATCTATTTAAAATTACATGATTATAAATATCTTATTTTAAATTTAAATAAGGTCAAAATATCTAAAAAGATTTAAAAAAAAAAATCTTAAAAGATAAGATATTTTTAAATATCTTAAAAGATAAGATATTTTAAAATATCTTAAAAGATTTTATAAATATCTTAAGAGATATTTTTTAAAATATCTTAAAAGATATTATAAATATCTTAAAAAGATATTATAAATATCTAAAAAATCTGACCTTAAATTTAAAAAAAAATATAATCAAATTTAAAAATAAGATAGATTTTTTAAGCAAAAAGATAAATACTAATTCTATTCAAATTCAAATTACACTAATATCTTGAATTAATTTAAAAAAAATTAAATTAATTCAAAATGATAATTAGAATTGAATTAGGAATAGTAATAGTATATATACAAAACCATACAAAAAATTGGAAGTTAATTCCATGAAAAGGTATGAAAAATTGAAGAAAAAGGAAAAAATCCGAAACTGTACGGACAGTTCTGCGATCGCAGAAAAAATCAGCACAGCCCCGATTTTGTCAAATCTTCAAAAAATCATAACTTATTCAAATAAAATCCAAATTGAGTTCTGTAAAAGGCTAACTTGCTTAATTTTTTCCATACTATCCAATAAAAATAATTCCAGAAACGAAATCACAATTATTTTTCACGAAAATTTCACAAACATCAATCATTCATCAAATAACACTCAATACAACATGATACCATCCAAAGAACATACAAACAATCGTTTTAAAGTCCAAATTTCATGCAAGTAAATCAATTACCATGGCTCTGAGGCCAGTTGTTGGAAATTTATTTTACCAGGATCTTAGATCTACTCACAAGTATGTTTATTAACATCCTAAATATGAACTTTCTAAAACGATAAATTAAACACATATAAAGTTTAAGAAACCTTACATTGGTTGCAGCGGAATAATATGACTCCTTCCGTTCAGATATCTAGCCCTTGATTCCTTTCTGTAGCAGAGCATTATCAATATCTGAACCTGGATCTCTTTCTCTGAATCTTTGATGCTGAAACTCCTTTGCTGATGATCTTTCTTCACGATCTTCCTCACTATGATTGAGGTATCACTTAATGTGTGTGGGCACTAGGGGTGTTCGCGGTGCGGGTTGTGCGGTTTTTAACCATTTTTCAAACCAACCCGCACATGCGGTTTTTCTAATTTTCCAAACCGCACCCGCACCGCGATATTAAAAAACCGCAAAAACCGCACCGCAAAAAAGGATGCGGTGCGGTGCGGTTTTTGCGGTTTATGCGGTTTGAACTATCACAATTTTTTTTTTTGAAATAATCATAAAATAATTAAACTATCATTAATATAATTATTCCAAAACACTTAAGAAAATACAACAAACTTGAGACTAATAAAAGTTATAACAACAACAATAAATCAATAATCTTTTTAAAGTTTCAACAACACACTTAAATCAAAATAACAAACTTGAAACTAATTAAGTTCTAACAACAATATAAATGTACAACTAACATACTTACATCAATAGATTAAAAATAAAACAAACACAAACTTCCAACTCCAAATTTTAATGTACATGTATGGACTTGGGTTTGTTGCTAAGAAGAGAGGGTTTGTGAAGAGTTATGGATTTTGCCCTAAGATTTATAGGCTTGGGTTGGGCTCATATGTATGGGCTTAATAAAATAAATATAAAAATTGAAATTTTAAAAGATGCGGTGCGGTGCGGTTTGAATCGCGGTTTAATAATTCAAAACCGCAAACCGCACCGCACCGCGCGGTTTGGGAAAAATTCAAACCGCAACCGCACCGCGAAGAATTTCAAACCGCATTTTTTGTGCGGTGCGGTGCGGTGCGGGCGGTTTGAGCGGTTTGAGCGGTTTGATGTACACCCCTAGTGGGCACTACTCAAATCACTAAGGATTTCGAAATATTGAAGAAGAAGAGAGAGAGTGGTCAGCTAAAGATAGGGAGAGAGAAGGCTCAGTTTTTCTGAATAGAAAAAGTCAGAAGAAAGTGTTATTTTCCTGAAGCCTTCACTATCTATTTATAGCATTCCACTAGGGTTAGATTTGAATTATATGGCATTAAAATAATGAAAAAATCAATTTAAAATGCTACAATAGGTGGCCGGCCATGCCTTTAATGGATTGGGCCTTGGGCTTTGCAATTTTGCAATTTTAACACCTTTTGTATCTGATTTTCTCAAAAATACCAATTTCCTAATTCAAACATTTAAATGCCAATTCTAACTATTTAATAACTATAAATAATTATTAAATAATATTGTCATTTATTATATTTATTAATTGAACCATACAAAGTATCATAATTAACAAATATGCCCCTATAAACTCTTTCTTTACAATTTCGCCCTTACTTAGTGAAAATTTCACAAATAGACATAGTCTAATTCGTGAATTATAATTGATTAATCAAAACCAATTACATGAGTCTTACAAGCAATATTATCTCAACTAGTGGGGGGACCATGGGTCTATATAACCGAGCTTCCAATAAGTAGATCAAGAATTTAGCACTAAAATTCACTAACTTATTAATTCTTCGTTGAATCCACGCATAGAACTTAGAATTGCACTCTCAGTTATATAGAATGCTCTATATGTTCCACCATATAGACACATCATTAGTTATCCATTGTTATAATCCTAATGTGATCAATGATCCTCTATATGAATGATCTACACTGTAAAGGGATTAAATTACCGTTACACCCTACAATGTATTTATTCCTTAAAACACTTGACCCCGTATAAATGATATTTCAGCTTATGTGAAATGAGTACTCCACCATTTATGTTCGTTTGGTCAAGCTCAAAGGAGATCATCCTTTGCTTACTATTCGCCAGATAGAAGCTATAGATTCCATGTTTATGATAGCGCTCCCACTCAATTGCACTACCGTGTTCCCAAAAAGTACGTATCACCCTGACCAAAAGGTAGGCTTAACTAACAATTCAAGGAACACGAATAGCCTTTCAAGATTGAGCCTAATCATAACAGGATTAAGATCATTTGATCTAGGATCAACTAGGCGATATTGACTTGAATAGATTTTACGGTAAGTTTGATTAAATCTAAGTCAAAGTTCAATATCGGTCCCTTCCGATGCATACTCCATGCATCCAACCTGAGCTTTACTTTAACCAATGTTCTGGAAAGAACATAACACTTCTCCAAATGCAAGTAAACTCGGTTGTAGATTATCATATCAGTAAAACCCTGTGTCTGATAAATCTAGGAAAACTTTATTCACATAGTCATGTTTTGTAACGCCCTAATCTATAGGGACGCCACGTGTGTGATTTTATAAACTAGTTTAATACTAATAGAATAATTAATTATTAAAAACCGTGATAATATTAAAAACTTGACTAAAATAAAACACTAAAAATGGACATTATAACGGCATAAAAAGTGTGTTCCGGGAATCCCTATTGTAAAAAGTTTTGCTAAAGAAATATATACGACAACCATTTAAACATAAAATCAAAATACACAGCAGATACAGCCAGTCTAAAACAACTCCTGGCAACTCGGCACGCAGGCCGGCGAGGTCAATATGTACCTTGCTGGAGAAGACTGCCACCTCATGGTTGATCTAGCTTTTCTTTGCCTTTACCTGCACCACATAGCACCCGTGAGTCACAATGACTCAGCAAGAAAAGTAATAATAACAATCATATAGCTTATTATTTGAATATTGTCATTTATACACAATAAGAATCAAACCATCACACTTTGTTCATAAGATGAAATCCAAATCACTACTGGCATCTGCCACGAATAAACATTAGTATACAAATATTTGGTAATACAAAACCATTATACCAATAATGGAATTCATATTCATTTAATCATATAAATAATATATATGTTACCTCATAAAGCAACCATCTTCATGACATCATGTTGCCTAATTAGGCAAGTCGATGCTTTAATCTGATGATCTTGTATTGTATCGCCCAATCAGGCAAGCCCATGCCATAGCCTGGCACCCATATGTCGCATAACTGCATCACCTAATCAGGTGAGCCTATGCCCAAAAACCTGCAGCCATATATCATACAATTGCATCACCTAATCAGGTGAGCCCGTGCCACAATCTGGCACCAATATATCGCATCGTCTAATTAGACGAGCTCGTACCTACGCCCGGTACTTATCATGTCACTGACGCCTGTACTTACGCCCAGTACGTCGCCAGGAAAATCGCATCACCTAATCAGGTGAGCCCGTACCTACACTCGGTACTTATCATATATCACTAACACCCGTACTTACGCCCAGTACGTTACCAGGAAAATTGCATCACCTAATCAGGTGAGCCAACATATCACATGCATAATATTATCACATTATCAATACTCAACTAATCAATCTTTTCAATATATAACTATATTAACTATATCTCAATATTAATCAATTCATAACAATACTAATTGTATTACATACAACGTACTATGCAGTACAATATACTTTTCAATATATAACAATATTAACTATATCTCAATATTGATCAATTCATAACAATACTAACTGTATTACATACAACGTACTATGCAGTACAATATACTTTTCTATATATAACAATATTAACTATATCTCAATATTGATCAATTCATAACAATACTAACGGTATTACATACAACGTACTATGCAGTACAATATACTTTTCTATATATAACAATATTAACTATATCTCAATATTGATCAATTCATAACAATACTAACGGTATTACATACAACGTACTATGCAGTACAATATACTTTTCTATATATAACAATATTAACTATATCTCAATATGGATCAATTCATAACAATACTAATTGTATTACATACAGTGTACTATGCAGTACAATATACTTTTCTTACCTTTAATCCAGATTCATATGTTTCAGCCAACCCAAGTGGAGAACTATCCCCGATGATCTCAGCCCTATGTCACAACAACGATAAACCAATAAGTGTTTATCCCAAAACACTGCTTATATTCACATAAGACAATCGAGGGTTTTCTACCGAACCCCGCAGTATAAATACACTAAAATAAAACTTATATTTTGGCTCTAAAACATACACTATGTTGTAGAGCTCGTCGCAATCTTCGAAACGGTATATAGAATGTCCAAAACGGACACCTGAGTCAAAAGTTATGACAAAAATATGATTTCTGATCTCTTAGGAATTTCTATAAACTGTGAAATACGAAAATTTCAATTTTCGCACTCACCGAAACACTACCAAAACTTATCCAAATCACTCCAAACTTCACAGGGTGCATGTATGCCATAAATACTACCATCCTTACGTAACAGAAATAAAAATCGACCCCTTAAATGAAAAACTCCATTAACGTTCGCACTAAGCTTTAAAAAGTTCCAAACTCGATTTCTAACTCAAAAATCACTTCTAATTCAACAAGAAAATATCGAAACTAGTCCCATGACTACCCAAGAACAATTCTATAAGGTCAGAACCTTCATAACTATTCTAATTCACAAAACCCCTATACGAAACCAATTGTTTTTAAACTTAAAACGAAATTAAACCATACCTTAAGCTTTCCCTCTTCAAAGATTTGCTATCCTGCTACTACCAGAGCTTAGATCGCTAAGTTTTGGATTGAAAATTGAAGAAAATAGATATAAGGGGAGAAGGTTTTATCGAAGGAGGGAGAACGAGGGTTTCGTTCGTCGAACTGTTCTGTTTCACTGATAACTTAATATATATATATATAAGTTAACTAACTTATATATATAAATAATATTATAATAATAATAATAATAATAATATAATAATATATTAATAATAATAATATAATAATATTAATAAAAATTTTATTATTAATAGTTATCTTATAATTTCTTAGCCATTAAGAAATTTCTATTTCTAAGGTATTTAGCCAACTTCGAGTACTTTAAAATACCCCGATATTTCTAAAATCAACTTATCCTAATAATCTCATCAATATTTCTAACTAAAACTGTTGTGACATTTTTGGCCTCCAATCGGGTCTCCAGGGTCGCCAAACTTGAAAATATTTTTATTTCACAAATAACTCATATTATATCCACGTATTTCAAATAAATCCCCGTAATTAACAAATTACGCTTATGTATCCACTTATTAAGTCTCCAGGGTCGCCCAACCTGAAAATATTTTTATTTCACATATAGCTCATATTACATTCACACATGCTATATAAATCTCCGTAATTAACAAATTACGATTATTTACTTACTTATAGCAAAATTTAAATTTTATACTGAAATAGATTAGTAAGATCATAATCCCACTAATTACCTGATTAACTCATAGTACAATATAAACTCTAATTATTTACCATTAGGCTTATCGGGATATTACAACCATCCCCTCCTTATAAAAAATTTCGTCCTCGAAATTTATTTAAACAATTCGGGATATTACCCCCATATTTATGATTCTAATTCTCAAATTGCTGCTTCTATCTTACGGTTTTTTTTATAGCACTTCCTTAACTAGTAGAATTGTCTCATTTCATCTTTCTAGTCCAAAACCTGGACAAGATATTTTTCTCATATAATAAATTTGTCTGAAGTTTAACATCGTCACAACTCAGAACATGGGTCGAGTCTGATTCATATTTTCTCAACATGGAGACATGAAACACATTATATACTCCGGACAACGCAGGAGTTAAGGCTAGCTAATAGGCTACCTAGCCTATTTAATCCAGTGAACATGTATATAATATTTCTCTTGTACCACACTTATTAAGGTACCTAACCAGTGGTACATTTAATTATCACTTTTTAAATAAACACCTCATAAGGGAAGATATTATTCTAAGATATTCTAACCTTTATCAAATATGCTCACAGTATATTTCTAATATTCTATTGATCTTCGCAGGTTACCCACCTTTCAAGAATAAAGCATTATACTATTTTCGCTTTAACTTCCATGGTTCTCAATAATCTTCTTTAATTCTTAACATCATAGCCAAAAATATCAACCTTGGAATTTTACAAGATTAGACTATTCCTTTGTATGAATTTTGTATTCTCATTTATAGTATAAATTGTCTACACTGATAGACAACATATTAACTCTGTATGTCCAATCGTTACTACTCGCTCAAAATCATAAGATCGCATAGTACAAAATTCATAATTATGTCTTTCTACTTCTTCTATGAGATCTCCTAAGTTGATCTATGGACTTAACTTAGTAACAAGTTAAGTATTCATTTCTGATAGATATTCAATTAGAGCATTTCTTATTTCCACCCACTTACTTATCTCAATACCTTGTAAATTTCTGCTTATTAACACATCACTTCCTCTTGATAATCTCTGGAACGACTATCGATTCTGCATCCTAATATGAATCATTCTAGCGTACTTTGTCCTCACTCATACGCTTTCCGGGATGACTCCCCGAAAGATTTCCCATCTTGAGATTACCCAAGTTAAGTATGCTTAACTCCAAGGTAAGCTCATGGTGGATTATCAGAAAGTAGAGGCCCCCCTTTTTTTTTTGTCGTTCTTAATTGTATTTCTTGCTTTCATTCTTTCATTAATAAAATTAAATTGCCATCACTCCCTTCATAAACCTCTTGCAATTCATCATTGGTTTTTGTTCACTTAAACTTGAGAAATTCCCATCTTATTGTCAACTTAAATCTTATTCATCTCCACTTATTTTAACTTGTATCAATTTCCCTTGAATTGACACAACTTTTAATTAATTAATTTTTTTTTTCCAATCATTTACGATTAACCACCATTATAAAGTAATTTGATTAAACCTATACAGTAGAGGCAACACTGCTCATACCAGGTACCCACAACTAAACTGGAAATACCCATTTCCCGAATTCTCAACTAATAACAATTAATTAAAGATCATTCCTTGATCCTGAAGTTTCTTTTCATCATCACCACTAAGGTTTCACTCCCTGATTCATATGATACCATTGCTTCTCTGCAATCATCACTATCTTCATACTTCGTTAACCACTTTAAAACTTATTCTACACTCAATTATATAACTCGTTGTTTAATAAACAACCTACTTTGTGATCCAACATCCACCAATCACTCAATTACATGTCTATTAAATTGCATCTCAATTCATAAGCTTTTCTCCATTCTAGGTGAGTATGCCTTTCCATAATTGCACAATAAAGTAATCTTTTCCAAGAATGTCAATGGTCTCCTTATATACCATATTGACTATCTAGTCAATTATAAAGTACTCTCCATCATTACCGTATCACCTTAAGGAATTTAGGTAATCTTCTTTACCTTAGTGATACCACTACTCTTCCTGATGTTCTTTTATACGTTACCTCAGTAACGTCACTGCTTCAAGCCTCCATTGAGCCCTCATTCCCACAAATTAATGGCTTTTATACATGACTGCATCACTCTAGCTGTTTCCTGGACTGACGGCTGGTCCCACGGACCAATCCAAGTGTTTCTAACGTGCTTTGCTCTTACTCGCACGCTTCATGGGAAATTTTCTTAAATGAAACCACCCCAAGTCAAGGACACTCAACCATGGAGTTCCGTCATGATGAGCTACCAAAAAAAGATGCTTCTTGCTAACATAGGTAGTCCCACTCCTACATAATCTCAAAATTACTACACAATCGTCACCTTTAATTCATCTAGGATTCCAGACAATACTCATAAATTGTCCCACCTTTGGTAACGCTAGATCACTTCTAAACAAAAGATTTTGTTATTTGAATCAATTAGATCGATGCCTCCATTAACTACTCATTTTCTATATTCCACTAGGGAATATTAACAATTTAACTCATATTGTCATCCTTCTAATCTGTCTACCCTGTTAAATGGGTTACCACTAAATAACATACATGCACAGTTCATTCAGATTTCTTAATATCTCTAACTAAATGTATAATGTTTAATATCAATAGCAATTATAATATTGCCCATAAATTCTAACTTGAGTCGGCCGAAGGACCGATATCCATGTCCCCTTGAGTCATAACCATCACTTGGGCAAGACCCGTACACTTTTCTCCTTTAACATAAGTCCTTCTTAACTACGTGTAGGTTCTTTTCAGATGACCCACTACCCCATAAAAAACAAGAAATGGCTCTACATTGGCTTAAATGGCGCCTTTTTGCATCTTGAACACTCAGGATAAGGTCGCCATTTCTTATACTCACTTTGACCGCTATCATGGTCACCCTAGAACCTTTCGTTCTATCCCATAATTTGTGGTTCATTTAGTTTTTGCTTCTTGATCTACTAGTAAGTTGGCTTCATATATTCCACCACATCCAGTGGTACAACAGGAAGTGTCAGTAGTATAAGAACAGACATAAGATGAGCCTGCCATCTTTTTAAATCTTAGATTATTTTTTTTTTCCTTGTCGTCTAATCATGTCCTGTATAACAGAATTTACATGTTCCCAGCATTATGGCAATAAATAATTCTCTTCCATATTGTTTGCCCTGAGCCCAAATAGCTCGCTAATCAGACTATTTGATTGCCCTTACTGTATAACTTATCACATATTTAGTCCACATCTTCTAACTATTTAAAACTCAAACGGATATTAATATCAATATGCATATACCATACACATATTCTTATAAAAATTATCATTATGCTACTTTCCAACATACTTTATAATAGCCTAGGCAGGTAATCCAATAGCAATTAATATAAAAACTTACTATACCATGAGTTGACCTGTCCTCGCAAAGAATGTACGTATTCGACCGATCTTCGGGACCTTTAAAACCATGGCTGCTCTGATACCAAGTTGTAACGCCCTAATCTATAGGGACGCCACGTGTGTGATTTTATAAACTAGTTTAATACTAATAGAATAATTAATTATTAAAAACCGTGATAATATTAAAAACTTGACTAAAATAAAACACTAAAAATGGACATTATAACGGCATAAAAAGTGTGTTCCGGGAATCCCTATTGTAAAAAGTTTTGCTAAAGAAATATATACGACAACCATTTAAACATAAAATCAAAATACACAACAGATAGAGCCATTCCAAAACAACTCCTAGCAACTCGGCACGTAGGCCGGTGAGGTCAATATGTACATTGATGGAGAAGACTGCCACCTCATGGTTGATCTAGCTTTTCTTTGCCTTTACCTGCACCACATAGCACCCGTGAGTCACAATGACTCAGCAAGAAAAGTAATAATAACAATCATATAGCTTATTATTTGAATATTGTCATTTATACACAATAAGAATCAAACCATCACACTTTGTTCATAAGATGAAATCCAAATCACTACTGGCATCTGCCACGAATAAACATTAGTATACAAATATTTGGTAATACAAAACCATTATACCAATAATGGAATTCATATTCATTTAATCATATAAATAATATATATGTTACCTCATAAAGCAACCATCTTCATGACATCATGTTGCCTAATTAGGCAAGTCGATGCTTTAATCTGATGATCTTGTATTGTATCGCCTAATCAGGCAAGCCCATGCCATAGCCTGGCACCCATATGTCGCATAACTGCATCACCTAATCAGGTGAGCCTATGCCCAAAAACCTGCACCCATATATCATACAATTGCATCACCTAATCAGGTGAGCCCGTGCCACAATCTGGCACCAATATATCGCATCGTCTAATTAGACGAGCTCGTACCTACGCCCGGTACTTATCATGTCACTGACGCCTGTACTTACGCCCAGTACGTCGCCAGGAAAATCGCATCACCTAATCAGGTGAGCCCGTACCTACACTCGGTACTTATCATATATCACTAACACCCGTACTTACGCCCAGTACGTTACCAGGAAAATTGCATCACCTAATCAGGTGAGCCAACATATCACATGCATAATATTATCACATTATCAATACTCAACTAATCAATCTTTTCAATATATAACTATATTAACTATATCTCAATATTAATCAATTCATAACAATACTAATTGTATTACATACAACGTACTATGCAGTACAATATACTTTTCAATATATAACAATATTAACTATATCTCAATATTGATCAATTCATAACAATACTAATTGTATTACATACAACGTACTATGCAGTACAATATACTTTTCAATATATAACAATATTAACTATATCTCAATATTGATCAATTCATAACAATACTAACTGTATTACATACAACGTACTATGCAGTACAATATACTTTTCTATATATAACAATATTAACTATATCTCAATATTGATCAATTCATAACAATACTAACGGTATTACATACAACGTACTATGCAGTACAATATACTTTTCTATATATAACAATATTAACTATATCTCAATATGGATCAATTCATAACAATACTAATTGTATTACATACAGTGTACTATGCAGTACAATATACTTTTCTTACCTTTAATCCAGATTCATATGTTTCAGCCAACCCAAGTGGAGAACTATCCCCGATGATCTCAGCCCTATGTCACAACAACGATAAACCAATAAGTGTTTATCCCAAAACACTGCTTATATTCACATAAGACAATCGAGGGTTTTCTACCGAACCCCGCAGTATAAATACACTAAAATAAAACTTATATTTTGGCTCTAAAACATACACCATGTTGTAGAGCTCGTCGCAATCTTCGAAACGGTATATAGAATGTCCAAAACGGACACCTGAGTCAAAAGTTATGACAAAAATACGATTTCTGATCTCTTAGGAATTTCTATAAACTGTGAAATACGAAAATTTCAATTTTCGCACTCACCGAAACACTACCAAAACTTATCCAAATCACTCCAAACTTCACAGGGTGCATGTATGCCATAAATACTACCATCCTTACGTAACAGAAATAAAAATCGACCCCTTAAATGAAAAACGCCATTAACGTTCGCACTAAGCTTTAAAAAGTTCCAAACTCGATTTCTAACTCAAAAATCACTTCTAATTCAACAAGAAAATATCGAAACTAGTCCCATGACTACCCAAGAACAATTCTATAAGGTCAGAACCTTCATAACTATTCTAATTCACAAAACCCCTATACGAAACCAATTGTTTTTAAACTTAAAACGAAATTAAACCATACCTTAAGCTTTCCCTCTTCAAAGATTTGCTATCCTGCTACTACCAGAGCTTAGATCGCTAAGTTTTGGATTGAAAATTGAAGAAAATAGATATAAGGGGAGAAGGTTTTATCGAAGGAGGGAGAACGAGGGTTTCGTTCGTCGAACTGTTCTGTTTCACTGATAACTTAATATATATATATATATAAGTTAACTAACTTATATATATAAATAATATTATAATAATAATAATAATAATAATAATAATATAATAATATTAATAAAAATTTTATTATTAATAGTTATCTTATAATTTCTTAGCCATTAAGAAATTTCTATTTCTAAGGTATTTAGTCAACTTCGAGTACTTTAAAATACCCCGATATTTCTAAAATCAACTTATCCCAATAATCTCATCAATATTTCTAACTAAAACTGTTGTGACATTTTTGGCCTCCAATCGGGTCTCCAGGGTCGCCAAACTTGAAAATATTTTTATTTCACAAATAACTCATATTATATCTACGTATTTCAAATAAATCCCCGTAATTAACAAATTACGCTTATGTATCCACTTATTAAGTCTCCAGGGTCGCCCAACCTGAAAATATTTTTATTTCACATATAGCTCATATTACATTCACACATGCTATATAAATCTCCGTAATTAACAAATTACGATTATTTACTTACTTATAGCAAAATTTAAATTTTATACTGAAATAGATTAGTAAGATCATAATCCCACTAATTACCTGATTAACTCATAGTACAATATAAACTCTAATTATTTACCATTAGGCTTATCGGGATATTACATGTTTACTTTCCAATGTGTTGACGGCACAATAAACAGGATCAAGTATGTGAAAAGGGTTTCAGATGAATTTATACATTATGTACATATAATCATGAAATAAATCATGTGAACCATGCAACATTAAATGTTATTTCTGATCTATATTAATAAGTAAATCTGATTATATTGAAATGAGTTTTATTTAGGGCATAAAACCCAACAAACACATAAAGACCGTATCTTTTCAGACGTCTGGTCTGAATAACTAATATACGCGACAACTCATCTTGAACCCACGAGTTCTATGCTGTCAGTACATCAATGTTCAATACGCGACCCGTATGGTCGCGGGTGTTTTACCTTATAGATTACCCCGAGTGGTTTTAAGTGGTCCAAAGACCTTATATGTGGATAACATCGAGAGCCCGAAAATTCATATGGTACTCAGGAAAATGAATGGTCAATATGTAACTTCCAAAGTCGCATACGTTCAAGTATTAATTAAGAACGGTGGAAACAGTTCTTTCATTTATTCTGTAAACCTTTTTTTATCTAAATCAAATGTAACTAATACTGTAATGTGGTCCTATCTGACCGGTTATGTAATCCAAAGGACCACTTGCTTTCTATATAAAAGAGTGATCGAATTTGAATAAAATCGGATCACAAACTCTTGCAAAAAGTGGACTAAGCAAACTAAGTTCTGACTGAACCACTATAATTCTGTCTCTTTTACATTTTATGTTGTCTTTATTCACATACTCGCTATTTATATTTGAGTATTCACTATTCTAGGTGAATACTCGCAGTTTTGCAAAAGAGTGTTCTTGTTTACCTTGAATACTCGCTATATTTGGTGTTGTCTATTTTCCTCCGACAACAGTAGATATCAACTGAGCCTTTCCATAATTGAGCCAAAAGATGTGCAGCTTGCCATTCCTGTCTGTTATTTTGTTAGGCTTATCTCTTTATTTTTGTCCAGTTTCATTGATAACAACTTTCAGGTTTGATCTTTGCTTTGTTTCACTTTGGCATTTTTGCAGATTCACTGATGATCCACTAGTTATTATTCTTGCTACCAACCGGATTGCTTCCTCAATCGATATTATTATCATTAATAATTTGCTTTTCAGTGAGAAAGAAATAATTAGTACTGGTATGTACATGTTCTCCCGTAAACATATAATATTTGTTCGATAAAAGTTTTCATAAATTCAAAAAAAAAAATAATAATAATAAAAAAGGTTTAAGTTTTCATAAAGTGCGAGAGAAAATGATACCATTTCCATTTAGTATGTTCCTAATTAAGTGTATTTCTTTTAAAGGGTTTGCCTGATACTAATCCTAATTAGGTGTGCTTTGGTGTAGAAGATTAAAGATTGAGGTAAATGTTATGTATTTCTTTGATATTAGGCAAAGCTAACTAAAGGATATATCCATGCCAAAATATTATAGACAATGAAAATAAAATGATAATTTAACAAAAATTATATATTTAATAAGTTTATAAATTCACAATTGCACATCCAAAACTGAAAAATCTATCTCTTATCGGAGATCTTTTCCCATGCCTTTTTGTGAGATTCTTTCTTCTCAAGGGAACCAAGTATTAATGAAATTATACCTATAAAAAATGAAATTATAGAATTAATATATGAACTAGGCCTTATTATTATATGTAGTTATTAATAATTGGAAAAAAAAAAAACTTATCGTGAGATAGTTCTAGTACATCTTTTATATATACTAGGTGAGTATTCTAGATGCAGCGTAATTTTTCTTATTTTATTTCATTTATACTTTTTGTTTGCTTAACTTTTATTTTATAAATAATTGTAACAAAATTTTATATAATGTAAATTTTGCATCTTAATTATAGTACAAATTATATATTTATTATTATATTGGAGATAAGAGAGTAAGAATAAATCTTTAAAATGGGCATTATAGATTTTTGAACATTGTTTTCTTTTTTCTACTTTTTTTTTAAAAAATAAAATTTGTAATATACCTTTAATAATTAGGCTGATTAGGATTTTTGCCCCTCAAGCTTTAACACGTACTAAATCATACCCCTTAACTTTTAAGGTCGTTATATCACTCTATGTGTGTCATGTTTATTTTTAGTAATTTTAAACATTGATTTATATTTATATACATTACTGTTTATAATTTTTATATTTATTTTATTGAAAAAAAAAAACTTATTAGATTATAATAATTCATACTAAAATATATAATAAATATTTATTATTTAATAAAATAAATATTTAATTTGTTTATTTTTTATAAAACTATTTATTATTTATTTAATTAATTTTACGGAATTATTTATTTTGAATTTTTATTATTACTAATATTTAAAATATTAATATAATAAATATAAGGATAAGATATTATAAAATAATATTACCAATATTAATTACATTAATCTATTTATGGTAATTAGTTTAATCATTAATGATTTATATTATTTAATAATTAAAATATATGGTTTTATGTAATAAGTTTTCAAAATGTATAAATTTTTTAAATAATTTTTTTTTGCACATTTTTTGTAATTATTTTGTTTTTGTTGTACATTTATGAAAAAAGTCTTATATATAATTAGTGTACATTTTTGTATCTCATTTTTTTTACAGAAATTAAACTTGTTTTTCTTTTATTTAAACTACTATTTGTTTTTTTTTTTTTTTGTTAAAAACTAATTATTTTAATAAAAACAGCAGAAAAAAAAAAAACCAGTTTCATTAAAATCATCGTGAAAAAAAAAAGCAATATAAAAAATCATAATCTCAAAAGAATACAAACTTTAAAAACTAGTTTCATCAACATTGAAAAGAAACTATTAATTTCATTAAAAGAATAAAAAAAAATTGTTTCATCAACAAGATAATGAAAAAAATTACAATCTAAAAACGATACTACCTTTAGAAACTAGTTTCATCAATATTAAAAGAAACTAATTATTTCATTAAAAGAGGCAAAAAAAAAAATAGTTTCATCAATAACATAATGAAAAATACACAATACCTAATAGAACTAAACTTTTACAAACGATACTAAATTTAAAAACCAGTTTTGAACATATAAATTTTATATCAATACCTAATAACCCAATTTCTAACTTCATTCTTTATTTTGGCATTTAATTTTTATTTGCTTTCTCAAAAAATATAATTGATTTAAACATACATTATGTAGCAAATATAACAATGAGAAACATAAATCAAAATCAAAGAGAAAAAAAGAAACAAAAAAATTAAAGAGACAAAAATGCAATAAAAACCATAAAAGAATAACAAAACAAAAAAAAAAACAGTGAAATGTGAGAAAACAATTAGTAAAACAATCAAAATAAAAACAAACAAATAAAAACCAGTTTCTTGAAATAATCAAATAAAAAATTGAAACTTAAAACTCAATTATGAACAACAATAAAAAAACAGTTATGAAAACTAGTTACTTAAAAAAAAACAATTATGAAAATAATAAAATAATATGTGTGTCAGAAACTGATTATTTAAAATAAAATAAAAATTGTTGTTCAAATATCATACAATAATAAAACCAGTGTAACGCCCTTACTTACGTAAAATAAGATGCCATAAATAAACTGGCGTTAAGATACTAATGTTGCCTTTATTAAAAAAATAACAATTTTCAAAACATGGGTACCCAGTTAAAAATAAAGTATTACCACTTAGGGAAAACTAATAGAAAATTTAAACGACAACATCCTCGATAAGTTTAATAAATTAAAAAAAAACTTTCAGCGGAAGATGGCCAAGACCACACGCAGTTACATGATCACACGAGATACACCCCATGCTGCCCGGACTCAACTTGTCACCGAAAGCTTACAGACTTACTTATCTGCACATAGGGGGGTAAATAAGGGGTGAGCTGCAAAGCCCAGTAAGGAAAAACAAAATACTATGTACCAACATTCACACATCATAGCACAAACATATACATCAAACATACAATAAACTAATCATAAGTATAAATAGAGGGCAAAATGCACACAAATACTGAAATACCACACACTCACACTCCAGCTTCCATACAAATCTGGAAGTCTTACGTTCTTAACCAGAACGCAGTACCAATAACCAGTGCACCCTTACGTACACTGCCTCACTTACCACATCACCATACATGTGTGGTTTCCAACCACTTCCAAGTACCTGGAACATGATTAAACAGCCATATACAATCCATCGACAAAACACTAATATTTCACCGAAACTATCACATTCCACAGTTTCAATACAATTTATTCAAGCACTCATACTAGGTACTCAAACCATATAAAAAGCAAGTATAAAGTATAATTATTTTTCCTTACCTCAACTCCGCTGTAATTAATTCCTACGATACCTTCTAGGCCCTATAACATTTAACGAAACCCTTAGTCCACCGATAAACTCAATATATTTATTACTCTTACTGTACAGCAACTTTAGCCTAGAATTTGACTTATAAAACGTTTGAATTAGAAGTCAAACTGTTCACAAAGTTTTTAGTTAATTGAAAGACCTTTCTAACGGTATAAAGATCATCAAATGCGGGCATCCTTTTTCAATAAACTAGCAGCACAAGCTACACTATCTCCGTTACATGTACTCAACAATACCTTCCACTGTTCTTAACCATTCCTCAGCTTCCATTGGATCTGAGCCCCCTTCAAAATTTGGTGGGTGTTGCTTGCGGAACCTTTCATATATTGGTTCCCATCGACCCTCCGGCACAGGCAGGTATGTAACATCCCCGCTTCAAGCCTCCATTGGGTCCTTACACCCACGGAAATAATGGCTCTTATACACGAGTATGTCACTCTGGCTGCATCATGGACTGACGACTGACCCTACAAACCAACACGAGCGTTTCCAGCATGCTTTGTCCTCACTCGCACGCTTCCTGGGAAAACTTCCCAGGAGGTCACCCATCCTTAAATTACCCCAAGCCAAGCACGCTTAACTGTGGAGTTCTTTCGAGATGGGCTACCGAAAAACAAGATGCACCTTGTTGACATAGGTAGTACCAATCAATCCATTTAAGCCCTCTTCAACTGTGTAGTCCCATACCTACACAGTCTCAGAATCATCCCACTTGACCTTCCCCAGGCGGTGTGGGATTGCACAGCTTACCCGGTATTTCCCCTTACGGATCACGGGACTACTGACTGTCACAATCACCCCCCCTTACGGGGTCCGACGTCCTCGTCGACCACACTTCCGGCTGGGTCAAGGCTCTGATACCATTTGTAACGTCCCCGCTTCAAGCCTCCATTGGGTCCTTACACCCACGGAATAATGGCTCTTATACACGAGTACGCCACTCTGGCTGCTTCCTGGATTGATGACTGACCCTACAGACCAACACAAGTGTTTCCAGCGTGCTTTGTCCTCACTCGCACGCATCCTGGGAAAACTTCCCAGGAGGTCACCCATCCTTGAAATTGCTCCCAAGCCAAGCACGCTTAACTGTGGAGTTCTTTCGTGATGGGCTACCGAAAAACAAGATGCACCTTGTTGATATAGGTAGTACCAATCAATCCATTTAAGCCCTCTTCAACTGTGTAGTCCCATACCTACACAGTCTCAGAATCATCCCACTTGACCTTCCCCAGGCGGTGTGGGATTGCACAGCTTACCCGGTGTTTCCCCTAACGGATCACGGGACTACTGACTGTCACAATAACTGTAACGCCCGTACTTTTCATAAATTACTAATTTAGTTACAAGCGTTAAAATGCGGAAAATCTATAATGTCGCTTTTATTTATAAACATAAAATATTTCATATTTGAGCTCAGTTTGGACTTAAAAGACATAATAATTAATAAATCAAAATAACTGCGACATTAGTCTAATAACTCTAAATAAAATAAATGGAGCGTGCCCTAGACCACCCTCAGTTATATGGTCCTCAGCGAGTACACACACAAGCCTCCAAGGTCTCACTTGCCACCGGCTCTCTAAGTTTTAGAACCTTAATCTGCACATGGTAAGTTTGATAAGGGTGAGCTACTAAACTCAGTAAGGAAATGCTTGTCACGTAGTCACATAAAATAAAAGAAAAAAAAATATAACTAAAAACTTAGATGCACATATTTAGACAAATAGCAATACATATAAGCTTAATCTTATCACTATTAACTAATCACTAGTTTCTAAGCTAAGTCACATAATAATGGTTATGTCGGAGTTCGACTTTGGCAAATAAACTCGAACTATTAGACTAAATGGCGGAGGGCTGGGTTCAGTAAAATCGTACCCACTACTAGATGGCCCCCTATCTACCCTATAGACCCAACAGTCAAGTATTTAACCATTATCTTCTCGGTCAAAACATGTCACATAATCTACAATAAATCTAATTTAAATAATGTTTAACTATTATACATTATTTAAATAGCGTATCATAAATCTTATCATAATTAAGTCATAATCATATCATAACTACATAATAATCATATCATAACTATATCATAATCATATCATAATCATACCATAATCATATCATTGTTTAAATAATGCGAATCCATTGTACCGTCCATTATCCAAACAACATAACTAGTTTAAATAATGTGAATCTTATAAACACACTATTTACATACATACTTAAATAACATGAATCTTATAAACATATTATTTAAATATATACCTTTAGCAATGGCCATGCTCTAATACTGTAAACATACATAAATAACATGAATCTTATAAACATATTATTTAAATATATATTATACAGTACATTAAATAACAAACAATAAAGAGTCAGGCAGAAGACCTTAGTTAACTTCTCTTTTACTATTCCCACTCTTTCTATGAATGTTATTACATACAGAAAACTTATGTTTTTTCTACTTAATTTCCTTACCTCGAATGTGGAGATCCTAGCTTGATTACGAAAATTATATGTAGAACCAAAGCCTTGTATACATACCACGTAAACCTTAGTTTCCAAATATTAAGATTAGAAACACAAAAATGGCAATAAAACTTAATCCAGTTATACTATAAATAAATTCTCAAAATAACATATCATACCTTAATTTTTGGAAATGAAAACACCAACTAATTGCAGCCCTAAGTTTAGAACTCTATAACTTGGTGAACAATTGGTAGCAATGGTGAAGTTCATGTGTTTTGGCTAAATAACAAAAATTATGGTGTTGTGGCTATATGATAATTATAAGAAGATGATGGTGATTTTGAAAATAAAAGTGGCGTATGGTAATGTATGGTTGTGTGAGGTGGTATGAATGGAAGTTTGAAGCATTGGCTGTGAATGAAGTAAAAAGAAAACTATGAGAGTTTGATGGTGATATTGGTGCTTGGCTCTTGATGAAAACAAAGAGATAAATTGGAATGAAAGAAGATGGTTACGAGAGAGAAAGAGAGAGTAATTGGTGAGTGTGGCTCAGATAAAAAAAAATGAACATACACTCTCTATTTATAGACTTTAGAGTTAACCAATGCCATAACTCTACTAACTCTAATTAATATTTAAAAATATTTAAATAAATAATCAAGCTCTTATTTTCACCACACTACTCGGTCAAAGAGAATAATTTGCAGTTACCACAAACTATGTGGCAGTTTAATATAGTCTTACTATTAAGGTAACTCCACTAAAATCTACACATTTATCTTTTATCTATTCTATTAATTCAACTGACTCTAACTAACTCTACACATGTTCAAGCCTTATTCCAAGGTAGATAAGATATCTTTGAGAGCCTCTACCTCCACCTAATCTAAGATTGATTTTAAATTTGAAACCACATTACACACGTCCACTTAGTTACAAGATCTCCTATATTCCATGCATGGCTTAAGGAAGAAAAAAAATACATATATAAGAATAATTACCACTCAATAATATAACACTATATTCATTACTTTTACTTAATAACATAATACTCAAAATATTTCTTAATTTTCTAACCCCAATCTGAAGTACACCTAGTCCGAAGCCCATAATAACTATGAAAGTTTAATTTATAAAAATATCATAATTCTCTTAATTTAACAAAATAACATTTTCTAAGCAATCAACTATTTCCACATCGAGTTTACTAATGATGATTAAATAAATGTATACATAAAATGTAGTAAAAGAAAAATAATATCAAAATATTTTTGGTTATTACAATTTACCCTCCTTAAAGGAATTTCGTCCTCGAAATTTACTTCTACCCACATATAGTTGGGGAATCATTTCTTCATGTCCTTTCCCAACTCTCACATTCCTCTATTAGAATTGTCACTCTATAGGACCATATTTAGGGGTTTACTCTTATCCCTTTCTATCACGCATACTAGCGTGTCATATAACTCTTGTCCTATTGTAGTTAAAAATCCTCATACATAAGGTTGTGTGTGGGATTGGATACCTACCTTCTCCACATGAAAATGTGGAATTCTGTTATACCTATCTGCTATAGTAGATGGACCTAAATATTTCAAGCTTTACTTGCCCTACATAATATTTCTATATTGAAGTGAACTTTAAGAACATACGGTCGCCAACAGTACTTAACCTTTTATCACTTTTAAATCCTCATAATTCTTCATCTGCTAGGGCGGCGGGCCTACTCTGTCATATTTCGTCTACTATTTTTGATAATTCTCTTACTTCTTGCCGACTTATATGTGGTACCTCGCTCCAAGTAAATTTAGCACTCATAAAACATCTTATAGGTTGCCATACGTATTGTGGCCAACAAACTGTCTTCATAAGAGAATGTTATCAATTACAAGCGCTTACTCTAACTTACCAGGAAGTATACTATTTGTAACATCCTTGCTTCAAACCTCCATTAGGTCCTTACACCCACGGAATGATGGCTCTTATACACGAGTATGTCACTTTGGCTACTTCCTGGATGATGCTTCTACTAGTTTACATGACTTCGTATGGTTATCTAAAGGTTCGTATTTGACCTAACACTTGAATATACACTAAAACTCATATCGAGGTCACCTTCTTTAGGAATACAAGGATCGTATCGTTTTCATTAGTGCTCCGCTTTTACATGCTGGCATGTAGGACGTCAAATCACAAATCCAATTGCCACTTTCTGAATACTCATCCATCCTTTAGCTAATCATTGTACTATTTTACAACTAACTGGGGATGCATCTAGTATGGTGTAGGTTGTGCTTCTGTCATCCTCTCGACCTTAAGTTTCCATTGCAGTACGTTTTCTCCTTGTCTTCGAGCAGCAACACTAACATAGATGCTTTCTTGGTTACAAATTCTGGCCATATCCTTTGTTTCATACTCTCCTTGAGGTTCGTCAATGGGTAGGCTACTACATATTAGGCCAAGGAATCTTTCAGTCTTTCTTCGGTCTTTGTGCGCTGACAGCTCTTGAAGACTATCACGCTTGTAGGATCAACCACAAGTTCTGTATTAAGAATTAAGCATTTTTCGAAAGCTAGCTCTTTGAACCAGTAGCTTTGATCTCCTAATCCTCCAGTTCAGTCAAGTCTTCTAAGCTCAGTTTGGGGTTGTATTTAAGTATCCTTAACATCCTCTCACATGTTGGAGTATGGAAAACATCATCAACAACGAATTCCTCCACCTATTTTTTTTTTTTTTTTTTTTTGAGCACTCACACCATCCCCTGGGCATTGAATAATTTTAAGACCAAATTTCTAGTCCCCCGGTGTTTGAGTACTACTTCAGATGTCACACTCATTGGTACTTCTTGCTCTTGGTGTCTAGTTTGAGTATTTCTTCCCGATTTAAGAATTAACATTGCTTTATTAAAAAGTAGATTCCTAAGTAGAGGCAAACCGTCTTCCTTGTTAATTTTGTAGGGAGTTATTTTGGTCATAAAAGAAGAATTTGATTGAAGGAAAATAAATCTTTATTTACTTAAAAGCGTACTAAATCTCTAGTTACATAGTCACTAGATTATTGGAATAGGAACAAAAATATCTTCTTTGGATAAAATTTGACAAGTTGAAAGAGACTATTATTCGTCCTCCACGCATGACTCGGCTTCAGATCCTTCAGGGTCTTCTTGTAGGTCCTCTTCTGGGTGTTCCTCGAAGTTTATTTCCATTTCCACATCTGCTGGAATTGGTGCTGGCACATCCTCAGATTCAGAGTCTGACTCATCAATTTCTACTTCAAAATGATAGTCAGGTATGTCATCTTCTGGTTCGTGGATGTTGGTTGTTGTGGGTAGATCTAAGTCCTTGCTCTTCGGTATTGGGGAATAATCTGGCTCATTGGGACCTTCAGGCATTTCCTCATCTTTGGATTCTTCATCTGAAGGAATCTCTATTACTTCTACTATTTTCTCTGCTTCAATTTGAGGCGGGCTTTTTAGTTCAAGTTCTAACATTTCTGCTGTCACTTCAAAATAGTCTGGCATTTCTGATTCTTCCAAATCTCGTTCATTAGTTACGTTCACAGATTCAGTTATGTCCTCCACACTGTCGTCACTTAGCTTATATCGTATGTTCTTGATGCGTTCTTCTTCCATGCCGTTTGTTTCCACAATATAAGTCTTTTCGAAAACGAAGTTGTGGAAGTCAAGTGTCAGCTCACATATGAATGCTGCGTATCTAATTGCGTCACCAAGATTTGAGACACGGTGCCAGACTTCATCGATATAGTAAAGAAGTTCGGGGACATGTGACAAAGCAGCCCTTAGCACTAGAAACTTTTCTCGTGATTTGATTAAGGCTCCCCTCACCTCTACTACTCTTTTAATTTCTTCATTAATTGCGATGACCTCTCGTAGAGCTCTAAGAATCTTATCCTCTTCGTGGCGGATATTTTCGATCTTAAGTGACAGAATACTTTTTATTTCTGCAAGTACTGTTTCGTTTGACGCCTTAATTCTAAGAGACATATCTCCTATATCTGAAATAATTTTTCTTTAACTATTCAGTAAGACTTAATATAAGTAAATATATATATATTTAAATCTTTATAAATATAAAACCTCTTTATTTATTTATAAATTCCAAAAGATAACAAGCTAAAGGAGTTACACTAAAACTCCTAACTAAAGTGGAGCTATACTAACACTCCTTATTACATAAAAAAATAAATAAACACATAGAATAAAATGCAACTTGACTTTTCTACTCTTCTATGTCTGACCCTTCCTCTAACATATCCTCTGTCAAATCTACATAGTCGAGTTCTAAGTACACCAAGTTTGATGAAATTGGTAACTTTTGAAGGAATTCAGACCTAACAGCATTATTGGGTCGATGATATATTTCTTCTTTAGAGCCATCAGGGTGATAAATGATGTCGGTAATTTGATATTGATCCACTAAGTTGATCATGAGTAGGTCATATCTTTCGGCCTCATCTACCCCGACATACCCTAGGTGTTCCCAATTTGCTCTTAGACTATGTTGGACTTGTGGCATGTTGAGAGCGTGCCTCAAGGCTATGTACTTCTCATGTGACTTCAATAAACAATTCCAACGATCTATTATCTTATCCATACCCTCATGTATTTTGTTAATTCTATCAAAGATCTTGTTTTCTTCCAGCATGGATGGGGTCTTAGGGACTCTCTTTAAGGCCTTAATATGCCTAACAATGTGCTCTACTTGCTCTGGTCTCATGATGTTGGTGCTTAGTTGGTTCTAGGGTTCTGAAAATAAAAAGAACTTTTGAAATTACTAAAATGCACATAAAATAGAATCATGCAAAAATAATACTCACTTGGTAGCGAGTGGAACCTTTTCAGCCGATATGTGTAACTCGTGAGAACGTTCGGGACCAATATAACTGTGGCTCTGATACCAAACTGTAACGCCCGTACTTTTCATAAATTACTAATTTAGTTACAAGCGTTAAAATGCGGAAAATCTATAATGTCGCTTTTATTTATAAACATAAAATATTTCATATTTGAGCTCAGTTTGGACTTAAAAGACATAATAATTAATAAATCAAAATAACTGCGACATTAGTCTAATAACTCTAAATAAAATAAATGGAGCGTGCCCTAGACCACCCTCAGTTATATGGTCCTCAGCGAGTACACACACAAGCCTCCAAGGTCTCACTTGCCACCGGCTCTCTAAGTTTTAGAACCTTAATCTGCACATGGTAAGTTTGATAAGGGTGAGCTACTAAACTCAGTAAGGAAATGCTTGTCACGTAGTCACATAAAATAAAAGAAAAAAAAATATAACTAAAAACTTAGATGCACATATTTAGACAAATAGCAATACATATAAGCTTAATCTTATCACTATTAACTAATCACTAGTTTCTAAGCTAAGTCACATAATAATGGTTATGTCGGAGTTCGACTTTGGCAAATAAACTCGAACTATTAGACTAAATGGCGGAGGGCTGGGTTCAGTAAAATCGTACCCACTACTAGATGGCCCCCTATCTACCATATAGACTCAACAGTCAAGTACTTAACCATTATCTTCTCAGTCAAACCATGTCACATAATCTACAATAAATCTAATTTAAATAATGTTTAACTACTATACATTATTTAAATAGCATATCATAAATCCTATCATAAATAAGTCATAATCATATCAGAACCATATCATAACTACATAATAATCATATCATAACTATATCATAATCATATCATAATCATACCATAATCATATCATTGTTTAAATAATGCGAATCCATTGTACCGTCCATTATCCAAACAACATAACTAGTTTAAATAATGTGAATCTTATAAACACACTATTTACATACATACTTAAATAACATGAATCTTATAAACATATTATTTAAATATATACCTTTAGCAATGGCCATGCTCTAATACTGTAAACATACATAAATAACATGAATCTTATAAACATATTATTTAAATATATATTATACAGTACATTAAATAACAGACAATAAAGAGTTAGGCAGAAGACCTTAGTTAACTTCTCTTTTACTATTCCCACTCTTTCTATGAATGTTATTACATACAGAAAACTTATGTTTTTTCTACTTAATTTCCTTACCTCGAATGTGGAGATCCTAGCTTGATTACGAAAATTATATGTAGAACCAAAGCCTTGTATACATACCACGTAAACCTTAGTTTCCAAATATTAAGATTAGAAACACAAAAATGGCAATAAAACTTAATCCAGTTATACTATAAATAAATTCTCAAAATAACATATCATACCTTAATTTTTGGAAATGAAAACACCAACTAATTGCAGCCCTAAGTTTAGAACTCTATAACTTGGTGAACAATTGGTAGCAATGGTGAAGTTCATGTGTTTTGGCTAAATAACAAAAATTATGGTGTTGTGGCTATATGATAATTATAAGAAGATGATGGTGATTTTGAAAATAAAAGTGGCGTATGGTAATGTATGGTTGTGTGAGGTGGTATGAATGGAAGTTTGAAGCATTGGCTGTGAATGAAGTAAAAAGAAAACTATGAGAGTTTGATGGTGATATTGGTGCTTGGCTCTTGATGAAAACAAAGAGATAAATTGGAATGAAAGAAGATGGTTACGAGAGAGAAAGAGAGAGTAATTGGTGAGTGTGGCTCAGATAAAAAAAAATGAACATACACTCTCTATTTATAGACTTTAGAGTTAACCAATGCCATAACTCTACTAACTCTAATTAATATTTAAAAATATTTAAATAAATAATCAAGCTCTTATTTTCACCACACTACTCGGTCAAAGAGAATAATTTGCAGTTACCACAAACTATGTGGCAGTTTAATATAGTCTTACTATTAAGGTAACTCCACTAAAATCTACACATTTATCTTTTATCTATTCTATTAATTCAACTGACTCTAACTAACTCTACACATGTTCAAGCCTTATTCCAAGGTAGATAAGATATCTTTGAGAGCCTCTACCTCCACCTAATCTAAGATTGATTTTAAATTTGAAACCACATTACACACGTCCACTTAGTTACAAGATCTCCTATATTCCATGCATGGCTTAAGGAAGAAAAAAAATACATATATAAGAATAATTACCACTCAATAATATAACACTATATTCATTACTTTTACTTAATAACATAATACTCAAAATATTTCTTAATTTTCTAACCCCAATCTGAAGTACACCTAGTCCGAAGCCCATAATAACTATGAAAGTTTAATTTATAAAAATATCATAATTCTCTTAATTTAACAAAATAACATTTTCTAAGCAATCAACTATTTCCACATCGAGTTTACTAATGATGATTAAATAAATGTATACATAAAATGTAGTAAAAGAAAAATAATATCAAAATATTTTTGGTTATTACAATAATTGTGACAGTCAGTAGTCCCGTGATCCGTAAGGGGAAATACCGGGTAAGCTGTGCAATCCCACACCGCCTGGGGAAGGTCAAGTGGGATGATTCTGAGACTGTGTAGGTATGGGACTACACAGTTGAAGAGGGCTTAAATGGATTGATTGGTACTACCTATGTCAACAAGGTGCATCTTGTTTTTCGGTAGCCCATCTCGAAAGAACTCCACAGTTAAGCGTGCTTGGCTTGGGGTAATTTAAGGATGGGTGACCTCCTGGGAAGTTTTCCCAGGAAGCGTGCGAGTGAGGACAAAGCATGCTGGAAACGCTCGTGTTGGTTTGTAGGGTCAGTCGTCAGTCCATGATGCAGCCAGAGTGACATACTCGTGTATAAGAGCCATTATTTCCGTGGGTGTAAGGACCCAATGGAGGCTTGAAGCGGGGATGTTACAAAATGGTATCAGAGCCTTGACCCAGCCGGAAGTGTGGTCGACGAGGACGTCGGACCCCGTAAGGGGGGGTGATTGTGACAGTCAGTAGTCCCGTGATCCGTTAGGGGAAACACCGGGTAAGCTGTGCAATCCCACACCGCCTGGGGAAGGTCAAGTGGGATGATTCTGAGACTGTGTAGGTATGGGACTACACAGTTGAAGAGGGCTTAAATGGATTGATTGGTACTACCTATATCAACAAGGTGCATCTTGTTTTTCGGTAGCCCATCACGAAAGAACTCCACAGTTAAGCGTGCTTGGCTTGGGAGCAATTTCAAGGATGGGTGACCTCCTGGGAAGTTTTCCCAGGATGCGTGCGAGTGAGGACAAAGCACGCTGGAAACAACTGTGTTGGTCTAGGGTCGGGTCACCATCAATCCGGGAAGCGGCCTGCAGTGGCGTACTCGTGTATAAGAGCCATTATTCCGTGGGTGTAAGGACCCAATGGAGGCTTGAAGCGGGGACGTTACAAGGTATTACACCGGCAAAAATCGATGTTGTCCTTGATTGGGTTGTTCCTGACGGTTGTGAGCCTCTTCATCTCGCTTCCTAATTTCTTCCCTGAGACGAGCAACTTCTTGCGCCAAATCTTCTTGTTGTGGTGGCACCACTACAGGGGCGTTTTGGTGTTCTTGACCAACTACCCCAGCAGGGACTTCGTGGTTGCCCCCACCTTGACCTGGTTGTTGTCCATTTACAGGGGCATTTTGATTCTCCTGGATCACCGCCTCGACAGGTACATGCTGGTTTCCCCTGCCTCGACCGCGACCTCGACCGCGAGCACCTCCTCGCCCCCGACCTCTAGCTCGGTCTCTTACAGCTGCTCGACCTCGACCGTGAGATTCTTTCTTCTCAAGGGAACCAAGTATTAATGAAATTATACCTATAAAAAATGAAATTATAGAATTAATATATGAACTAGGCCTTATTATTATATGTAGTTATTAATAATTGAAAAAAAAAAAACTTATCGTGAGATAGTTCTAGTACATCTTTTATATATACTAGGTGAGTATTCTAGATGCAGCGTAATTTTTCTTATTTTATTTCATTTATACTTTTTGTTTGCTTAACTTTTATTTTATAAATAATTGTAACAAAATTTTATATAATGTAAATTTTGCATCTTAATTATAGTACAAATTATATATTTATTATTATATTGGAGATAAGAGAGTAAGAATAAATCTTTAAAATGGGCATTATAGATTTTTGAACATTGTTTTCTTTTTTCTACTTTTTTTTAAAAATAAAATTTGTAATATACCTTTAATAATTAGGCTGATTAGGATTTTTGCCCCTCAAGCTTTAACACGTACTAAATCATACCCCTTAACTTTTAAGGTCGTTAAAAATGCCCCCTGAACTATTGAGATTGTTAGATTTAAGGACTTTTGTCCAATTTTAGTAAAAAAAAAATCTAACATAGATGAAAGTTCATGAGACATGATTTAGTACATGTCAAAGTTTGAGGGACATGATTTGGTAGATATCAAAGTCTGGGGAGCATGGTTTAGTACCTAAACAATCACTGAAATAGTAAAATTGAATGAAATTAGACAAAAGTCTTTAAATCTAACAATCTCAATAGTTCGGGAGAAATTTTTAACGGCCAGAAAAGTTCAAGGGAACATGATTCGGTACATGTTAAAATTTAGGGGGCAAAAATCCTAATTAGCCCAATAACTATAATGTGGACAATTATGAAAAAAAAATAGTTAAAGAATATTTCTAAATATTAAAGCAGTAAAGGGTGTATTGGTGCACCATTTTTTAAGGGTTACACCGTAGATACTTTTTAAGATATATACTACTACTAAATTCTTAACATGTACTTATTTAAATAAAATAATATAAAATAAAAAAAAATTAGAGAAAATCCGTAGTAGGAACATAAAAGAGTATTTTGGTAAACCCATTATTTGTTTCGATATTTTGGAGAGTTTTTTAGTCCAATTTTTTTAATGATTCTCTGTGTTATAGTTATTTAGGACCACCTGTAAATTTTTAAAAAAATTCTGAATAGTTTTACCATGCCGAAAAATAAAGTTAAAATAGTTGCTTAATACATATATAAAAAAATATCATGCATGCAACAAAATATTTAATTTTTTTAGCATTGTAAACTAAATTAATTGCAATATATTTGGTAATATATATTAGGTGGGAAAAAAAAGAATTCGATTAGGACATATGTAATTTCTGTTTTCGGGAATATACGATACCCTCGAATGAAGCAATAATAATTCCATACCACAAATGAACTTTAATTCATTTTTTTTTTCAATCATGAACTTTGATTAATTTTGTGATAATATAATAGCTATATTTTTTTTTTATTATTAATTAATCAAATTTGATTATATCTAGCGCCAGTAGTCATGGCGACGGATCGATCAATATGTACAACAAAATATACGTTTTAAGTTTTTTGAACGCGTGTGGTAAACTGTAATATATCAAGAACTCTTTTTTCGGTACTGTAAACTATTCAGAATTTTTCAAAAATTTACAAGGATGATACTGTAAATATAACGAACACTGCTATGAAAAAAAAAATTAAAACAAAATATTTCGGCATGTAATTTCGGACATAGAGATTAACTATGAAGTTGTAATTAGCATTTCTCTATTATGAATCTTCGATCGTATGCATGCCTCCTAATAAGCCAACACCTCTACTCCCTAAGGTTAGCCCCAAAATTAAACTATAATATTAATATTATACGGTGCTTTGTGTAATAAAAAAAAATATATTATTTAGTGATGTAATAAAAAATAGTTGCTTGCAACGTGTGGACCGTTAGCCAGGTGAGATGGTGCTTTATAATGAACCCTCAGAGGGTCACATGCTTGTCAACTCTACTCCCCAGGTTGGCAGCGTGCGGTGCTTCAGACTTCAGTCACTTGAAGCTCCTAACCATCTTATAGGAATGGTACCACGTCCCTATAAGGGTGGGCGGAGAGAGCACCATCCATATGACTAGGGAGTACGGCCCACCAGATGCATCCCAACTACTTTGCCCCACTTGGTTACAGGCCCACGTGACTGGACCCGGCGATAGGACTGTATAAAGTAATCAATATAAACATATTAAAAAAGCTATAACAAGTCGATGTGGGATTTTTTCTTCCTTAAACCAAACCAAATCAAAAGTTGTTCTTCTCAGTTAGTGTAAAAATGATGCTATCCGACTCTCCACTCCTCATCTCACTGCACAACAGAGTCAGAGAGACCAAAAACCTCTTTTTCCCTCTCGACCAAGGAACCCAATCACCGGCGGCGGCGCAGTTGCTTCGTCCTCTAAGACCGTGTATGTCGTTTTAGTATTTTTTTTTTCCTTTCTTTCTTTCTTTCTTTCTATGTCTATCTCTTCGTGCCTTATGTATGAATTTTTGTTATTGCTCGGTATTAGTTCTCATAGGGCTTGATTTTCTTCCTTCACGCTGGGTTTATCATACAATACAAGTTTAGAATTAATTTTTTTTGGCTTCGTGTTTCTTTTAACTCGTTGCATTCCATTTTTAGGATTTAAATCTGTATAACATTTTCTGTATCGTAAAATAGCATAAAATGCCTGAAGGTTTCCACTTAGAACGCCCTCTGTTCGCCGGTGCCTTAACTAGCACCTTCCCTCAAAGGTTCCAGGTATTTTTTTCTTTTTATTTATTTATTTTATTTTAATTTTATCTCACAAAAAAAGTAATATTCGAGAAGTTCCAGATCATCAGGTGAGGACTGAGGAGCTATGCTTCTTTCTAGTTTTCACTTCGTTTCTTTGAATACCCAATTTTTCATTTTAAGCTTCTGGGCATTAAAGATTTGTTTTTTTCTTTCACTTATGTTGTTTATTTATGCATTATTGATTGTTTTTCTTAATTATTTTGTGGGTTTAAAGGAGGTGTTTGTGGATCCTTCCCGGGATGAAAGTTTGATCTTTGAGATATTAGAATTGAAGGAAGAAGTTGGTGATGATGGAAGTGCTTCATGGTTTCTTCAAGACCTTGCCTCTGAACAAGAATCTGAAGGCTGCGTGGTAATTAAATTTTTCCCTATTATTGTTCACACTCATTAATTGTGTATTCATCTATCAATTGCTAACTTGATCATATTTTCCTTGTCTTAGATTGTTTATGGTTTTATTTTGAAAGGGTTATCCAATTTGTTTCGTATAAATGCGTACATGTTAATTTAGTCCTCTTCAGTTCTTATTCTCTAGTTTCTATCTATGTAAGATGGTAATTAAATGCCGATATATTATGATACTAGCTTTCGCAATATTTGGATATGAGAAAAGTTTCCCCAATAGTAGCTGAGATATGATTCAAACTATTGTGCCAAAGACTAATTTGCCTCAAATTAAAATTCAGGTGATTGAACAGTCAGCAGTGACTTAGGCCCCTGGACTGTGCTATAGGAGCACACCTGCTGTCATTATAACTGCAGTAGGCCAAATGGTATGTGTCCATAGTAATCTTTTAGGTTGTGTTTGCTGTTGGTTATGGGTTTTTACTTTCTTTAGTTTGCCTTCACATTTAAGTAATGGATGATTGGCCTTTGGTCTATTGTGTGGAATCATAAATGTCACCAACCTTGTATCTGTCGTAAACTTGTGATTATTGATGCTAGGTATCTGTTCTTCTACTTCCTTCAATGTGCCTCTTCTGTAGGGACAAAGATGAAAAAACAAAAGGGAAATTGTGTTCAAATATGTATATATTTCAACATTTTCTTTCAAGTAACCTTACATAATATATCCTTTTCCTTTCCTGATGACTGATATGGAATGGAAGAGAAATAGTGAAACAGTGTGCTGCTTCATCACCTGATTAATCATTATCGGTATTGAATATTTTCTTTCCAAATAATTTGTATTGAACTGCCATTAGAAACATTTACGAAGAACTATGATGATTGCAAGAAGTGCTTTTGAAGCATGGCTTGTAGTTTCTCCATTGCATGGAAAATATTCTTTGTTTATCAAACTTCCTTTGAAGAATCTCAAATTTAAACTGTATTAACCTTTTGGGCTCATATCAATTCATTATTTTGGTTACTTGAACATAGGCTATCTCTAAGGGACGGCAAGGTAGGGAAGCACAAAATGTTGTGAGGGTAAGTTATTTCTCTTCTTTTTTAAATCTAGTTTAGGATTTTCTTTCCACCAGCTAATAACGGTTTAGTGTTTCTGTGCTCTATTAATATTTTATTGTTATCTTGTGGGTATATGTTGCAAATGTTCGTCTTAAAGAAGTTAACACGGATATCCTAATTTCTGCATATGAGCCGATTCATATAAAGTAAGTACTAGGAGTTTGTGTTCTGCTGCAACAAGTTCTCGGTTTTTTGCTTTTCTTTCTGAGAGTACAAATCATTGATTAAATGCTATCACCTATACTTGAATAAATAACACCTAAAAGAAGAGCATCTACACATGAATATACTTACAACATTCAGTCAATTTATGCATATTAGTTGCAAGTGTAAAATTAATGCATCTTTTTCTTCCAAATGTTAAGATGTTGAATTTCAAGGATACAAATTTATTTCCTCTCAACATAAATTTTCCTGCCAGCAGTGCTTTAGTAATGTAAAGAGGCAGAGCATAATCTTCCTCCTCTGCACCCTCCTTGTGTTAGATTCTCCGATTGTGGTTCAGTTCCCAAATGTTTGAACAGAAATAGATGGTAACAACACTGTTTTGTGTTGTGTTAATATTTCCGACACCCTCACACTTTCCTTATTGTTTTCAGTCCATTGAGTGAAAGTGCTACCGCCGTCGGGGCTGGTGCTGCCACTCCTGCTGAGCTTTCTGGATGTGTGCCAATGCTTGAGGTCTTCAAACTTGCTGTCTCAACGTTTAAAGTCAACAACTGGGGCCTTTTTGGAAGTGTATAGATGAGTCATAGGGCCATGTATAGATTATACATGAATAGGGTGGTTGTTTTGGATTTAATGATTATTTTTTGTTCAGAAAGATTGTTGCCAGTCACCAAACTTAGTTTCTGTTGTCATCTTCCATTTTCTTTGAATGTTGAACTGAATGGCTTCTTGGTTTGGTGACTTTGGTCTCAGTCGTTTTTGTAGAGTCTGGATTGTTAAAATTACTTTCGGGTCGTCTTCCTCTCATGCCCTCTCTGCACTGGAGATGTTACTGTTTGTGTGCAGTTTTACACAATAAAAATAAACCCCTAGGGCTTTGTAAATGATATCACTTCTTGTTTTTTTTTAACAAAATTTTGTGTTTGATAAATTGACCAGAATTTCATTGAATTATAAAACTTTAAAACTTAAACTTTTTGAAAGGACAGTTAGTGACCACATTTTGGGTAATTTTTTTCTTCTTTTTGTCATGTATTTTTTAACCTTTTATTTTAATTGATTCAACATGTACTTTTTAACTTGATGAAAGCGCTTTAAGGCCACTCTGGTTAAAGAAATATAACTAATTCGATGTTATATATAGTTTTTAGAAAAATAAAATTTATCCTAAATCGCTTAAATACAATAGTATAAGTGCCCTTTCGGGGAAAAAAAAAGAAAAGAAAACAATAGTACATAATGCACAATGTTATTTAATAATCCCTTTACTTTAGTTAAATAACATCTCCAATTAAAGGTTGGAAATTGTTGGGAATAATTGTATATAAAAGTATGTTAAGAGTGAGACTAGTATAGTAACGCATACTTATTGAATGGGAAGTGAAGCTGGTTCAATAAGCATGATTAGCAGAAAAGGTAGTAGTACACCTAAAAAGAATAAAGAAATATAATTCTCTTAATTTCTGTGGAACTGATTAGTTTATTGGTGCTCATATAGTCATATGTTAGACATGGAAAACAAAGCACAGCAATATGTGTGTGTTGTCTTTAACACGTGGGAAAAGCCTTTGATGTCCTTTGGTAACTAACAACCATATAAAAAAACTTGGAAACTATGCATTTGATGTTCATCTTCTTAAAGAGTTCTTCAGTAAGCAAGTTCAATACTTCAACACTAAGCAGAGAAAGAGAAAAAGAATGTACAAGTCGAAGCTGCAGGAGCTTTGCCACAAGAATCAATGGGGTTTACCAAAGTACACCTCTATGAGATATGGGCCAGATCATAACCCTCTCTTTGGAGCCTCTGTTTGAGTCAATGGCATTTCTTTTGACTCTTTCGTCGTCTTCAAATCCAACAAACAAGCCCATAACCATGGTGCCATGCTTGCTTTTCTTCACTTCAATTCTCCACCTCCTGGTTCACTTTCTTTCCTTCTTTCTTGTGTTATATAATGGTTTGTCCCCAATTAGTTTCTTTCATTAAGCATATTGATTCTTATTCGATTGTGTCATCAATGGCATAAATTTGAACATCTTTGTTGCAACACCTATGGTTGAAGAAAGCAACCAGAATCTTGATATTCGATCGAATGTTTCTGGCTTGAAAAGTGGTAAGGAGCTTCAACTTAGTAAGTTTTTAAAAGCTTTCTTAAGCTAACTTGATTTACCATACTCAGAAACTACTCCAAAAAAAAAATAATGATAATAATAATTGCTTGTTAAGTTAAACAATAGCTGAGATTATAAACCATATCATTTTTTGATGGTACTTCTTTGGCTAGTGATGTAGAAACATGTCTCTTATAAGTATCATATTGCTATTAAAAGGTCATATGTACCTTTATATGTGGTGAAAGATTGATATAGAATAAAAAGGATTGTAAAGATTATGCTGAAATTTGTTGGCTGTAACATCCTTTTGCTTTTCATTATGGTTTAGATTCTTCAACAATAATCAAAACCAACAAGGGAGAACGAAGCATCGAAGAAAAACTGGAGATTCTCAAGATGCAGTCAGATGATTTGGGCATCAGTGTTGGTGATGGTGAGGAGACTAAAGGTACATAATTTCAAAGTATATGTATATATAATTCTATGTTATACAGAAAGGTAATTAGGTAGTATCTATTGAAGTGAAGTTATTTTTGTTGGGATTGTCAATAGTTTAATTTCTCGAGAGTATTATGTTTTAGTCCTAATATTTTAGATTTTTCATTATCTGCAATCATCCATAGTATTCATGTGTTTCTTATTTTAAACTATCAAAGTTCATGGTGTCAACTTCTATAAGTTACACAAAATTGAACTAAAGCACATTAGTCTTTGTTAGAAATGTTCTTTTGAACCCTTAAATTTTTTAAGACTAATGAAATTTCACTCATGTATATATATAAAACTATTGTCCAGTCAAGAAGCAACTGCAGAAATATGCTAGACAGAGAAATTTCGGTTTGCCAGTGTACTTTTGTGAATGTGATCAGTGTCCTGAGGCCACTCAGTTTATGGCAACAGTTACAGTTGGTGACCAAATTTTTGAGAGCTCTGGATCCTTCAACACTTCGAAAGACGCTGAAAGTGATACTGCAAAGGTTGCTTTAATGTCTTTCTTAATGGAAAACTTTCAAGAGGCAAGCACTCCAAAGTAGCTAAGAGCTTTTTCTTTTCTTCACAAATCTTTAGATGCTGCAAAGCTTGGTGTTTTATAGAACTGTAGTTGTATTTAGTTTTAGTGAAGAATGTTTAGAATGGGTTTCTATATTGGAATTTTCTTTCTACTGCTTCAGTTACATGTTCTGCAGCATCATATCTGTGTGGATGAATATATAGAAAATTGTTAGTCTAATTTACTTTTTTCCATCTACAGGACGAGTCTCGAGTTTACAAGAATCTCTTGCAAGAGCTAGTTCAGAGAGAAGATTTAAGCACTCCAGTTTATAAAACTATAAAACGTGGTGAACCCCACAAGCCTATTTTCTTTACTAGTGTGGAGCTGGATGGAGAAATATTCCATGGGAAAGCAGCAAAATCCAAGAAACAAGCAGAGTTGGATGCTGCAAGGGCTGCCTATGTCGCTCTTCAGGAACGTAAGTCCGAAAAAACAGTTCATTCTTTCTAATTGATTCCTTTTGCTGACTCTAATCTTCTATGTTCAAGTGAATCTTATTTTGGTAGTTTGACTAGTTAGGATGTAGCAGCTTTACAAGTAAATCAGAAACTGGAATATACATTAAAAAGGTAACCAATTACCATGAAAATAGTAAATTATGAAATGAATAATGTGTTTATTTTCATGACATCTATCTTCAGGTGGATCAATTCAGAATGTCAACTTCACTTCCTCTAGTTTAGGAGCACATACTCCCAAATCAACTTGGAGCTCTTGTGTGGCCTATGACTTGGGGCAGAGTCTAAAACACCAATGCATTTTGGTTCCACATCAACCTCAGATTTATGTTGAAGCTAAAGAGAAGTTTGGTACATTAGCAGATTCAGCAGAAACCACTGTAAGCACAATGGAAGTGGACAACTCATACCCTGCAATAACATCTCATATGGTAAATTTGAGTTTATATTTTTTTTTTGGTAAATTGCGGCATAAATACTTAATGTTTCAGATTTTATACACTTAAATACTAAATGTTTACATGGGTTTTTTGCACTATTTTTTGATAGTTTTGATACCTTTTACGACTTTTGTGCCTTTTTTGGCTTTTGTGCCATTTTATGGCTTGTCCCTATTTGTTTAGGGTAATTTTGTAGTTTGGTCAATTGGCAAGAGAAGTGATTTTGCTCATGATTTCTATTTCAACGACTTGTTCTTTTTTGACAGATAAGTATTTTAAGTTTAAGTCCTTATGTTAAATATGGATTTTTTTACTATTGTTATTTCACATTATCTTTTCATTATATTAAATATGATTTCTATTTCAACGACTTGTTCTTTTTTGACAGATAAGTATTTTAAGTTTAAGTCCTTATATTAAATATGGATTTGTTTACTATTGTTATTTCACATTATCTTTTCGTTATATTGTGTAGTAATAGAGTTTTATTTTGTTATTTTGTAGGTTATTTTGTGGAGGGCACCTACAATTACGAGAATTACTAATAATCCTAATTTTAAACTTAATTTGTTTGATATAATTTTTCAACATTTTTATATTAGGGTGCTAGTTTATTTTTGGAAGCAAAAATACCTAATATTACAATTCTCTTACACCATTACTATCACTTCCGTTAACTCATAAATATGGACACGTGGATGGTTCAGATGCATTACATTTATTTTTATTTTATTTTAAAACTTAATATTCTTAATATCATAAACTAAATGCTACTTGTTTCAAAAAAAAAAAACCTGTTCTCATAACAATTTTTATATGATATTGGCACTTCAATTCGATAATAATGTTCCATATACTACACTGGTTCACTCAGCTACGGTAATTTAGTATTGCATCTCTCTTATTTTTTTAAAAAAAACAAATAATATTTAGTTTTTGATATTAAGAATATTAAATTTTAAAATAAAATAAATAGTGAAAATTACATAAAATATGAGATTTTGTAAAAAAGTTACAAAAATATGGCATTTATAGGTTTGCCACTCTTCTATGACATTTTTTCACATTTAAGACTTTTTATGGTATTTGATATGCCATATTTTTATAAACCTATTATACAAACCCATATTTCATGTTTTTGTTTCTAACTTAATTAGTTTTATTTTTTTTTTAGTTTATTTTACATTTACATTTTAGGGTTTCTTTCTATTTGAAAAATTTACACGAAATACTAACTTTTTTTTTTCACACATTACAGTTATAATTTGACAAAGAAATTTTTACATTTATACTTTTTTTAATTTTTTTTCTTTTTTTTTTAGTTTTTTACTTATTAAAGTTTTAAAAAGCTTTTTTTTGTCGTTTTTATATATTTTTTGGTCAATTTTGGCTCTATTTTTTCTTTTCATTTTTAAGTCAGTTGTTGATTTTTTTTTTCTTTCTTTCTCTTCTCTCTCTCTCTAATTTTCTTTTTGAATTTTTTTTCTAATTTCTCTTTGTGGCTCTTTTTTTTTTTTTTCTCAAACTATGTTTTTTATCTTTGTATATATATAAACATATAGGGCAATTTACACTAATATATACATTATATAATTTTATTACAATATATGTGCATAATAATTTATTTTCATATAATCATACATTTTATCTATTATGAAGAAAATTATTTTCAATTTATTATACAATATATAAATCGTAAGTATTTGATTATTTAATTTATTATCACTCATTATTATAGTTATTGAATGATATATTATTAATTATTTTATATTTTTATATAATTTTAAAAATCAACCATTATTATAAATATTGAAAGTTTGTATTTAGATTAAATCACTATTTAATTTTTTCCTATAAAGCTATTATTCAAATACATACTATATCCAAATACAATATACTCAAATTTTAAACATTTATGTTTATAAAAATTATAATAAGAAGATTAGTTTTTTTTTATTTATTTTTATTTATTTACAAGTGTTTTCTTTTTATTTGTATTTTTTGTATTATTATTTGTGTTATAAATGTATGCAAATTTTTTTGTTTATATTTTGTTGATATATTATCACATTTTTATTTATTGTAAATGATTCTCAATATTGATTTTTTCTATAAATAATTTTGTGTTCATTAAGTAAATCATATGCACATATACTTATCTACAATTTATGTTTTATTTTTTCTAATTAAATAATGTTTGAAGTTTATAAAGTTATGTTTGTTTATTTATTTTTTGATGTAAGAATTGTTTTTTAATAGATAAATTTATTCACTAACTCATTAGAAAATAATCAACATATAGAAACAATAGAAAAAAAATATATTTATTTTAGTATAGTATAAATATTAGCTATATGTCTATTTTTATGTTTACAATTATAATAAACATACCAATAATATAAAATATTTTGTATGTATATATGTGTTTCTTTTATTTTCTATTAATTAAACATATTAATTTAATAAACAAAATAATAATATTCACATAGGTTTATTATATCACTGTATGTGTGTCATGTTTATTTTTTAGTAATTTTTTTAGAAAATAAATAATATACATAAAAAAATTGTTTATCTTTTTTTTTTTTTGTGTCTTGTTTATTTTTTCTAATTAAATAATATTTAGAGTTTATAAAGTTATGTTTGTTTATTTATTTTTTGATGTAAGAATTGTATTTCTATAGAAACAATAGAAAGAAAAAATATTTATTTTAGTATAGTATAAATTAGCTATGTTTATTTTTATATTTACAATTATAATAAACATACTAATAATATAAAATACTTTGTATATATATGTTTATTTTATTTTCTATTTATTAAACATAAAATTTAATAAACAAAATAATAATATTCACATATGTTTATTATATCACTCTATGTGTGTCATGTTTATTTTTAGTAATTTTAAACATTGATTTATATTTATATACATTAATGTTTATAATTTTTATATTTATTTTATTGAAAAAAAAACTTATTAGATTATAATAATTCATACTAAAATATATAATAAATATTTATTATTTAATAAAATAAATATTTAATTTGTTTATTTTTTATAAAACTATTTATTATTTATTTAATTAATTTTACGGAATTATTTATTTTGAATTTTTATTATTACTAATATTTAAAATATTAATATAATAAATATAAGGATAAGATATTATAAAATAATATTACCAATATTAATTACATTAATCTATTTATGGTAATTAGTTTAATCATTAATGATTTATATTATTTAATAATTAAAATATATGGTTTTATGTAATAAGTTTTCAAAATGTATAAATTTTTTAAATAATTTTTTTTTGCACATTTTTTGTAATTATTTTGTTTTTGTTGTACATTTATGAAAAAAGTCTTATATATAATTAGTGTACATTTTTGTATCTCATTTTTTTTACAGAAATTAAACTTGTTTTTCTTTTATTTAAACTACTATTTGTTTTTTTTTTGTTAAAAACTAATTATTTTAATAAAAACAGCAGAAGAAAAAAAAACCAGTTTCATTAAAATCATCGTGAAAAAAAAAGCAATATAAAAAATCATAATCTCAAAAGAATACAAACTTTAAAAACTAGTTTCATCAACATTGAAAAGAAACTATTAATTTCATTAAAAGAATAAAAAAAATTGTTTCATCAACAAGATAATGAAAAAAATTACAATCTAAAAACGATACTACCTTTAGAAACTAGTTTCATCAATATTAAAAGAAACTAATTATTTCATTAAAAGAGGCAAAAAAAAAAAAAATAGTTTCATCAATAACATAATGAAAAATACACAATACCTAATAGAACTAAACTTTTACAAACGATACTAAATTTAAAAACCAGTTTTGAACATATAAATTTTATATCAATACCTAATAACCAAACTTCTAACTTCATTCTTTATTTTGGCATTTAATTTTTATTTGCTTGCTCAAAAAAATATAATTGATTTAAACATACATTATGTAGCAAATATAACAAAGAGAAAAAGAAACTAAAATCAAAGAGAAAAAAAAGAAACAAAAAAAAATTAAAGAGACAAAAATGCAATAAAAACCATAAAAGAATAACAAAAAAAAAACAATGGAATGTGAGAAACCAGTTAGTAAAACAACCAAAATAAAAACAAACAAATAAAAACCAGTTTCTTGAAATAATCAAATAAAAAATTGAAACTTAAAACTCAATTATGAACAACAATAAAAAAACAGTTATGAAAACTAGTTACTTAAAAAAAAACAATTATGAAAATAATAAAATAATATGTGTGTCAGAAACTGATTATTTAAAATAAAATAAAAATTGTTGTTCAAATATCATGCAATAATAAAACCAGTGTAACGCCCTTACTTACGTAAAATAAGATGCCATAAATAAACTGGCGTTAAGATACTAATGTTGCCTTTATTAAAAAAATAACAATTTTCAAAACATGGGTACCCAGTTAAAAATAAAGTATTACCACTTAGGGAAAACTAATAGAAAATTTAAACGACAACATCCTCGATAAGTTTAATAAATTAAAAAAAAACTTTCAGCGGAAGATGGCCAAGACCACACGCAGTTACATGATCACACGAGATACACCCCATGCTGCCCGGACTCAACTTGTCACCGAAAGCTTACAGACTTACTTATCTGCACATAGGGGGGTAAATAAGGGGTGAGCTGCAAAGCCCAGTAAGGAAAAACAAAATACTATGTACCAACATTCACACATCATAGCACAAACATATACATCAAACATACAATAAACTAATCATAAGTATAAATAGAGGCAGCCACACAAATACTGAAATACCACACACTCACACTCCAGCTTCATACAAATCTGGAAGTCTTACGTTCTTAACCAGAACGCAGTACCAATAACCAGTGCACCCTTACGTACACTGCCTCACTTACCACATCACCATACATGTGTGGTTTCCAACCACTTCCAAGTACCTGGAACATGATTAAACAGCCATATACAATCCATCGACAAAACACTAATATTTCACCGAAACTATCACATTCCACAGTTTCAATACAATTTATTCAAGCACTCATACTAGGTACTCAAACCATATAAAAAGCAAGTATAAAGTATAATTATTTTTCCTTACCTCAACTCCGCTGTAATTAATTCCTACGATACCTTCTAGGCCCTATAACATTTAACGAAACCCTTAGTCCACCGATAAACTCAATATATTTATTACTCTTACTGTACAGCAACTTTAGCCTAGAATTTGACTTATAAAACGTTTGAATTAGAAGTCAAACTGTTCACAAAGTTTTTAGTTAATTGAAAGACCTTTCTAACGATATAAAGATCATCAAATGCGGGCATCCTTTTTCAATAAACTAGCAGCACAAGCTACACTATCTCCGTTACATGTACTCAACAATACCTTCCACTGTTCTTAACCATTCCTCAGCTTCCATTGGATCTGAGCCCCCTTCAAAATTTGGTGGGTGTTGCTTGCGGAACCTTTCATATATTGGTTCCCATCGACCCTCCGGCACAGGCAGGTATTACACCGGCAAAAATCGATGTTGTCCTTGATTGGGTTGTTCCTGACGGTTGTGAGCCTCTTCATCTCGCTTCCTAATTTCTTCCCTGAGACGAGCAACTTCTTGCGCCAAATCTTCTTGTTGTGGTGGCACCACTACAGGGGCGTTTTGGTGTTCTTGGCCAACTACCCCAGCAGGGACTTCGTGGTTGCCCCCACCTTGACCTGGTTGTTGTCCATTTACAGGGGCATTTTGATTCTCCTGGATCACCGCCTCGACAGGTACATGCTGGTTTCCCCTGCCTCGACCGCGACCTCGACCGCGAGCACCTCCTCGCCCCCGACCTCTAGCTCGGTCTCTTACAGCTGCTCGACCTCGACCGTGAGATTCTTTCTTCTCAAGGGAACCAAGTATTAATGAAATTATACCTATAAAAAATGAAATTATAGAATTAATATATGAACTAGGCCTTATTATTATATGTAGTTATTAATAATTGAAAAAAAAAAAACTTATCGTGAGATAGTTCTAGTACATCTTTTATATATACTAGGTGAGTATTCTAGATGCAGCGTAATTTTTCTTATTTTATTTCATTTATACTTTTTGTTTGCTTAACTTTTATTTTATAAATAATTGTAACAAAATTTTATATAATGTAAATTTTGCATCTTAATTATAGTACAAATTATATATTTATTATTATATTGGAGATAAGAGAGTAAGAATAAATCTTTAAAATGGGCATTATAGATTTTTGAACATTGTTTTCTTTTTTCTACTTTTTTTTAAAAATAAAATTTGTAATATACCTTTAATAATTAGGCTGATTAGGATTTTTGCCCCTCAAGCTTTAACACGTACTAAATCATACCCCTTAACTTTTAAGGTCGTTAAAAATGCCCCCTGAACTATTGAGATTGTTAGATTTAAGGACTTTTGTCCAATTTTAGTAAAAAAAAAATCTAACATAGATGAAAGTTCATGAGACATGATTTAGTACATGTCAAAGTTTGAGGGACATGATTTGGTAGATATCAAAGTCTGGGGAGCATGGTTTAGTACCTAAACAATCACTGAAATAGTAAAATTGAATGAAATTAGACAAAAGTCTTTAAATCTAACAATCTCAATAGTTCGGGAGAAATTTTTAACGGCCAGAAAAGTTCAAGGGAACATGATTCGGTACATGTTAAAATTTAGGGGGCAAAAATCCTAATTAGCCCAATAACTATAATGTGGACAATTATGAAAAAAATAGTTAAAGAATATTTCTAAATATTAAAGCGATAAAGGGTGTATTGGTGCACCATTTTTTAAGGGTTACACCGTAGATACTTTTTAAGATATATACTACTACTAAATTCTTAACATGTACTTATTTAAATAAAATAATATAAAATAAAAAAATTAGAGAAAATCCGTAGTAGGAACATAAAAGAGTATTTTGGTAAACCCATTATTTGTTTCGATATTTTGGAGAGTTTTTTAGTCCAATTTTTTTAATGATTCTCTCGTGTTATAGTTATTTAGGACCACCTCGTAAATTTTTAAAAAAATTCGAATAGTTTTACCATGCCGAAAAATAAAGTTAAAATAGTTGCTTAATACATATATAAAAATATCATGCATGCAACAAAATATTTAATTTTTTTAGCATTGTAAACTAAATTAATTGCAATATATTTGGTAATATATATTAGGTGGGAAAAAAAAGAATTCGATTAGGACATATGTAATTTCTGTTTTCGGGAATATACGATACCCTCGAATGAAGCAATAATAATTCCATACCACAAATGAACTTTAATTCATTTTTTTTCAATCATGAACTTTGATTAATTTTGTGATAATATAATAGCTATATTTTTTTTTATTATTAATTAATCAAATTTGATTATATCTAGCGCCAGTAGTCATGGCGACGGATCGATCAATATGTACAACAAAATATACGTTTTAAGTTTTTTGAACGCGTGTGGTAAACTGTAATATCAAGAACTCTTTTTTCGGTACTGTAAACTATTCAGAATTTTTCAAAAATTTACAAGGATGATACTGTAAATATAACGAACACTGCTATGAAAAAAAAAATTAAAACAAAATATTTCGGCATGTAATTTCGGACATAGAGATTAACTATGAAGTTGTAATTAGCATTTCTCTATTATGAATCTTCGATCGTATGCATGCCTCCTAATAAGCCAACACCTCTACTCCCTAAGGTTAGCCCCAAAATTAAACTATAATATTAATATTATACGGTCTTTGTGTAATAAAAAAAATATATTATTTAGTGATGTAATAAAAATATTTGCTTGCAACGTGTGGACCGTTAGCCAGGTGAGATGGTGCTTTATAATGAACCCTCAGAGGGTCACATGCTTGTCAACTCTACTCCCCAGGTTGGCAGCGTGCGGTGCTTCAGACTTCAGCCACTTGAAGCTCCTAACCATCTTATAGGAATGGTACCACGTCCCTATAAGGGTGGGCGGAGAGAGCACCATCCATATGACTAGGGAGTACGGCCCACCAGATGCATCCCAACTACTTTGCCCCACTTGGTTACAGGCCCACGTGACTGGACCCGGCGATAGGACTGTATAAAGTAATCAATATAAACATATTAAAAAAGCTATAACAAGTCGATGTGGGATTTTTTCTTCCTTAAACCAAACCAAATCAAAAGTTGTTCTTCTCAGTTAGTGTAAAAATGATGCTATCCGACTCTCCACTCCTCATCTCACTGCACAACAGAGTCAGAGAGACCAAAAACCTCTTTTTCCCTCTCGACCAAGGAACCCAATCACCGGCGGCGGCGCAGTTGCTTCGTCCTCTAAGACCGTGTATGTCGTTTTAGTATTTTTTTTTTCCTTTCTTTCTTTCTTTCTTTCTATGTCTATCTCTTCGTGCCTTATGTATGAATTTTTGTTATTGCTCGGTATTAGTTCTCATAGGGCTTGATTTTCTTCCTTCACGCTGGGTTTATCATACAATACAAGTTTAGAATTAATTTTTTTTGGCTTCGTGTTTCTTTTAACTCGTTGCATTCCATTTTTTAGGATTTAAATCTGTATAACATTTTCTGTATCGTAAAATAGCATAAAATGCCTGAAGGTTTCCACTTAGAACGCCCTCTGTTCGCCGGTGCCTTAACTAGCACCTTCCCTCAAAGGTTCCAGGTATTTTTTTTTCTTTTTATTTATTTATTTTATTTTAATTTTATCTCACAAAAAAAGTAATATTCGAGAAGTTCCAGATCATCAGGTGAGGACTGAGGAGCTATGCTTCTTTCTAGTTTTCACTTCGTTTCTTTGAATACCCAATTTTTCATTTTAAGCTTCTGGGCATTAAAGATTTGTTTTTTTTCTTTCACTTATGTTGTTTATTTATGCATTATTGATTGTTTTTCTTAATTATTTTGTGGGTTTAAAGGAGGTGTTTGTGGATCCTTCCCGGGATGAAAGTTTGATCTTTGAGATATTAGAATTGAAGGAAGAAGTTGGTGATGATGGAAGTGCTTCATGGTTTCTTCAAGACCTTGCCTCTGAACAAGAATCTGAAGGCTGCGTGGTAATTAAATTTTTCCCTATTATTGTTCACACTCATTAATTGTGTATTCATCTATCAATTGCTAACTTGATCATATTTTCCTTGTCTTAGATTGTTTATGGTTTTATTTTGAAAGGGTTATCCAATTTGTTTCGTATAAATGCGTACATGTTAATTTAGTCCTCTTCAGTTCTTATTCTCTAGTTTCTATCTATGTAAGATGGTAATTAAATGCCGATATATTATGATACTAGCTTTCGCAATATTTGGATATGAGAAAAGTTTCCCCAATAGTAGCTGAGATATGATTCAAACTATTGTGCCAAAGACTAATTTGCCTCAAATTAAAATTCAGGTGATTGAACAGTCAGCAGTGACTTAGGCCCCTGGACTGTGCTATAGGAGCACACCTGCTGTCATTATAACTGCAGTAGGCCAAATGGTATGTGTCCATAGTAATCTTTTAGGTTGTGTTTGCTGTTGGTTATGGGTTTTTACTTTCTTTAGTTTGCCTTCACATTTAAGTAATGGATGATTGGCCTTTGGTCTATTGTGTGGAATCATAAATGTCACCAACCTTGTATCTGTCGTAAACTTGTGATTATTGATGCTAGGTATCTGTTCTTCTACTTCCTTCAATGTGCCTCTTCTGTAGGGACAAAGATGAAAAAACAAAAGGGAAATTGTGTTCAAATATGTATATATTTCAACATTTTCTTTCAAGTAACCTTACATAATATATCCTTTTCCTTTCCTGATGACTGATATGGAATGGAAGAGAAATAGTGAAACAGTGTGCTGCTTCATCACCTGATTAATCATTATCGGTATTGAATATTTTCTTTCCAAATAATTTGTATTGAACTGCCATTAGAAACATTTACGAAGAACTATGATGATTGCAAGAAGTGCTTTTGAAGCATGGCTTGTAGTTTCTCCATTGCATGGAAAATATTCTTTGTTTATCAAACTTCCTTTGAAGAATCTCAAATTTAAACTGTATTAACCTTTTGGGCTCATATCAATTCATTATTTTGGTTACTTGAACATAGGCTATCTCTAAGGGACGGCAAGGTAGGGAAGCACAAAATGTTGTGAGGGTAAGTTATTTCTCTTCTTTTTTAAATCTAGTTTAGGATTTTCTTTCCACCAGCTAATAACGGTTTAGTGTTTCTGTGCTCTATTAATATTTTATTGTTATCTTGTGGGTATATGTTGCAAATGTTCGTCTTAAAGAAGTTAACACGGATATCCTAATTTCTGCATATGAGCCGATTCATATAAAGTAAGTACTAGGAGTTTGTGTTCTGCTGCAACAAGTTCTCGGTTTTTTGCTTTTCTTTCTGAGAGTACAAATCATTGATTAAATGCTATCACCTATACTTGAATAAATAACACCTAAAAGAAGAGCATCTACACATGAATATACTTACAACATTCAGTCAATTTATGCATATTAGTTGCAAGTGTAAAATTAATGCATCTTTTTCTTCCAAATGTTAAGATGTTGAATTTCAAGGATACAAATTTATTTCCTCTCAACATAAATTTTCCTGCCAGCAGTGCTTTAGTAATGTAAAGAGGCAGAGCATAATCTTCCTCCTCTGCACCCTCCTTGTGTTAGATTCTCCGATTGTGGTTCAGTTCCCAAATGTTTGAACAGAAATAGATGGTAACAACACTGTTTTGTGTTGTGTTAATATTTCCGACACCCTCACACTTTCCTTATTGTTTTCAGTCCATTGAGTGAAAGTGCTACCGCCGTCGGGGCTGGTGCTGCCACTCCTGCTGAGCTTTCTGGATGTGTGCCAATGCTTGAGGTCTTCAAACTTGCTGTCTCAACGTTTAAAGTCAACAACTGGGGCCTTTTTGGAAGTGTATAGATGAGTCATAGGGCCATGTATAGATTATACATGAATAGGGTGGTTGTTTTGGATTTAATGATTATTTTTTGTTCAGAAAGATTGTTGCCAGTCACCAAACTTAGTTTCTGTTGTCATCTTCCATTTTCTTTGAATGTTGAACTGAATGGCTTCTTGGTTTGGTGACTTTGGTCTCAGTCGTTTTTGTAGAGTCTGGATTGTTAAAATTACTTTCGGGTCGTCTTCCTCTCATGCCCTCTCTGCACTGGAGATGTTACTGTTTGTGTGCAGTTTTACACAATAAAAATAAACCCCTAGGGCTTTGTAAATGATATCACTTCTTGTTTTTTTTTAACAAAATTTTGTGTTTGATAAATTGACCAGAATTTCATTGAATTATAAAACTTTAAAACTTAAAACTTTTTGAAAGGACAGTTAGTGACCACATTTTGGGTAATTTTTTTTTCTTCTTTTTGTCATGTATTTTTTAACCTTTTATTTTAATTGATTCAACATGTACTTTTTAACTTGATGAAAGCGCTTTAAGGCCACTCTGGTTAAAGAAATATAACTAATTCGATGTTATATATAGTTTTTAGAAAAATAAAATTTATCCTAAATCTGCTTAAATACAATAGTATAAGTGCCCTTTCAGAAAAAAAAAAAAAAAAAAAAAAAAACAATAGTACATAATGCACAATGTTATTTAATAATCCCTTTACTTTAGTTAAATAACATCTCCAATTAAAGGTTGGAAATTGTTGGGAATAATTGTATATAAAAGTATGTTAAGAGTGAGACTAGTATAGTAACGCATACTTATTGAATGGGAAGTGAAGCTGGTTCAATAAGCATGATTAGCAGAAAAGGTAGTAGTACACCTAAAAAGAATAAAGAAATATAATTCTCTTAATTTCTGTGGAACTGATTAGTTTATTGGTGCTCATATAGTCATATGTTAGACATGGAAAACAAAGCACAGCAATATGTGTGTGTTGTCTTTAACACGTGGGAAAAGCCTTTGATGTCCTTTGGTAACTAACAACCATATAAAAAAACTTGGAAACTATGCATTTGATGTTCATCTTCTTAAAGAGTTCTTCAGTAAGCAAGTTCAATACTTCAACACTAAGCAGAGAAAGAGAAAAAGAATGTACAAGTCGAAGCTGCGGGAGCTTTGCCACAAGAATCAATGGGGTTTACCAAAGTACACCTCTATGAGATATGGGCCAGATCATAACCCTCTCTTTGGAGCCTCTGTTTGAGTCAATGGCATTTCTTTTGACTCTTTCGTCGTCTTCAAATCCAACAAACAAGCCCATAACCATGGTGCCATGCTTGCTTTTCTTCACTTCAATTCTCCACCTCCTGGTTCACTTTCTTTCCTTCTTTCTTGTGTTATATAATGGTTTGTCCCCAATTAGTTTCTTTCATTAAGCATATTGATTCTTATTCGATTGTGTCATCAATGGCATAGGCTGAACATGCTGTTGCAACACCTATGGTTGAAGAAAGCAACCAGAATCTTGATATTCGATCGAATGTTTCTGGCTTGAAAAGTGGTAAGGAGCTTCAACTTAGTAAGTTTTTAAAAGCTTTCTTAAGCTAACTTGATTTACCATACTCAGAAACTACTCCAAAAAAAAAATAATGATAATAATAATTGCTTGTTAAGTTAAACAATAGCTGAGATTATAAACCATATCATTTTTTGATGGTACTTCTTTGGCTAGTGATGTAGAAACATGTCTCTTAGAAGTATCATATTGCTATTAAAAGGTCATATGTACCTTTATATGTGGTGAAAGATTGATATAGAATAAAAAGGATTGTAAAGATTATGCTGAAATTTGTTGGCTGTAACATCCTTTTGCTTTTCATTATGGTTTAGATTCTTCAACAATAATCAAAACCAACAAGGGAGAACGAAGCATCGAAGAAAAACTGGAGATTCTCAAGATGCAGTCAGATGATTTGGGCATCAGTGTTGGTGATGGTGAGGAGACTAAAGGTACATAATTTCAAAGTATATGTATATATAATTCTATGTTATACAGAAAGGTAATTAGGTAGTATCTATTGAAGTGAAGTTATTTTTGTTGGGATTGTCAATAGTTTAATTTCTCGAGAGTATTATGTTTTAGTCCTAATATTTTAGATTTTTCATTATCTGCAATCATCCATAGTATTCATGTGTTTCTTATTTTAAACTATCAAAGTTCATGGTGTCAACTTCTATAAGTTACACAAAATTGAACTAAAGCACATTAGTCTTTGTTAGAAATGTTCTTTTGAACCCTTAAATTTTTTAAGACTAATGAAATTTCACTCATGTATATATATAAAACTATTGTCCAGTCAAGAAGCAACTGCAGAAATATGCTAGACAGAGAAATTTCGGTTTGCCAGTGTACTTTTGTGAATGTGATCAGTGTCCTGAGGCCACTCAGTTTATGGCAACAGTTACAGTTGGTGACCAAATTTTTGAGAGCTCTGGATCCTTCAACACTTCGAAAGACGCTGAAAGTGATACTGCAAAGGTTGCTTTAATGTCTTTCTTAATGGAAAACTTTCAAGAGGCAAGCACTCCAAAGTAGCTAAGAGCTTTTTCTTTTCTTCACAAATCTTTAGATGCTGCAAAGCTTGGTGTTTTATAGAACTGTAGTTGTATTTAGTTTTAGTGAAGAATGTTTAGAATGGGTTTCTATATTGGAATTTTCTTTCTCTTTTGCTTCGATTACATGTTCTGTTAAAGATCATATACGTGTGGATGAATATATAGAAAATTGTTAGTCTAATTTACTTTTTTCCATCTACAGGACGAGTCTCGAGTTTACAAGAATCTCTTGCAAGAGCTAGTTCAGAGAGAAGATTTAAGCACTCCAGTTTATAAAACTATAAAACGTGGTGAACCCCACAAGCCTATTTTCTTTACTAGTGTGGAGCTGGATGGAGAAATATTCCATGGGAAAGCAGCAAAATCCAAGAAACAAGCAGAGTTGGATGCTGCAAGGGCTGCCTATGTCGCTCTTCAGGAACGTAAGTCCGAAAAAACAGTTCATTCTTTCTAATTGATTCCTTTTGCTGACTCTAATCTTCTATGTTCAAGTGAATCTTATTTTGGTAGTTTGACTAGTTAGGATGTAGCAGCTTTACAAGTAAATCAGAAACTGGAATATACATTAAAAAGGTAACCAATTACCATGAAAATAGTAAATTATGAAATGAATAATGTGTTTATTTTCATGACATCTATCTTCAGGTGGATCAATTCAGAATGTCAACTTCACTTCCTCTAGTTTAGGAGCACATACTCCCAAATCAACTTGGAGCTCTTGTGTGGCCTATGACTTGGGGCAGAGTCTAAAACACCAATGCATTTTGGTTCCACATCAACCTCAGATTTATGTTGAAGCTAAAGAGAAGTTTGGTACATTAGCAGATTCAGCAGAAACCACTGTAAGCACAATGGAAGTGGACAACTCATACCCTGCAATAACATCTCATATGGTAAATTTGAGTTTATATTTTTTTTTTTTTTTGGTAAATTGCGGCATAAATACTTAATGTTTCAGATTTTATACACTTAAATACTAAATGTTTACATGGGTTTTTTGCACTATTTTTTGATAGTTTTGATACCTTTTACGACTTTTGTGCCTTTTTTGGCTTTTGTGCCATTTTATGGCTTGTCCCTATTTGTTTAGGGTAATTTTGTAGTTTGGTCAATTGGCAAGAGAAGTGATTTTGCTCATGATTTCTATTTCAACGACTTGTTCTTTTTTGACAGATAAGTATTTTAAGTTTAAGTCCTTATGTTAAATATGGATTTTTTTACTATTGTTATTTCACATTATCTTTTCATTATATTAAATATGATTTCTATTTCAACGACTTGTTCTTTTTTGACAGATAAGTATTTTAAGTTTAAGTCCTTATATTAAATATGGATTTGTTTACTATTGTTATTTCACATTATCTTTTCGTTATATTGTGTAGTAATAGAGTTTTATTTTGTTATTTTGTAGGTTATTTTGTGGAGGGCACCTACAATTACAGAGAATTACTAATAATCCTAATTTTAAACTTAATTTGTTTGATATAATTTTTCAACATTTTTATATTAGGGTGCTAGTTTATTTTTGGAAGCAAAAATACCTAATATTACAATTCTCTTACACCATTACTATCACTTCCGTTAACTCATAAATATGGACACGTGGATGGTTCAGATGCATTACATTTATTTTTATTTTATTTTAAAACTTAATATTCTTAATATCATAAACTAAATGCTACTTGTTTCAAAAAAAAAAAAAACCTGTTCTCATAACAATTTTTATATGATATTGGCACTTCAATTCGATAATAATGTTCCATATACTACACTGGTTCACTCAGCTACGGTAATTTAGTATTGCATCTCTCTTATTTTTTAAAAAAAAACAAATAATATTTAGTTTTTGATATTAAGAATATTAAATTTTAAAATAAAATAAATAGTGAAAATTACATAAAATATGAGATTTTGTAAAAAAGTTACAAAAATATGGCATTTATAGGTTTGCCACTCTTCTATGACATTTTTTCACATTTAAGACTTTTTATGGTATTTGATATACCATATTTTTGTAAACCTATTATCCAAACCCATATTTTATGTTTTTGTTTCCAACTTAATTAGTTTTATTTTTTTTAGTTTATTTTACACTTACATTTTAGGTTTCTTTTTATTTGGGAAATTTACACCAAATACTAACTTTTTTTCAAACATTACATTTATAATTTGATAAGGAAATTTTTATATTTATACTTTTCTTATTTTTCTTTTTTACTCTTTTTTACTTATTAAAGTTTTAAAAAGCTTTTTTTTGTCGTTTTTATATATTTTTTGGTCAATTTTGGCTCTATTTTTTCTTTTTATTTTTTAAGTCAGTTGTTGACTTTTTTCTTTCTTTCTTTCTCTTCTCTCTCTCTAATTTTCTTTTTTTTTTTTTTCTAATTTCTCTTTGTGTCTCTCTCTCTTTTTTTTTTTTTTCTCAAACTATTTTTTTTCTCTTTGTATATATATAAATATATAGGGCAATTTACACTAATATATACATTATATAATTTTATTACAATATATGTGCATAATAATTTATTTTCATATAATCATACATTTTATCTATTATGAAGAAAATTATTTTCAATTTATTATACAATATATAAATCGTAAGTATTTGATTATTTAATTTATTATCACTCATTATTATAGTTATTGAATGATATATTATTAATTATTTTATATTTTTATATAATTTTAAAAATCAACCATTATTATAAATATTGAAAGTTTGTATTTAGATTAAATCACTATTTAATTTTTTCCTATAAAGCTATTATTCAAATACATACTATATCCAAATACAATATACTCAAATTTTAAACATTTATGTTTATAAAAATTATAATAAGAAGATTAGTTTTTTTTTATTTATTTTTATTTATTTACAAGTGTTTTCTTTTTATTTGTATTTTTTGTATTATTATTTGTGTTATAAATGTATGCAAATTTTTTTGTTTATATTTTGTTGATATATTATCACATTTTTATTTATTGTAAATGATTCTCAATATTGATTTTTTCTATAAATAATTTTGTGTTCATTAAGTAAATCATATGCACATATACTTATCTACAATTTATGTTTTATTTTTTCTAATTAAATAATGTTTGAAGTTTATAAAGTTATGTTTGTTTATTTATTTTTTGATGTAAGAATTGTTTTTTAATAGATAAATTTATTCACTAACTCATTAGAAAATAATCAACATATAGAAACAATAGAAAAAATATATTTATTTTAGTATAGTATAAATATTAGCTATATGTCTATTTTTATGTTTACAATTATAATAAACATACCAATAATATAAAATATTTTGTATGTATATATGTGTTTCTTTTATTTTCTATTAATTAAACATATTAATTTAATAAACAAAATAATAATATTCACATAGGTTTATTATATCACTGTATGTGTGTCATGTTTATTTTTTAGTAATTGTTTTAGAAAATAAATAATATACATAAAAAAATTGTTTATCTTTTTTTTTTTTTGTGTCTTGTTTATTTTTTCTAATTAAATAATATTTAGAGTTTATAAAGTTATGTTTGTTTATTTATTTTTTGATGTAAGAATTGTATTTCTATAGAAACAATAGAAAGAAAAAATATTTATTTTAGTATAGTATAAATTAGCTATGTTTATTTTTATATTTACAATTATAATAAACATACTAATAATATAAAATACTTTGTATATATATGTTTATTTTATTTTCTATTTATTAAACATAAAATTTAATAAACAAAATAATAATATTCACATATGTTTATTATATCACTCTATGTGTGTCATGTTTATTTTTAGTAATTTTAAACATTGATTTATATTTATATACATTAATGTTTATAATTTTTATATTTATTTTATTGAAAAAAAAAACTTATTAGATTATAATAATTCATACTAAAATATATAATAAATATTTATTATTTAATAAAATAAATATTTAATTTGTTTATTTTTTATAAAACTATTTATTATTTATTTAATTAATTTTACGGAATTATTTATTTTGAATTTTTATTATTACTAATATTTAAAATATTAATATAATAAATATAAGGATAAGATATTATAAAATAATATTACCAATATTAATTACATTAATCTATTTATGGTAATTAGTTTAATCATTAATGATTTATATTATTTAATAATTAAAATATATGGTTTTATGTAATAAGTTTTCAAAATGTATAAATTTTTTAAATAATTTTTTTTTGCACATTTTTTGTAATTATTTTGTTTTTGTTGTACATTTATGAAAAAAGTCTTATATATAATTAGTGTACATTTTTGTATCTCATTTTTTTTTACAGAAATTAAACTTGTTTTTCTTTTATTTAAACTACTATTTGTTTTTTTTTGTTAAAAACTAATTATTTTAATAAAAACAGCAGAAGAAAAAAAAACCAGTTTCATTAAAATCATCGTGAAAAAAAAAGCAATATAAAAAATCATAATCTCAAAAGAATACAAACTTTAAAAACTAGTTTCATCAACATTGAAAAGAAACTATTAATTTCATTAAAAGAATAAAAAAAATTGTTTCATCAACAAGATAATGAAAAAAATTACAATCTAAAAACGATACTACCTTTAGAAACTAGTTTCATCAATATTAAAAGAAACTAATTATTTCATTAAAAGAGGCAAAAAAAAAAAATAGTTTCATCAATAACATAATGAAAAATACACAATACCTAATAGAACTAAACTTTTACAAACGATACTAAATTTAAAAACCAGTTTTGAACATATAAATTTTATATCAATACCTAATAACCAAACTTCTAACTTCATTCTTTATTTTGGCATTTAATTTTTATTTGCTTGCTCAAAAAATATAATTGATTTAAACATACATTATGTAGCAAATATAACAAAGAGAAAAAGAAACTAAAATCAAAGAGAAAAAAAAGAAACAAAAAAAAATTAAAGAGACAAAAATGCAATAAAAACCATAAAAGAATAACAAAAAAAAAACAATGGAATGTGAGAAACCAGTTAGTAAAACAACCAAAATAAAAACAAACAAATAAAAACCAGTTTCTTGAAATAATCAAATAAAAAATTGAAACTTAAAACTCAATTATGAACAACAATAAAAAAACAGTTATGAAAACTAGTTACTTAAAAAAAAACAATTATGAAAATAATAAAATAATATGTGTGTCAGAAACTGATTATTTAAAATAAAATAAAAATTGTTGTTCAAATATCATGCAATAATAAAACCAGTGTAACGCCCTTACTTACGTAAAATAAGATGCCATAAATAAACTGGCGTTAAGATACTAATGTTGCCTTTATTAAAAAAATAACAATTTTCAAAACATGGGTACCCGATTAAAAATAAAGTATTACCACTTAGGGAAAACTAATAGAAAATTTAAACGACAACATCCTCGATAAGTTTAATAAATTAAAAAAAAACTTTCAGCGGAAGATGGCCAAGACCACACGCAGTTACATGATCACACGAGATACACCCCATGCTGCCCGGACTCAACTTGTCACCGAAAGCTTACAGACTTACTTATCTGCACATAGGGGGGTAAATAAGGGGTGAGCTGCAAAGCCCAGTAAGGAAAAACAAAATACTATGTACCAACATTCACACATCATAGCACAAACATATACATCAAACATACAATAAACTAATCATAAGTATAAATAGAGGCAGCCACACAAATACTGAAATACCACACACTCACACTCCAGCTTCCATACAAATCTGGAAGTCTTACGTTCTTAACCAGAACGCAGTACCAATAACCAGTGCACCCTTACGTACACTGCCTCACTTACCACATCACCATACATGTGTGGTTTCCAACCACTTCCAAGTACCTGAACATGATTAAACAGCCATATACAATCCATCGACAAAACACTAATATTTCACCGAAACTATCACATTCCACAGTTTCAATACAATTTATTCAAGCACTCATACTAGGTACTCAAACCATATAAAAAGCAAGTATAAAGTATAATTATTTTTCCTTACCTCAACTCCGCTGTAATTAATTCCTACGATACCTTCTAGGCCCTATAACATTTAACGAAACCCTTAGTCCACCGATAAACTCAATATATTTATTACTCTTCTTTGTACGGACAACTTTAGCCTAGAATTTGACTTATAAAACGTTTGAATTAGAAGTCAAACTGTTCACAAAGTTTTTAGTTAATTGAAAGACCTTTCTAACGATATAAAGATCATCAAATGCGGGCATCCTTTTTCAATAAACTAGCAAGACAAGCTACACTATCTCCGTTACATGTACTCAACAATACCTTCCACTCGTTCTTAACCATTCCTCGGCTTCCATTGGATCTCGAGCCCCCTTCAAAATTTGGTGGGTGTTGCTTGCGGAACCTTTCATATATTGGTTCCCATCGACCCTCCGCACAGCGGGTATTACACCGGCAAAAATCGATGTTGTCCTTGATTGGGTTGTTCCTGACGGTTGTGAGCCTCTTCATCTCGCTTCCTAATTTCTTCCCTGAGACGAGCAACTTCTTGCGCCAAATCTTCTTGTTGTGGTGGCACCACTACGGGGCGTTTTGGTGTTCTTGGCCAACTACCCCAGCAGGGACTTCGTGGTTGCCCCCACCTTGACCTGGTTGTTGTCCATTTACAGGGGCATTTTGATTCTCCTGGATCACCGCCTCGACAGGTACATGCTGGTTTCCCCTGCCTCGACCGCGACCTCGACCGCGAGCACCTCCTCGCCCCCGACCTCTAGCTCGGTCTCTTACAGCTGCTCGACCTCGACCGTGAGATTCTTTCTTCTCAAGGGAACCAAGTATTAATGAAATTATACCTATAAAAAATGAAATTATAGAATTAATATATGAACTAGGCCTTATTATTATATGTAGTTATTAATAATTGAAAAAAAAAAAACTTATCGTGAGATAGTTCTAGTACATCTTTTATATATACTAGGTGAGTATTCTAGATGCAGCGTAATTTTTCTTATTTTATTTCATTTATACTTTTTGTTTGCTTAACTTTTATTTTATAAATAATTGTAACAAAATTTTATATAATGTAAATTTTGCATCTTAATTATAGTACAAATTATATATTTATTATTATATTGGAGATAAGAGAGTAAGAATAAATCTTTAAAATGGGCATTATAGATTTTTGAACATTGTTTTCTTTTTTCTACTTTTTTTTAAAAATAAAATTTGTAATATACCTTTAATAATTAGGCTGATTAGGATTTTTGCCCCTCAAGCTTTAACACGTACTAAATCATACCCCTTAACTTTTAAGGTCGTTAAAAATGCCCCCTGAACTATTGAGATTGTTAGATTTAAGGACTTTTGTCCAATTTTAGTAAAAAAAAAATCTAACATAGATGAAAGTTCATGAGACATGATTTAGTACATGTCAAAGTTTGAGGGACATGATTGGGTAGATATCAAAGTCTCTGGGAGCATGGTTTAGTACCTAAACAATCACTCGAAATAGTAAAATTGAATGAAATTAGACAAAAGTCTTTAAATCTAACAATCTCAATAGTTCGGGAGAAATTTTTAACGGCCAGAAAAGTTCAAGGGAACATGATTCGGTACATGTTAAAATTTAGGGGGCAAAAATCCTAATTAGCCCAATAACTATAATGTGGACAATTATGAAAAAAAAATAGTTAAAGAATATTTCTAAATATTAAAGCAGTAAAGGGTGTATTGGTGCACCATTTTTTAAGGGTTACACCGTAGATACTTTTTAAGATATATACTACTACTAAATTCTTAACATGTACTTATTTAAATAAAATAATATAAAATAAAAAAAATTAGAGAAAATCCGTAGTAGGAACATAAAAGAGTATTTTGGTAAACCCATTATTTGTTTCGATATTTTGGAGAGTTTTTAGTCCAATTTTTTTAATGATTCTCTCGTGTTATAGTTATTTAGGACTACCGTAAATTTTAAAAAAATTCTGAATAGTTTTACCATGCCGAAAAATAAAGTTAAAATAGTTGCTTAATACATATATAAAAAAATATCATGCATGCAACAAAATATTTAATTTTTTTAGCATTGTAAACTAAATTAATTGCAATATATTTGGTAATATATATTAGGTGGGAAAAAAAAGAATTCGATTAGGACATATGTAATTTCTGTTTTCGGGAATATACGATACCCTCGAATGAAGCAATAATAATTCCATACCACAAATGAACTTTAATTCATTTTTTTTTTCAATCATGAACTTTGATTAATTTTGTGATAATATAATAGCTATATTTTTTTTTATTATTAATTAATCAAATTTGATTATATCTAGCGCCAGTAGTCATGGCGACGGATCGATCAATATGTACAACAAAATATACGTTTTAAGTTTTTTGAACGCGTGTGGTAAACTGTAATATCAAGAACTCTTTTTTCGGTACTGTAAACTATTCAGAATTTTTCAAAAATTTACAAGGATGATACTGTAAATATAACGAACACTGCTATGAAAAAAAAAATTAAAACAAAATATTTCGGCATGTAATTTCGGACATAGAGATTAACTATGAAGTTGTAATTAGCATTTCTCTATTATGAATCTTCGATCGTATGCATGCCTCCTAATAAGCCAACACCTCTACTCCCTAAGGTTAGCCCCAAAATTAAACTATAATATTAATATTATACGGTGCTTTGTGTAATAAAAAAAAATATATTATTTAGTGATGTAATAAAAAATATTTGCTTGCAACGTGTGGGCGTTAAGGGTGAGATGGTGCTTTATAATGAACCCTCAGAGGGTCACATGCTTGTCAACTCTACTCCCCAGGTTGGCAGCGTGCGGTGCTTCAGACTTCAGCCACTTGAAGCTCCTAACCATCTTATAGGAATGGTACCACGTCCCTATAAGGGTGGGCGGAGAGAGCACCATCCATATGACTAGGGAGTACGGCCCACCAGATGCATCCCAACTACTTTGCCCCACTTGGTTACAGGCCCACGTGACTGGACCCGGCGATAGGACTGTATAAAGTAATCAATATAAACATATTAAAAAAGCTATAACAAGTCGATGTGGGATTTTTTCTTCCTTAAACCAAACCAAATCAAAAGTTGTTCTTCTCAGTTAGTGTAAAAATGATGCTATCCGACTCTCCACTCCTCATCTCACTGCACAACAGAGTCAGAGAGACCAAAAACCTCTTTTTCCCTCTCGACCAAGGAACCCAATCACCGGCGGCGGCGCAGTTGCTTCGTCCTCTAAGACCGTGTATGTCGTTTTAGTATTTTTTTTTTCCTTTCTTTCTTTCTTTCTTTCTATGTCTATCTCTTCGTGCCTTATGTATGAATTTTTGTTATTGCTCGGTATTAGTTCTCATAGGGCTTGATTTTCTTCCTTCACGCTGGGTTTATCATACAATACAAGTTTAGAATTAATTTTTTTGGCTTCGTGTTTCTTTTAACTCGTTGCATTCCATTTTTTAGGATTTAAATCTGTATAACATTTTCTGTATCGTAAAATAGCATAAAATGCCTGAAGGTTTCCACTTAGAACGCCCTCTGTTCGCCGGTGCCTTAACTAGCACCTTCCCTCAAAGGTTCCAGGTATTTTTTTTTCTTTTTATTTATTTATTTTATTTTAATTTTATCTCACAAAAAAAGTAATATTCGAGAAGTTCCAGATCATCAGGTGAGGACTGAGGAGCTATGCTTCTTTCTAGTTTTCACTTCGTTTCTTTGAATACCCAATTTTTCATTTTAAGCTTCTGGGCATTAAAGATTTGTTTTTTTCTTTCACTTATGTTGTTTATTTATGCATTATTGATTGTTTTTCTTAATTATTTTGTGGGTTTAAAGGAGGTGTTTGTGGATCCTTCCCGGGATGAAAGTTTGATCTTTGAGATATTAGAATTGAAGGAAGAAGTTGGTGATGATGGAAGTGCTTCATGGTTTCTTCAAGACCTTGCCTCTGAACAAGAATCTGAAGGCTGCGTGGTAATTAAATTTTTCCCTATTATTGTTCACACTCATTAATTGTGTATTCATCTATCAATTGCTAACTTGATCATATTTTCCTTGTCTTAGATTGTTTATGGTTTTATTTTGAAAGGGTTATCCAATTTGTTTCGTATAAATGCGTACATGTTAATTTAGTCCTCTTCAGTTCTTATTCTCTAGTTTCTATCTATGTAAGATGGTAATTAAATGCCGATATATTATGATACTAGCTTTCGCAATATTTGGATATGAGAAAAGTTTCCCCAATAGTAGCTGAGATATGATTCAAACTATTGTGCCAAAGACTAATTTGCCTCAAATTAAAATTCAGGTGATTGAACAGTCAGCAGTGACTTAGGCCCCTGGACTGTGCTATAGGAGCACACCTGCTGTCATTATAACTGCAGTAGGCCAAATGGTATGTGTCCATAGTAATCTTTTAGGTTGTGTTTGCTGTTGGTTATGGGTTTTTACTTTCTTTAGTTTGCCTTCACATTTAAGTAATGGATGATTGGCCTTTGGTCTATTGTGTGGAATCATAAATGTCACCAACCTTGTATCTGTCGTAAACTTGTGATTATTGATGCTAGGTATCTGTTCTTCTACTTCCTTCAATGTGCCTCTTCTGTAGGGACAAAGATGAAAAAACAAAAGGGAAATTGTGTTCAAATATGTATATATTTCAACATTTTCTTTCAAGTAACCTTACATAATATATCCTTTTCCTTTCCTGATGACTGATATGGAATGGAAGAGAAATAGTGAAACAGTGTGCTGCTTCATCACCTGATTAATCATTATCGGTATTGAATATTTTCTTTCCAAATAATTTGTATTGAACTGCCATTAGAAACATTTACGAAGAACTATGATGATTGCAAGAAGTGCTTTTGAAGCATGGCTTGTAGTTTCTCCATTGCATGGAAAATATTCTTTGTTTATCAAACTTCCTTTGAAGAATCTCAAATTTAAACTGTATTAACCTTTTGGGCTCATATCAATTCATTATTTTGGTTACTTGAACATAGGCTATCTCTAAGGGACGGCAAGGTAGGGAAGCACAAAATGTTGTGAGGGTAAGTTATTTCTCTTCTTTTTTAAATCTAGTTTAGGATTTTCTTTCCACCAGCTAATAACGGTTTAGTGTTTCTGTGCTCTATTAATATTTTATTGTTATCTTGTGGGTATATGTTGCAAATGTTCGTCTTAAAGAAGTTAACACGGATATCCTAATTTCTGCATATGAGCCGATTCATATAAAGTAAGTACTAGGAGTTTGTGTTCTGCTGCAACAAGTTCTCGGTTTTTTGCTTTTCTTTCTGAGAGTACAAATCATTGATTAAATGCTATCACCTATACTTGAATAAATAACACCTAAAAGAAGAGCATCTACACATGAATATACTTACAACATTCAGTCAATTTATGCATATTAGTTGCAAGTGTAAAATTAATGCATCTTTTTCTTCCAAATGTTAAGATGTTGAATTTCAAGGATACAAATTTATTTCCTCTCAACATAAATTTTCCTGCCAGCAGTGCTTTAGTAATGTAAAGAGGCAGAGCATAATCTTCCTCCTCTGCACCCTCCTTGTGTTAGATTCTCCGATTGTGGTTCAGTTCCCAAATGTTTGAACAGAAATAGATGGTAACAACACTGTTTTGTGTTGTGTTAATATTTCCGACACCCTCACACTTTCCTTATTGTTTTCAGTCCATTGAGTGAAAGTGCTACCGCCGTCGGGGCTGGTGCTGCCACTCCTGCTGAGCTTTCTGGATGTGTGCCAATGCTTGAGGTCTTCAAACTTGCTGTCTCAACGTTTAAAGTCAACAACTGGGGCCTTTTTGGAAGTGTATAGATGAGTCATAGGGCCATGTATAGATTATACATGAATAGGGTGGTTGTTTTGGATTTAATGATTATTTTTGTTCAGAAAGATTGTTGCCAGTCACCAAACTTAGTTTCTGTTGTCATCTTCCATTTTCTTTGAATGTTGAACTGAATGGCTTCTTGGTTTGGTGACTTTGGTCTCAGTCGTTTTTGTAGAGTATGGATTGTTAAAATTACTTTCGGGTCGTCTTCCTCTCATGCCCTCTCTTGCACTGGAGATGTTACTGTTTGTGTGCAGTTTTACACAATAAAAATAAACCCCTAGGGCTTTGTAAATGATATCACTTCTTGTTTTTTTTTAACAAAATTTTGTGTTTGATAAATTGACCAGAATTTCATTGAATTATAAAACTTTAAAACTTAAACTTTTTGAAAGGACAGTTAGTGACCACATTTTGGGTAATTTTTTTCTTCTTTTTGTCATGTATTTTTTAACCTTTTATTTTAATTGATTCAACATGTACTTTTTAACTTGATGAAAGCGCTTTAAGGCCACTCTGGTTAAAGAAATATAACTAATTCGATGTTATATATAGTTTTTAGAAAAATAAAATTTATCCTAAATCGCTTAAATACAATAGTATAAGTGCCCTTTCGAGAAAAAAAAAAAAAAAAAAAAAAAAAAGAAAAGAAAACAATAGTACATAATGCACAATGTTATTTAATAATCCCTTTACTTTAGTTAAATAACATCTCCAATTAAAGGTTGGAAATTGTTGGGAATAATTGTATATAAAAGTATGTTAAGAGTGAGACTAGTATAGTAACGCATACTTATTGAATGGGAAGTGAAGCCGGTTCAATAAGCATGATTAGCGAGAAAAGGTAGTAGTACACCTAAAAAGAATAAAGAAATATAATTCTCTTAATTTCGTGGAACCGATTAGTTTATTGGTGCTCATATAGTCATATGTTAGACATGGAAAACAAAGCACAGCAATATGTGTGTGTTGTCTTTAACACGTGGGAAAAGCCTTTGATGTCCTTTGGTAACTAACAACCATATAAAAAAACTTGGAAACTATGCATTTGATGTTCATCTTCTTAAAGAGTTCTTCGGTAAGCAAGTTCAATACTTCAACACTAAGAGAAAGAGAAAAAGAATGTACAAGTCGAAGGCTGCAGGAGCTTTGCCACAAGAATCAATGGGGTTTACCAAAGTACACCTCTATGAGATATGGGCCAGATCATAACCCTCTCTTTGGAGCCTCTGTTTGAGTCAATGGCATTTCTTTTGACTCTTTCGTCGTCTTCAAATCCAACAAACAAGCCCATAACCATGGTGCCATGCTTGCTTTTCTTCACTTCAATTCTCCACCTCCTGGTTCACTTTCTTTCCTTCTTTCTTGTGTTATATAATGGTTTGTCCCCAATTAGTTTCTTTCATTAAGCATATTGATTCTTATTCGATTGTGTCATCAATGGCATAGGCTGAACATGCTGTTGCAACACCTATGGTTGAAGAAAGCAACCAGAATCTTGATATTCGATCGAATGTTTCTGGCTTGAAAAGTGGTAAGGAGCTTCAACTTAGTAAGTTTTTAAAAGCTTTCTTAAGCTAACTTGATTTACCATACTCAGAAACTACTCCAAAAAAATAATGATAATAATAATTGCTTGTTAAGTTAAACAATAGCTGAGATTATAAACCATATCATTTTTTGATGGTACTTCTTTGGCTAGTGATGTAGAAACATGTCTCTTATAAGTATCATATTGCTATTAAAAGGTCATATGTACCTTTATATGTGGTGAAAGATTGATATAGAATAAAAAGGATTGTAAAGATTATGAAATTTGTTGGCCGTAACATCCTTTTGCTTTTCATTATGGTTTAGATTCTTCAACAATAATCAAAACCAACAAGGGAGAACGAAGCATCGAAGAAAAACTCGGAGATTCTCAAGATGCAATGATGATTTGGGCATCGGTGTTGGTGATGGTGAGGAGACTAAAGGTACATAATTTCAAAGTATATGTATATATAATTCTATGTTATACGTAAAGGTAATTAGGTAGTATCTATTGAAGTGAAGTTATTTTTGTTGGGATTGTCAATAGTTTAATTTCTCGAGAGTATTATGTTTTAGTCCTAATATTTTAGATTTTTCATTATCTCTAATCATCCATAGTATTCATGTGTTTCTTATTTTAAACTATCAAAGTTCATGGTGTCAACTTCTATAAGTTACACAAAATTGAACTAAAGCACATTAGTCTTTGTTAGAAATGTTCTTTTGAACCCTTAAATTTTTTAAGACTAATGAAATTTCACTCATGTATATATATAAAACTATTGTCCATCAAGAAGCAACTGAGAAATATGCTAGACAGAGAAATTTCGGCTTGCCGGTGTACTTTTGTGAATGTGATCGGTGTCCCGAGGCCACTCGGTTTATGGCAACAAGCATGCTTGGTGACCAAATTTTTGAGAGCTCTTGGATCCTTCAACACTTCGAAAGACGCCGAAAGTGATACCGCAAAGGTTGCTTTAATGTCTTTCTTAATGGAAAACTTTCAAGAGGCAAGCACTCCAAAGTAGCTAAGAGCTTTTTCTTTTCTTCACAAATCTTTAGATGCCGCAAAGCTTCGGTGTTTTATAGAATCGTAGTTGTATTTAGTTTTAGTGAAGAATGTTTAGAATGGGTTTCTATATTGGAATTTTCTTTCTACTTTTGCTTCGCTTACATGTTCTCGTTAAAGATCATATCTCGTGTGGATGAATATATAGAAAATTGTTAGTCTAATTTACTTTTTTCCATCTACGGGACGAGTCTCGAGTTTACAAGAATCTCTTGCAAGAGCTAGTTCGAGAGAAGATTTAAGCACTCCGGTTTATAAAACTATAAAACGTGGTGAACCCCACAAGCCTATTTTCTTTACTAGTGTGGAGCCGGGATGGAGAAATATTCCATGGGAAAGCAAGAAAATCCAAGAAACAAGCAGTAGTTGGATGCCGCAAGTGGCCGCCTATGTCGCTCTTCGGGAACGTAAGTCCGAAAAAGCAGCTTCATTCTTTCTAATTGATTCCTTTTGCCGACTCTAATCTTCTATGTTCAAGTGAATCTTATTTTGGTAGTTTGACTAGTTAGGATGTAGCAGCCTTTACAAGTAAATCGAAACTCGGAATATACATTAAAAAGGTAACCAATTACCATGAAAATAGTAAATTATGAAATGAATAATGTGTTTATTTTCATGACATCTATCTTCAGTGGATCAATTCAGAATGTCAACTTCACTTCCTCTAGTTTAGGAGCACATACTCCCAAATCAACTTGGAGCTCTTGTGTGGCCTATGACTTGGGGCAGAGTCTAAAACACCAATGCATTTTGGTTCCACATCAACCTCGCATTTATGTTGAAGCTAAAGAGAAGTTTGGTACATTAGCAGTATTCGGCGAAACCACTGTAAGCACAATGGAAGTGGACAACTCATACCCTGCAATAACATCTCATATGGTAAATTTGAGTTTATATTTTTTTTTTTTGGTAAATTGCGGCATAAATACTTAATGTTTCAGATTTTATACACTTAAATACTAAATGTTTACATGGGTTTTTTGCACTATTTTTTGATAGTTTTGATACCTTTTACGACTTTTGTGCCTTTTTTGGCTTTTGTGCCATTTTATGGCTTGTCCCTATTTGTTTAGGGTAATTTTGTAGTTTGGTCAATTGGCAAGAGAAGTGATTTTGCTCATGATTTCTATTTCAACGACTTGTTCTTTTTCGAGTATAAGTATTTTAAGTTTAAGTCCTTATGTTAAATATGGATTTTTTTACTATTGTTATTTCACATTATCTTTTCATTATATTAAATATGATTTCTATTTCAACGACTTGTTCTTTTTTGACGATAAGTATTTTAAGTTTAAGTCCTTATATTAAATATGGATTTGTTTACTATTGTTATTTCACATTATCTTTTCGTTATATTGTGTAGTAATAGAGTTTTATTTTGTTATTTTGTAGGTTATTTTGTGGAGGGCACCTACAATTACAGAATTACTAATAATCCTAATTTTAAACTTAATTTGTTTGATATAATTTTTCAACATTTTTATATTAGGGTGCTAGTTTATTTTTGGAAGCAAAAATACCTAATATTACAATTCTCTTACACCATTACTATCACTTCCGTTAACTCATAAATATGGACACGTGGATGGTTCGTATGCATTACATTTATTTTTATTTTATTTTAAAACTTAATATTCTTAATATCATAAACTAAATGCTACTTGTTTCAAAAAAAAAAAAACCTGTTCTCATAACAATTTTTATATGATATTGGCACTTCAATTCGATAATAATGTTCCATATACTACACTGGTTCACTCAGCTACGGTAATTTAGTATTGCATCTCTCTTATTTTTTAAAAAAAAACAAATAATATTTAGTTTTTGATATTAAGAATATTAAATTTTAAAATAAAATAAATAGTGAAAATTACATAAAATATGAGATTTTGTAAAAAAGTTACAAAAATATGGCATTTATAGGTTTGCCACTCTTCTATGACATTTTTTCACATTTAAGACTTTTTATGGTATTTGATATGCCATATTTTTATAAACCTATTATACAAACCCATATTTCATGGTTTTGTTTCTAACTTAATTAATTTTTTTTTTTAGTTTATTTTACATGTACATTTTAGGGTTTCTTTCTATTTGAAAAATTTACACGAAATACTAACTTTTTTTTTTCACACATTACAGTTATAATTTGACAAAGAAATTTTTACATTTATACTTTTTTTAATTTTTTTTTCTTTTTTTTTTTAGTTTTTTACTTATTAAAGTTTTAAAAAGCTTTTTTTTGTCGTTTTTATATATTTTTTGGTCAATTTTGGCTCTATTTTTTCTTTTTATTTTTTAAGTCAGTTGTTGACTTTTTTCTTTCTTTCTTTCTCTTCTCTCTCTCTAATTTTCTTTTTTTTTTTTTTCTAATTTCTCTTTGTGTCTCTCTCTCTTTTTTTTTTTTTTCTCAAACTATTTTTTTTCTCTTTGTATATATATAAATATATAGGGCAATTTACACTAATATATACATTATATAATTTTATTACAATATATGTGCATAATAATTTATTTTCATATAATCATACATTTTATCTATTATGAAGAAAATTATTTTCAATTTATTATACAATATATAAATCGTAAGTATTTGATTATTTAATTTATTATCACTCATTATTATAGTTATTGAATGATATATTATTAATTATTTTATATTTTTATATAATTTTAAAAATCAACCATTATTATAAATATTGAAAGTTTGTATTTAGATTAAATCACTATTTAATTTTTTCCTATAAAGCTATTATTCAAATACATACTATATCCAAATACAATATACTCAAATTTTAAACATTTATGTTTATAAAAATTATAATAAGAAGATTAGTTTTTTTTTATTTATTTTTATTTATTTACAAGTGTTTTCTTTTTATTTGTATTTTTTGTATTATTATTTGTGTTATAAATGTATGCAAATTTTTTTGTTTATATTTTGTTGATATATTATCACATTTTTATTTATTGTAAATGATTCTCAATATTGATTTTTTCTATAAATAATTTTGTGTTCATTAAGTAAATCATATGCACATATACTTATCTACAATTTATGTTTTATTTTTTCTAATTAAATAATGTTTGAAGTTTATAAAGTTATGTTTGTTTATTTATTTTTTGATGTAAGAATTGTTTTTTAATAGATAAATTTATTCACTAACTCATTAGAAAATAATCAACATATAGAAACAATAGAAAAAAAATATATTTATTTTAGTATAGTATAAATATTAGCTATATGTCTATTTTTATGTTTACAATTATAATAAACATACCAATAATATAAAATATTTTGTATGTATATATGTGTTTCTTTTATTTTCTATTAATTAAACATATTAATTTAATAAACAAAATAATAATATTCACATAGGTTTATTATATCACTGTATGTGTGTCATGTTTATTTTTTAGTAATTTTTTTAGAAAATAAATAATATACATAAAAAAATTGTTTATCTTTTTTTTTTTTTTTTGTGTCTTGTTTATTTTTTCTAATTAAATAATATTTAGAGTTTATAAAGTTATGTTTGTTTATTTATTTTTTGATGTAAGAATTGTATTTCTATAGAAACAATAGAAAGAAAAAATATTTATTTTAGTATAGTATAAATTAGCTATGTCTATTTTTATATTTACAATTATAATAAACATACTAATAATATAAAATACTTTGTATATATATGTTTATTTTATTTTCTATTTATTAAACATAAAATTTAATAAACAAAATAATAATATTCACATATGTTTATTATATCACTCTATGTGTGTCATGTTTATTTTTAGTAATTTTAAACATTGATTTATATTTATATACATTAATGTTTATAATTTTTATATTTATTTTATTGAAAAAAAAAACTTATTAGATTATAATAATTCATACTAAAATATATAATAAATATTTATTATTTAATAAAATAAATATTTAATTTGTTTATTTTTTATAAAACTATTTATTATTTATTTAATTAATTTTACGGAATTATTTATTTTGAATTTTTATTATTACTAATATTTAAAATATTAATATAATAAATATAAGGATAAGATATTATAAAATAATATTACCAATATTAATTACATTAATCTATTTATGGTAATTAGTTTAATCATTAATGATTTATATTATTTAATAATTAAAATATATGGTTTTATGTAATAAGTTTTCAAAATGTATAAATTTTTTAAATAATTTTTTTTTCCACATTTTTTGTAATTATTTTGTTTTTGTTGTACATTTATGAAAAAAGTCTTATATATAATTAGTGTACATTTTTGTATCTCATTTTTTTTACAGAAATTAAACTTGTTTTTCTTTTATTTAAACTACTATTTGTTTTTTTTTTGTTAAAAACTAATTATTTTAATAAAAACAGCAGAAAAAAAAAACCAGTTTCATTAAAATCATCGTGAAAAAAAAAGCAATATAAAAAATCATAATCTCAAAAGAATACAAACTTTAAAAACTAGTTTCATCAACATTGAAAAGAAACTATTAATTTCATTAAAAGAATAAAAAAAATTGTTTCATCAACAAGATAATGAAAAAAATTACAATCTAAAAACGATACTACCTTTAGAAACTAGTTTCATCAATATTAAAAGAAACTAATTATTTCATTAAAAGAGGCAAAAAAAAAAAAAATAGTTTCATCAATAACATAATGAAAAATACACAATACCTAATAGAACTAAACTTTTACAAACGATACTAAATTTAAAAACCAGTTTTGAACATATAAATTTTATATCAATACCTAATAACCAAACTTCTAACTTCATTCTTTATTTTGGCATTTAATTTTTATTTGCTTGCTCAAAAAATATAATTGATTTAAACATACATTATGTAGCAAATATAACAAAGAGAAAAAGAAACTAAAATCAAAGAGAAAAAAAAGAAACAAAAAAAAATTAAAGAGACAAAAATGCAATAAAAACCATAAAAGAATAACAAAAAAAAAAACAATGGAATGTGAGAAACCAGTTAGTAAAACAACCAAAATAAAAACAAACAAATAAAAACCAGTTTCTTGAAATAATCAAATAAAAAATTGAAACTTAAAACTCAATTATGAACAACAATAAAAAAACAGTTATGAAAACTAGTTACTTAAAAAAAAAACAATTATGAAAATAATAAAATAATATGTGTGTCGTAAATCGATTATTTAAAATAAAATAAAAATTGTTGTTCAAATATCATACAATAATAAAACCGCAGTAACGCCCTTACTTACGTAAAATAAGATGCCATAAATAAACTGGCGTTAAGATACTAATGTTGCCTTTATTAAAAAAATAACAATTTTCAAAACATGGGTACCCAGTTAAAAATAAAGTATTACCACTTAGGGAAAACTAATAGAAAATTTAAACGACAACATCCTCGATAAGTTTAATAAATTAAAAAAAAACTTTCAGCGGAAGATGGCCAAGACCACACGCAGTTACATGATCACACGAGATACACCCCATCTTTGCCGGACTCAACTTGTCACCGAAAGCTTACAGACTTACTTATCTGCACATAGGGGGGTAAATAAGGGGTGAGCTGCAAAGCCCAGTAAGGAAAAACAAAATACTATGTACCAACATTCACACATCATAGCACAAACATATACATCAAACATACAATAAACTAATCATAAGTATAAATAGAGGCAGCCACACAAATACTGAAATACCACACACTCACACTCCAGCTTCCATACAAATCTGGAAGTCTTACGTTCTTAACCAGAACGCAGTACCAATAACCAGTGCACCCTTACGTACACTGCCTCACTTACCACATCACCATACATGTGTGGTTTCCAACCACTTCCAAGTACCTGGAACATGATTAAACAGCCATATACAATCCATCGACAAAACACTAATATTTCACCGAAACTATCACATTCCACAGTTTCAATACAATTTATTCAAGCACTCATACTAGGTACTCAAACCATATAAAAAGCAAGTATAAAGTATAATTATTTTTCCTTACCTCAACTCCGCTGTAATTAATTCCTACGATACCTTCTAGGCCCTATAACATTTAACGAAACCCTTAGTCCACCGATAAACTCAATATATTTATTACTCTTTCGTACAAACAACTTTAGCCTAGAATTTGACTTATAAAACGTTTGAATTAGAAGTCAAACTGTTCACAAAGTTTTTAGTTAATTGAAAGACCTTTCTAACGATATAAAGATCATCAAATGCGGGCATCCTTTTTCAATAAACTAGCAGCACAAGCTACACTATCTCCGTTACATGTACTCAACAATACCTTCCACTGTTCTTAACCATTCCTCAGCTTCCATTGGATCTGAGCCCCCTTCAAAATTTGGTGGGTGTTGCTTGCGGAACCTTTCATATATTGGTTCCCATCGACCCTCCGGCACAGGCAGGTATTACACCGGCAAAAATCGATGTTGTCCTTGATTGGGTTGTTCCTGACGGTTGTGAGCCTCTTCATCTCGCTTCCTAATTTCTTCCCTGAGACGAGCAACTTCTTGCGCCAAATCTTCTTGTTGTGGTGGCACCACTACAGGGGCGTTTTGGTGTTCTCGTCAACTACCCCGGCGGGGACTTCGTGGTTGCCCCCACCTTGACCTGGTTGTTGTCCATTTACAGGGGCATTTTGATTCTCCTGGATCACCGCCTCGACAGGTACATGCTGGTTTCCCCTGCCTCGACCGCGACCTCGACCGCGAGCACCTCCTCGCCCCCGACCTCTAGCTCGGTCTCTTACATAATGCTCGACCTCGACCGTGAGATTCTTTCTTCTCAAGGGAACCAAGTATTAATGAAATTATACCTATAAAAAATGAAATTATAGAATTAATATATGAACTAGGCCTTATTATTATATGTAGTTATTAATAATTGAAAAAAAAAAAACTTATCGTGAGATAGTTCTAGTACATCTTTTATATATACTAGGTGAGTATTCTAGATGCAGCGTAATTTTTCTTATTTTATTTCATTTATACTTTTTGTTTGCTTAACTTTTATTTTATAAATAATTGTAACAAAATTTTATATAATGTAAATTTTGCATCTTAATTATAGTACAAATTATATATTTATTATTATATTGGAGATAAGAGAGTAAGAATAAATCTTTAAAATGGGCATTATAGATTTTTGAACATTGTTTTCTTTTTTCTACTTTTTTTTAAAAATAAAATTTGTAATATACCTTTAATAATTAGGCTGATTAGGATTTTTGCCCTCGAAGCTTTAACACGTACTAAATCATACCCCTTAACTTTTAAGGTCGTTAAAAATGCCCCCTGAACTATTGAGATTGTTAGATTTAAGGACTTTTGTCCAATTTTAGTAAAAAAAAAATCTAACATAGATGAAAGTTCATGAGACATGATTTAGTACATGTCAAAGTTTGAGGGACATGATTTGGTAGATATCAAAGTTCAGGAGCATGGTTTAGTACCTAAACAATCACCTAAAATTGAATGAAATTAGACAAAAGTCTTTAAATCTAACAATCTCAATAGTTCGGGAGAAATTTTTAACGGCCAGAAAAGTTCAAGGGAACATGATTCGGTACATGTTAAAATTTGGGGCAAAAATCCTAATTAGCCCAATAACTATAATGTGGACAATTATGAAAAAAATAGTTAAAGAATATTTCTAAGTATTAAAGCAAGAAAGGGTGTATTGGTGCACCATTTTTTAAGGGTTACACCGTAGATACTTTTTAAGATATATACTACTACTAAATTCTTAACATGTACTTATTTAAATACAATAATATAAAATAAAAAAAAATTAGAGAAAATCCGTAGTAGGAACATAAAAGAGTATTTTGGTAAACCCATTATTTGTTTCGATATTTTGGAGAGTTTTTTAGTCCAATTTTTTTAATGATTCTCTGTGTTATAGTTATTTAGGACCACCTGTAAATTTTTAAAAATTTCGAATAGTTTTACCATGCCGAAAAATAAAAGTTAAAATAGTTGCTTAATACATATATAAAAATATCATGCATGCAACAAAATATTTAATTTTTTTAGCATTGTAAACTAAATTAATTGCAATATATTTGGTAATATATATTAGGTGGGAAAAAAAGAATTCGATTAGGACATATGTAATTTACGTTTTCGGGAATATACGATACCCTCGAATGAAGCAATAATAATTCCATACCACAAATGAACTTTAATTCATTTTTTTTTCAATCATGAACTTTGATTAATTTTGTGATAATATAATAGCTATATTTTTTTTTTATTATTAATTAATCAAATTTGATTATATCTAGCGCCGAGTAGTCATGGCGACGGATCGATCAATATGTACAACAAAATATACGTTTTAAGTTTTTTGAACGCGTGTGGTAAATCGTAATATCAAGAACTCTTTTTTCGATCGTAAACTATTCGTAATTTTTCAAAAATTTACAAGGATGATACCGTAAATATAACGAACAACTGTATGAAAAAAAAAATTAAAACAAAATATTTCGGCATGTAATTTCGGACATAGAGATTAACTATGAAGTTGTAATTAGCATTTCTCTATTATGAATCTTCGATCGTATGCATGTCCTAATTAGCCCAATAACTATAATGTGGACAATTATGAAAAAAAAATAGTTAAAGAATATTTCTAAATATTAAAGCAGTAAAGGGTGTATTGGTGCACCATTTTTTAAGGGTTACACCGTAGATACTTTTTAAGATATATACTACTACTAAATTCTTAACATGTACTTATTTAAATAAATAATATAAAATAAAAAAAAATTAGAGAAAATCCGTAGTAGGAACATAAAAGAGTATTTTGGTAAAGCCATTATTTGTTTCGATATTTTGGAGAGTTTTTTAGTCCAATTTTTTTAATGATTCTCTCGTGTTATAGTTATTTAGGACCACCCGTAAATTTTTAAAAAATTCTGAATAGTTTTACCATGCCGAAAAATAAAGTTAAAATAGTTGCTTAATACATATATAAAAAAATATCATGCATGCAACAAAATATTTAATTTTTTTAGCATTGTAAACTAAATTAATTGCAATATATTTGGTAATATATATTAGGTGGGAAAAAAAAGAATTCGATTAGGACATATGTAATTTCTGTTTTCGGGAATATACGATACCCTCGAATGAAGCAATAATAATTCCATACCACAAATGAACTTTAATTCATTTTTTTCAATCATGAACTTTGATTAATTTTGTGATAATATAATAGATATATTTTTTTTTTTATTATTAATTAATCAAATTTGATTATATCTAGCGCCGGATAGTCATGGCGACGGATCGATCAATATGTACAACAAAATATACGTTTTAAGTTTTTTGAACGCGTGTGGTAAACTGTAATATCAAGAACTCTTTTCTACATCGTAAACTATTCAGAATTTTTCAAAAATTTACAAGGATGATACTGTAAATATAACGAACACTGCTATGAAAAAAAAAATTAAAACAAAATATTTCGGCATGTAATTTCGGACATAGAGATTAACTATGAAGTTGTAATTAGCATTTCTCTATTATGAATCTTCGATCGTATGCATGCCTCCTAATAAGCCAACACCTCTACTCCCTAAGGTTAATTTCAAAATTAAACTATAATATTAATATTATACTAAGGTCTTTGTGTAATAAAAAAAAATATATTATTTAGTGATGTAATAAAAAATGATAAACTGACGTGTGAATCGTTAATTGAGGGTGAGATGGTGCTTTATAATGAACCCTCAGAGGGTCACATGCTTGTCAACTCTACTCCCCAGGTTGGCAGCGTGCGGTGCTTCAGACTTCAGCCACTTGAAGCTCCTAACCATCTTATAGGAATGGTACCACGTCCCTATAAGGGTGGGCGGAGAGAGCACCATCCATATGACTAGGGAGTACGGCCCACCAGATGCATCCCAACTACTTTGCCCCACTTGGTTACAGGCCCACGTGACTGGACCCGGCGATAGGACTGTATAAAGTAATCAATATAAACATATTAAAAAAGCTATAACAAGTCGATGTGGGATTTTTTCTTCCTTAAACCAAACCAAATCAAAAGTTGTTCTTCTCAGTTAGTGTAAAAATGATGCTATCCGACTCTCCACTCCTCATCTCACTGCACAACAGAGTCAGAGAGACCAAAAACCTCTTTTTCCCTCTCGACCAAGGAACCCAATCACCGGCGGCGGCGCAGTTGCTTCGTCCTCTAAGACCGTGTATGTCGTTTTAGTATTTTTTTTCCTTTCTTTCTTTCTTTCTTTCTATGTCTATCTCTTCGTGCCTTATGTATGAATTTTTGTTATTGCTCGGTATTAGTTCTCATAGGGCTTGATTTTCTTCCTTCACGCTGGGTTTATCATACAATACAAGTTTAGAATTAATTTTTTTTGGCTTCGTGTTTCTTTTAACTCGTTGCATTCCATTTTTTTAGGATTTAAATCTGTATAACATTTTCTGTATCGTAAAATAGCATAAAATGCCTGAAGGTTTCCACTTAGAACGCCCTCTGTTCGCCGGTGCCTTAACTAGCACCTTCCCTCAAAGGTTCCAGGTATTTTTTTCTTTTTATTTATTTATTTTATTTTAATTTTATCTCACAAAAAAAGTAATATTCGAGAAGTTCCAGATCATCAGGTGAGGACTGAGGAGCTATGCTTCTTTCTAGTTTTCACTTCGTTTCTTTGAATACCCAATTTTTCATTTTAAGCTTCTGGGCATTAAAGATTTGTTTTTTTTCTTTCACTTATGTTGTTTATTTATGCATTATTGATTGTTTTTCTTAATTATTTTGTGGGTTTAAAGGAGGTGTTTGTGGATCCTTCCCGGGATGAAAGTTTGATCTTTGAGATATTAGAATTGAAGGAAGAAGTTGGTGATGATGGAAGTGCTTCATGGTTTCTTCAAGACCTTGCCTCTGAACAAGAATCTGAAGGCTGCGTGGTAATTAAATTTTTCCCTATTATTGTTCACACTCATTAATTGTGTATTCATCTATCAATTGCTAACTTGATCATATTTTCCTTGTCTTAGATTGTTTATGGTTTTATTTTGAAAGGGTTATCCAATTTGTTTCGTATAAATGCGTACATGTTAATTTAGTCCTCTTCAGTTCTTATTCTCTAGTTTCTATCTATGTAAGATGGTAATTAAATGCCGATATATTATGATACTAGCTTTCGCAATATTTGGATATGAGAAAAGTTTCCCCAATAGTAGCTGAGATATGATTCAAACTATTGTGCCAAAGACTAATTTGCCTCAAATTAAAATTCAGGTGATTGAACAGTCAGCAGTGACTTAGGCCCCTGGACTGTGCTATAGGAGCACACCTGCTGTCATTATAACTGCAGTAGGCCAAATGGTATGTGTCCATAGTAATCTTTTAGGTTGTGTTTGCTGTTGGTTATGGGTTTTTACTTTCTTTAGTTTGCCTTCACATTTAAGTAATGGATGATTGGCCTTTGGTCTATTGTGTGGAATCATAAATGTCACCAACCTTGTATCTGTCGTAAACTTGTGATTATTGATGCTAGGTATCTGTTCTTCTACTTCCTTCAATGTGCCTCTTCTGTAGGGACAAAGATGAAAAAACAAAAGGGAAATTGTGTTCAAATATGTATATATTTCAACATTTTCTTTCAAGTAACCTTACATAATATATCCTTTTCCTTTCCTGATGACTGATATGGAATGGAAGAGAAATAGTGAAACAGTGTGCTGCTTCATCACCTGATTAATCATTATCGGTATTGAATATTTTCTTTCCAAATAATTTGTATTGAACTGCCATTAGAAACATTTACGAAGAACTATGATGATTGCAAGAAGTGCTTTTTGAAGCATGGCTTGTAGTTTCTCCATTGCATGGAAAATATTCTTTGTTTATCAAACTTCCTTTGAAGAATCTCAAATTTAAACTGTATTAACCTTTTGGGCTCATATCAATTCATTATTTTGGTTACTTGAACATAGGCTATCTCTAAGGGACGGCAAGGTAGGGAAGCACAAAATGTTGTGAGGGTAAGTTATTTCTCTTCTTTTTTAAATCTAGTTTAGGATTTTCTTTCCACCAGCTAATAACGGTTTAGTGTTTCTGTGCTCTATTAATATTTTATTGTTATCTTGTGGGTATATGTTGCAAATGTTCGTCTTAAAGAAGTTAACACGGATATCCTAATTTCTGCATATGAGCCGATTCATATAAAGTAAGTACTAGGAGTTTGTGTTCTGCTGCAACAAGTTCTCGGTTTTTTGCTTTTCTTTCTGAGAGTACAAATCATTGATTAAATGCTATCACCTATACTTGAATAAATAACACCTAAAAGAAGAGCATCTACACATATGAATATACTTACAACATTCAGTCAATTTATGCATATTAGTTGCAAGTGTAAAATTAATGCATCTTTTTCTTCCAAATGTTAAGATGTTGAATTTCAAGGATACAAATTTATTTCCTCTCAACATAAATTTTCCTGCCAGCAGTGCTTTAGTAATGTAAAGAGGCAGAGCATAATCTTCCTCCTCTGCACCCTCCTTGTGTTAGATTCTCCGATTGTGGTTCAGTTCCCAAATGTTTGAACAGAAATAGATGGTAACAACACTGTTTTGTGTTGTGTTAATATTTCCGACACCCTCACACTTTCCTTATTGTTTTCAGTCCATTGAGTGAAAGTGCTACCGCCGTCGGGGCTGGTGCTGCCACTCCTGCTGAGCTTTCTGGATGTGTGCCAATGCTTGAGGTCTTCAAACTTGCTGTCTCAACGTTTAAAGTCAACAACTGGGGCCTTTTTGGAAGTGTATAGATGAGTCATAGGGCCATGTATAGATTATACATGAATAGGGTGGTTGTTTTGGATTTAATGATTATTTTTTGTTCAGAAAGATTGTTGCCAGTCACCAAACTTAGTTTCTGTTGTCATCTTCCATTTTCTTTGAATGTTGAACTGAATGGCTTCTTGGTTTGGTGACTTTGGTCTCAGTCGTTTTTGTAGAGTCTGGATTGTTAAAATTACTTTCGGGTCGTCTTCCTCTCATGCCCTCTCTTGCCTTTGGAGATGTTACTGTTTGTGTGCAGTTTTACACAATAAAAAATAAACCCCTAGGGCTTTGTAAATGATATCACTTCTTGTTTTTTTTTAACAAAATTTTGTGTTTGATAAATTGACCAGAATTTCATTGAATTATAAAACTTTAAAACTTAAAACTTTTTGAAAGGACAGTTAGTGACCACATTTTGGGTAATTTTTTTTCTTCTTTTTGTCATGTATTTTTTAACCTTTTATTTTAATTGATTCAACATGTACTTTTTAACTTGATGAAAGCGCTTTAAGGCCACTCTGGTTAAAGAAATATAACTAATTCGATGTTATATATAGTTTTTAGAAAAATAAAATTTATCCTAAATCTGCTTAAATACAATAGTATAAGTGCCCTTTCGAAAAAAAAAAAAAAAAAAAAAAAAAAAACAATAGTACATAATGCACAATGTTATTTAATAATCCCTTTACTTTATTTAAATAACATCTCCAATTAAAGGTTGGAAATTGTTGGGAATAATTGTATATAAAAGTATGTTAAGAGTGAGACTAGTATAGTAACGCATACTTATTGAATGGGAAGTGAAGGCGTTTGGTTGATAAGCATGATTAGCGAAAAGGTAGTAGTACACCTAAAAAGAATAAAGAAATATAATTCTCTTAATTTCTCGTAGAACCGATTAGTTTATTGGTGCTCATATAATTCATATGTTAGACATGGAAAACAAAGACAAAGAATATGTGTGTGTTGTCTTTAACACGTGGGAAAAGCCTTTGATGTCCTTTGGTAACTAACAACCATACAAAAAAACTTGGAAACTATGCATTTGATGTTCATCTTCTTAAAGAGTTCTTCAAGAAGCAAGTTCAATACTTCAACACTAAGCGAGAGAAGAAAAAGAATGTACAAGTCGAAATTGCGGGAGCTTTGCCACAAAGAATCAATGGGGTTTACCAAAGTACACCTCATGAGATATGGGCCGAATCATAACCCTCTCTTTGGAGCCTCTTTGTTTGAGTCAATGGCATTTCTTTTGACTCTTTCGTCGTCTTCAAATCCAACAAACAAGCCCATAACCATGGTGCCATGCTTGCTTTTCTTCACTTCAATTCTCCACCTCCTGGTTCACTTTCTTTCCTTCTTTCTTGTGTTATATAATGGTTTGTCCCCAATTAGTTTCTTTCATTAAGCATATTGATTCTTATTCGATTGTGTCATCAATGGCATAGGCCGAACATGCCGTTGCAACACCTATGGTTGAAGAAAGCAACCAGAATCTTGATATTCGATCGAATGTTTCTGGCTTGAAAAGTGGTAAGGAGCTTCAACTTAGTAAGTTTTTAAAAGCTTTCTTAAGCTAACTTGATTTACCATACTCAGAAACTACTCCAAAAAAAAAATAATGATAATAATAATTGCTTGTTAAGTTAAACAATAGGCGAGATTATAAACCATATCATTTTTTGATGGTACTTCTTTGGCTAGTGATGTAGAAACATGTCTCTTATAAGTATCATATTGCTATTAAAAGGTCATATGTACCTTTATATGTGGTGAAAGATTGATATAGAATAAAAAAGGATTGTAAAGATTATCTTTGAAATTTGTTGGCCGTAACATCCTTTTGCTTTTCATTATGGTTTAGATTCTTCAACAATAATCAAAACCAACAAGGGAGAACGAAGCATCGAAGAAAAACTGGAGATTCTCAAGATGCAGTCAGATGATTTGGGCATCAGTGTTGGTGATGGTGAGGAGACTAAAGGTACATAATTTCAAAGTATATGTATATATAATTCTATGTTATACAGAAAGGTAATTAGGTAGTATCTATTGAAGTGAAGTTATTTTTGTTGGGATTGTCAATAGTTTAATTTCTCGAGAGTATTATGTTTTAGTCCTAATATTTTAGATTTTTCATTATCTCGCAATCATCCATAGTATTCATGTGTTTCTTATTTTAAACTATCAAAGTTCATGGTGTCAACTTCTATAAGTTACACAAAATTGAACTAAAGCACATTAGTCTTTGTTAGAAATGTTCTTTTGAACCCTTAAATTTTTTAAGACTAATGAAATTTCACTCATGTATATATATAAAACTATTGTCCAGTCAAGAAGCAACTGCAGAAATATGCTAGACGAGAGAAATTTCGGTTTGCCGAGTGTACTTTTGTGAATGTGATCGGTGTCCCGAGGCCACTTTCCGGTTTATGGCAACAAGCATACGTTGGTGACCAAATTTTTGAGAGCTCTGGATCCTTCAACACTTCGAAAGACGCAGAAAGTGATACCGCAAAGGTTGCTTTAATGTCTTTCTTAATGGAAAAACTTTCAAGAGGCAAGCACTCCAAAGTAGCTAAGAGCTTTTTCTTTTCTTCACAAATCTTTAGATGCCGCAAAGCTTGGTGTTTTATAGAATCCGTAGTTGTATTTAGTTTTAGTGAAGAATGTTTAGAATGGGTTTCTATATTGGAATTTTTCTTTCTACTTGCTTCGCTTACATGTTCGGGCAAAGATCATATACGTGTGGATGAATATATAGAAAATTGTTAGTCTAATTTACTTTTTCCATCTACAGGGACGAGTCTCGAGTTTACAAGAATCTCTTGCGAGAGCTAGTTCGTAGAGAAGATTTAAGCAACTCCGGTTATAAAACTATAAAACGTGGTGAACCCCACAAGCCTATTTTCTTTACTAGTGTGGAGCTGGATGGAGAAATATTCCATGGGAAAGCAAAAAATCCAAGAAACAAGCGAGAGTTGGATGCCGCAAGGGCCGCCTATGTCGCTCTTCAGGAACGTAAGTCCGAAAAAACAGTTCATTCTTTCTAATTGATTCCTTTTGCTGACTCTAATCTTCTATGTTCAAGTGAATCTTATTTTGGTAGTTTGACTAGTTAGGATGTAGCAGCTTTACAAGTAAATCAGAAACTGGAATATACATTAAAAAGGTAACCAATTACCATGAAAATAGTAAATTATGAAATGAATAATGTGTTTATTTTCATGACATCTATCTTCAGGTGGATCAATTCAGAATGTCAACTTCACTTCCTCTAGTTTAGGAGCACATACTCCCAAATCAACTTGGAGCTCTTGTGTGGCCTATGACTTGGGGCAGAGTCTAAAACACCAATGCATTTTGGTTCCACATCAACCTCAGATTTATGTTGAAGCTAAAGAGAAGTTTGGTACATTAGATTCAGCAGAAACCACTGTAAGCACAATGGAAGTGGACAACTCATACCCTGCAATAACATCTCATATGGTAAATTTGAGTTTATATTTTTTTTTTTTGGTAAATTGCGGCATAAATACTTAATGTTTCAGATTTTATACACTTAAATACTAAATGTTTACATGGGTTTTTTGCACTATTTTTTGATAGTTTTGATACCTTTTACGACTTTTGTGCCTTTTTTGGCTTTTGTGCCATTTTATGGCTTGTCCCTATTTGTTTAGGGTAATTTTGTAGTTTGGTCAATTGGCAAGAGAAGTGATTTTGCTCATGATTTCTATTTCAACGACTTGTTCTTTTTTGACAGATAAGTATTTTAAGTTTAAGTCCTTATGTTAAATATGGATTTTTTTACTATTGTTATTTCACATTATCTTTTCATTATATTAAATATGATTTCTATTTCAACGACTTGTTCTTTTTTGACAGATAAGTATTTTAAGTTTAAGTCCTTATATTAAATATGGATTTGTTTACTATTGTTATTTCACATTATCTTTTCGTTATATTGTGTAGTAATAGAGTTTTATTTTGTTATTTTGTAGGTTATTTTGTGGAGGCACCTACAATTACAGAGAATTACTAATAATCCTAATTTTAAACTTAATTTGTTTGATATAATTTTTCAACATTTTTATATTAGGGTGCTAGTTTATTTTTGGAAGCAAAAATACCTAATATTACAATTCTCTTACACCATTACTACCACTTCCGTTAACTCATAAATATGGACACGTGGATGGTTCAGATGCATTACATTTATTTTTATTTTATTTTAAAACTTAATATTCTTAATATCATAAACTAAATGCTACTATTGTTTAAAAAAAAACAAAACAATTCTCATAATAATTTTTATATGATATTGGCACTTCAATTCGATAATAATGTTCCAGTATACTACTGGCTTTGGTTCTACTCGCCCACGGTACATTGGTTAGTATTGCATCTCTGCTTATTTTTTTAAAAAAAACAAATAATATTTAGTTTTTGATATTAAGAATATTAAATTTTAAAATAAAATAAAATAAAGTGAAAATTACATAAAATATGAGATTTTGTAAAAAAGTTACTGAAAAATATGGCATTTATAGGTTCTTCTTGCCACTCTTCTATGACATTTTTTCACATTTAAGACTTTTTATGGTATTTGATATGCCATATTTTTATAAACCTATTATACAAAACCCAGTATTTCATGTTTTTGTTTCTAAACTTAATTAGTTTTATTTTTTTTTAGTTTATTTTACATTTACATTTTAGGGTTTCTTTCTATTTGAAAAATTCTACAACGAAATACTAACTTTTTTTTTCACACATTACGGTTATAATTTGACAAAGAAATTTTACATTTATACTTTTTTTAATTTTTTTCTTTTTTTTTTAGTTTTTTACTTATTAAAGTTTTTTAAAAAAGCTTTTTTTTGTCGTTTTTATATATTTTTTGAGTCAATTTTGGCTCTATATTTTTCTTTTTATTTTTTAAGTCGAGTTGCTGACTTTTTTCTTTCTTTCTTTCTCTTCTCTCTCTCTAATTTTCTTTTTTTTTTTTTTCTAATTTCTCTTTGTGTCTCTCTCTTTCTTTTTTTTTTCTCGGAAACTATTTTTTTCTCTTTGTATATATATAAATATATAGGGCAATTTACACTAATATATATACATTATATAATTTTATTACAATATATGTGCATAATAATTTATTTTTCATATAATCATACATTTTATCTTGATTATGAAGAAAATTATTTTCTAATTTATTATACAATATATAAATCGTAAGTATTTGATTATTTAATTTATTATCACTCATTATGTATAATGCTTATTGAATGATGATATATTAATAATTATTTTATATTTTTATATAATTTTAAAAATCAACCATTATTACAAATACTGAAAGTTTGTATTTAGATTAAATCACTATTTAATTTTTCCCTATAAAAGAATTATTCAAATACATATATCCAAATACAATATACTTAAATTTTAAACATTTATGTTTATAAAAATTATAAAAAGAAGATTAGTTTTTTTTTTATTATTTTTATTTATTTACAAGTGTTTTTCTTTTTATTTGTATTTTTTGTATTATTATTTGTTATTTATAAATGTATGCAAATTTTTTTGTTTATATTTTGTTGATATATTATCACATTTTTATTTATTGTAAATGTAGATTCTCAATATTGATTTTTTTCTATAAATAATTTTGTGTTCATTAAGTAAATCATATGCACATATACTTATCTACAATTTATGTTTTATTTTTTCTAATTAAATAATGTTTGAGGAAGTTTATAAAGTTATGTTTGTTTATTTATTTTTTTGATGTAAGAATTGTTTTTTAATAGATAAATTTATTCACTAACTCATTAGAAAATAATCAACATATAGAAACAATAGAAAAAATATATTTATTTTAGTATAGTATAAATGTATTAGTTATATGTATCTATTTTTATGTTTACAATTATAATAAACATACCAATAATATAAAATATTTTGTATGTATATATGTGTTTCTTTTATTTTCTATTAATTAAACATATTAATTTAATAAACAAAAAAATAATATTCACATAGGTTTATTAGAATAATCCTTGTATGTGATACATACATGCTTTATTTTTTAGTAATTTTTTAAAAAATAAATAATATACATAAAAAAACTGTTTATCTTTTTTTTTTTTTTTGTGTCCTGTTTATTTTTTTTATTAAATAATATTTTGAGTTTATAAAGTTATGTTTGTTTATTTATTTTTTGATGTAAGAATTGTATTTCAATAAAAACAATAGAAAGAAAAAATATTTATTTTAGTATAGTATAAATTAGCTATAGTGTCTATTTTTATATTTATAATTATAATAAAACATACTAATAATATAAAATACTTTGTATATATATGTTTATTTTATTTTCTATTTATTAAACATAAAATTTAATAAACAAAATAATAATATTCACATATGTTTATTATATCACTCTATGTGTGTTAAATGTTTATTTTTAGTAATTTTAAACATTGATTTATATTTATATACATTAATGTTTATAATTTTTATATTTATTTTATTGAAAAAAAAACTTATTAGATTATAATAAATTCATACTAAAATATATAATAAATATTTATTATTTAATAAAATAAATATTTAATTTGTTTATTTTTTATAAAACTATTTATTATTTATTTAATTAATTTTACGGAATTATTTATTTTTGAATTTTTTATTATTACTAATATTTAAAATATTAATATAATAAATATAAGGATAAGATATTATAAAATAATATTACCAATATTAATTACATTAATCTATTTATGGTAATTAGTTTAATCATTAATGATTTATATTATTTAATAATTAAAATATATGGTTTTATGTAATAAGTTTTTTCAAAATGTATATAAATTTTTTAAATAATTTTTTTTTGCACATTTTTTGTAATTATTTTGTTTTTGTTGTACATTTATGAAAAAAGTCTTATATATAATTAGTGTACATTTTTGTATCTCATTTTTTTACAATAAATTAAACTTGTTTTTCTTTTATTTAAACTACTATTTGTTTTTTTTTTTTTTTTGTTAAAAAACTAATTATTTTAATAAAAAACGACGAGAAAAAAAAAACCAATTCATTAAAATCATCGTGAAAAAAAGCAATATAAAAAATCATAATCTCAAAAGAATACAAACTTTAAAAAAACTAGTTTCATCAACATTGAAAAGAAACTATTAATTTCATTAAAAGAATAAAAAAAATTGTTTCATCAACAAGATAATGAAAAAAATTACAATCTAAAAACGATACTAACTTTAAAAACCAGTTTCATCAATATTAAAAAACACTAATTATTTCATTAAAAGAGGCAAAAAAAAAAGAAAGAAATAGTTTCATCAATAACATAATGAAAAATACACAATACCCTAATAGAAGCTAAACTTTTACAAACGATACTAAATTTAAAAACCGAGCTTTTGAACATATAAATTTTATATCAATACCTAATAACCAAACTTCTAACTTCATTCTTTATTTTGGCATTTAATTTTTATTTGCTTGCTTTCAAAAAAAATATAATTGATTTAAAACATACATTATGTAGCAAATAAATAACAAAGAGAAAAAGAAACTAAAATCAAAGAGAAAAAAAGAAACAAAAAAAAAATTAAAGAGACAAAAATGCAATAAAAACCATAAAAAGAATAACAAAAAAAAAACAATGGAATGTGAGAAACCGATTAGTAAAACAACCAAAATAAAAACAAAACAAATAAAAACCAGCTTCTTGAAATAATCAAATAAAAAATTGAAACTTAAAAACTCAATTATGAACAACAATAAAAAAACGGAGCTTATGAAAACTAGTTACTTAAAAAAAAACAATTATGAAAATAATAAAATAATATGTGTGTCGAAATCGATTATTTAAAATAAAATAAAAATTGTTGTTCAAATATCATACAATAATAAAGTTCCGGTGTAGAACGCCCTTACTTACGTAAAATAAGATGCCATAAATAAAGCGGCGTTAAGATACTAATGTTGCCTTTATTAAAAAAATAACAATTTTTCAAAACATGGAAAATTTTGTACTTGATTAAAAATAAAGTATTACCACTTTTAGGGAAAACTAATAGAAAATTTAAACGACAACATCCTCGATAAGTTTAATAAATTAAAAAAAAACTTTCAGCGGAAGATGGCCAAGAACCACACGCAGCTTACATGATCACACGAGATACACCCCATGCGTCGCCTCTCGTGACTCAACTTGTCACCGAAAGCTTACAAGGACTTTACTTATCTGCACATAGGGGGGTAAATAAGGGGTGAGGCTGAAAGCCCAAGTAAGGAAAAACAAAATACTATGTACCCGAACATTCACACATCATAGCACAAACATATACATCAAACATACAATAAACTAATCATAAGTATAACATAGAGGCAGCCTACACAAATATCAACATCAAAGACACTCAGCACTCCAGCTTCCACACTAAATGCGGAAGTCTTACGTTCTTAACCGGAAACGCGATTGCATCAATAACTGAAGGCACTCCTTACGTACAATCGCCTCTCACTTACCTACATCACCATACATGTGTGGGTTTCCAACCACTTCCAAGTACTCCGGAACATGATTAAATGTACCATATACAATCCATCGACAAAACACTAATATTTATTTCACCGAAACTATCACATTCCACAAATCAATACAATTTATTCAAGCACTCATACTAGGTACTCAAAACCATATAAAAAGCAAGTATAAAGTATAATTATTTTTCCTTACACTCAACTCACGCTGTAATTAATTCCTACGATACCTTCTAGGCCCTATAACATTTAACGAAACCGCTCTAGATCCACTTAGATAAACTCAATATATTTATTACTCTTACTTTACGGCAACTTTAGCCTAGAATTTGACTTATAAAACGTTTGAATTAGAAGTCAAAGCTTGTTCACTATTAAAGTTTTTAGTTTAATTTAAAAAAGACCTTTCTTAACGATATAAAGATCATCGAAATGCGGGCATCCTTTTTCAATAAACTAGCAAAGACAAGCTACCACTTATCTCCGTTACATGTACTCAACAATACCTTCCACTGTTCTTAACCATTCCTCGGCTTCCATTGGATACGAGCCCCGCTTCAAAATTCTGGTGGGTGTTGCTTGCGGAGCCCTTTCTTATATATTGGTTCCCATCGACCCTCCCAAGCACAGCAGTGCATTACACCGCAAAAATCGATGTTGTCCTTGATTGGGTTGTTCCTGACGGTTGTGAGCCTCTTCATCTCGCTTCCTAATTTCTTCCCTGAGACGAGCAACTTCTTGCGCCAAATCTTCTTGTTGTGGTGGCACCACTACAGGGGCGTTTTGGTGTTCTCGGCCAACTACCCCAAGCAGGGGACTTCGTGGTTGCCCCCACCTCGACACTCGGCTGTTGTCCATTTACGGTGGGCATTTTGATTCTCCGGATCTGTACCGCCTCGACGGAGTACATGCTTTGGTTTCCCACTTGCCTCAGACTGCGCGACCTCGACAAGGCGAGCACCTCCTCGCCCACCGACCTCTAGCTCGGTCTCTGCAATTACCGCTCGACCTCGGCTTCGTGAGATTCTTTCTTCTCAGGGCGGAACCAAGTATTAATGAAATTATACCTATAAAAAATGAAATTATAGAATTAATATATGAACTAGGCCTTATTATTATATGTAGTTATTAATAATTGAAAAAAAAAAAACTTATCGTGAGATAGTTCTAGTACATCTTTTATATATACTAGGTGAGTATTCTTAGGAGTGCAGCGGCGTAATTTTTCTTATTTTATTTCATTTATACTTTTTGTTTGCTTAACTTTTATTTTATAAATAATTGTAACAAAATTTTATATAATGTAAATTTTGCATCTTAATTATAGTACAAATTATATATTTATTATTATATTGGAGATAAGAGAGTAAGAACAAATCTTTAAAATGGGCATTATAGATTTTTGAACATTGTTTTCTTTTTCTAGCTTTTTTTTAAAAATAAAATTTGTAATATACCTTTAATAATTAGGTCGATTAGGATTTTTGCCCCTCGAAGCTTTAACACGTACTAAATCATACCCCTTAACTTTTAAGGTCAGTTAAATAATGCCTCTCAACTATCGAGATTGTTAGATTTAAGGACTTTTGTCCAATTTTAGTAAAAAAAAATCTAACATAGATGAAAAGTTCATGAGACATGATTTTTTTTTTTTTATTACATGTCAAAGTTTCGAGTGACATGATTAATGGTAGATATCCAAAGTTCTGGGAGCAAGGTGGTTTAATCTTATAAACAATCACCGAAATAGTAAAATTGAATGAAATTAGACAAAAGTCTTTAAATCTAACAATCTCAATAGTTCTAGGGAGAAATTTTTAACTACTTAAAAGTTCAAGGGAACATGATTCGCACATGTTAAAATTTAGGGGGGCAAAAATCCTAATTAGCCCAATAACTATAATGTGGACAATTATGAAAAAAAATAGTTAAAGAATATTTCTAAATATTAAAGCAAGAAAGGGTGTATTGGTGCACTACATTTTTTAATTGGTTACACCGTAGATACTTTTTAAAGATATATACTACTACTAAATTCTTAACATGTACTTTATTTAAATAAAATAATATAAAATAAAAAAAAATTAGAGAAAATCCGTAGTAGGAACATAATAGAGTATTTTGGTAAACCCATTATTTGGTTCGATATTTTGGAGAGTTTTTTAGTCCAATTTTTTTAATGATTCTCTCCGTGTTATAGTTATTTAGGACCACCGTAAATTTTTAAAAAAAAATTAGGAATAGTTTTACCAGTGCTTAGAAAAATAAAGTTAAAATAGTTGCTTAATACATATATAAAAAATATCATGCATGCAACAAAATATTTAATTTTTTTAGCATTGTAAACTAAATTAATTGCAATATATTTGGTAATATATATTAGGTGGGAAAAAAGAATTCGATTAGGACATATGTAATTTCCTGTTTTCTGGAATATACGATACCCTCGAATGAAGCAATAATAATTCCATACCACAAATGAACTTTAATTCATTTTTTTTTTCAATCATGAACTTTGATTAATTTCTTTTGTGTATAATATAATAAATGCTATATTTTTTTTTATTATTAATTAATCAAATTTGATTATATTCAGTCAGCTGCCCGATAGTCATGGCGACGGATAGACTCATATATGTACAACAAAATATATGCGTTTTAAGTTTTTTGAACGCGATGTGGTGGCCTCGTAATATCAAGCAACTTCTTTTAAGTCGCATCGTAAACTATTCGGTAATTTTTCAAAAATTTGGTGCTTCAGACTTCAGCCACTTGAAGTTCTCCTAACCATCTTTATAGGAATGGTACCACGTCCCTATAAGGGTGGGCGGAGAGAGCAGCATCCATATGACTAGGGAGTACGGCCCACCAGATGCATCCCAACTACTTTGCCCCCACTTGGTTACAGGCCCACGTGACTGGACCCGGCGATAGGACTGTATAAAAGTAATCAATATAAACATATTAAAAAAGCTATAACAAGTCGATGTGGGATTTTTTCTTCCTTAAACCAAACCAAATCAAAAAGTTGTTCTTCTCAGTTAGTGTAAAAATGATGCTATCCGACTC